>NC_052535.1:67599767-67904267 GCF_016699485.2 Gallus gallus | reverse complement strand
TCAGCGGCTCTGCACCAAAGCAGAGAGCTGGATCACTGCAGTAAACAGGGCAGTGTTGCATGGAGACAGCCCAGCAAGCTGTCGGTGAGCAGCTCACCCCAGGTAAGTCACCCTCCTGAGAAAGCTTCAAAGCCTCTGCTTTGTATGATAACCTCTGCAGGTAGCTGGCTCCCTTCTGAACCTCAGCTCAGCATTCACGGAGCTCGGGCTCAGGGGTGGGTGAAGGCTGACAACCCACTCATAGGTCCTCTGTATGGAGCGAGACGGTACCCAGTGGACTGCATACGCCCAGTTTGCAGGCCAACGTTTTCTTAGCTATCCAGGAAAGAAACAAACCCTTCTACACTAAATCATTATCAGTGTATCAACAATACATGGAAAGGGCAAACTGTGCATATTTTCTTATAAAAACATGGGGCTCTCCTCCTCCCCCCACACAGCATTTATCTCAGCCATGTTCTGTAGCGCACTACAGATGGGTGTTTTTAATGGAAGTATGCGAATATCTGAGATGTGAGACTGACACATTCCACCTTTAGTTCAAAACGTGCCATGCCACATAGGTCTGTTGCTGCTGGAACAGACACATCCAGCCTAACAACTTTCTCTAAGGACTCTAAATCTCAGCATGTAAGGCAGGAGGTTATTATTGAAAACAAACAGCTGCAATGGCCCATTAGGACGGTTAGCCCAGAGCCCTGCCTTGCCAGGCTCACTGCTTACAGTCAGGAGCTGTGCTATAATGCAATTATATGGCTGCGTACTGTGCGGTCTCCCAGGGAAATAGATCTGCTCATACATCTTTTTTTCCTCTGGTAAAAGGAGCTTGTGGACAGCTTGATGGCAGGATACGGCTGGTCCCTTTGTGCAGCGATAGCCAGACTGATGGTAAGGATTAAAGAGCAAACGCTGCGATTGCCTGCGATTTCAGTTGGGTTTGAATAACATTCAGAATCATTTTCGTGTCTGAGTGGCCTGTACTTGCCCATCCCTGACTGATGTTGTGGTGTTTGTGGGCAGCACTGGGGCCTTTTCCCAGGGCCAGGCTGAGCTTGTGGGGAAAGTGTTCCTGGTGGGAACTGTTCCCAGTACACAGCGTTGGCAGAACGTACTGAGAGCAGCTGCGGTTCTTATTCGTAAGCTCTGAGAATAGACCCAATTCATTTACCCATTTACCCTGTCCCGTTTTATTTACCCATTTTTGTTGGTACTTATTTATTTATCTGTCTTTATTTTCTCATACAGTCTTTCACAAATACCTGCAATAAAGACTGAGTTCTTCCTATGTTGGTTGTCTCATTTTGTGTGGATCATGAAAGCTCACCGTGCAAAAGCCTTGGGCTAAGCTTTTTCCTGCAATGCAGTCAAACCTCCAGGAGGAGCAAATTCTGTTCTGATGGAATCAGAGTGCAGCGTATGCATGAGATTTCCTTTGGTTAAAGCGTCTATCAGTAACTCTTGCAGCAGAACCGCATTGAGTACATCAATAATTAAGATATCAAGAACAACAGATAGGATCCCGGGGAGGACATTTCCCTTAAGATGAAAAATTTCTACCACAACCAGCAGGAATTGCACCGTGTTTATTTCTCTGGATAAAATGTCCCATGGGCAAAGCCAGAACGCAGTGCCTGCAGTATCTCTACAGCTTCTGTTTCGGCAATGGGCAAGAGCCGGGTGTGCCCAAAGCCAGTCAGAAGGCGGCTGTCTGTGATCTGTCAGGTGGTAACTCACTGGTTATTCTGTGCTGCTGAACACAAAAGGACCGGGGATGGGATGTTATGGCCGAGGCCAAATGGCCAACTGACTTGTGCCCATGATACTTTCTGGCTCCTGTAGGGATCTGCTTTGGAGAAAGTCAGCCAGAGCAACCCAAAGCAGAGACGATGAGGGAAGAGGGAGGTGGTAGTGTGGATGGTCTGTCAGAACTGCTCAATTTCACCTTCTGGATCATATTCATTGAACAAATTTAAATGCCTCAGTGTCACCCAACTACCGTGGATTTCTGGTGCAATGGGAGATGGAGGTGTGGAGTCATCCCGTGACTCTACATCATTTATATATATATGTTGTAACTGTCCAAGGCACACATCACATTGCCAAGGACGTTCTCTCTAACACCCCTTGTCCATGTAGGTGTATATTGGACTGCAAGAAGGACTCAGAGAGAAGTCAGGAGCTCATGACATCCCTTTATGGCAGAAACTTTGCACTGAGGCCATCAAAGCATTTTGCAAGGAGTCGTTTCACCAGCCTCAGCAACAGCTGTGATACTGACACACAGGGCAACCAATGGAAACTGAAGTGCTCCTCTATTTGAGTATGAAAAATACATATGGCAGCTATCATTTAAAGAATTTCTCAAGCTTAACAGCCTGATGCTCAGCGCTCTAATAGGAAAGACAGATTATTCACACAGATCCACAGAGCAGAATGAAATCAGATGACTCGCAACTGAATAAGCTAGGTTCATGAAAACAACTTTTGAACAGTATGGGTTGAATATAAAGAACACACAGAACAGATTAAATCCAAAATGCAATACTGTCTTTCTATTCACTGGGTATCAATGTGTCCCTTTTACTGGACTTTCAGAATCCAAGGAAGTCGTGATTAGATGGCATGAGTGCTCCATTTCAAAAGAATAGATAAATAGCATGAAAGTCCCCTTAAGAGTTTAAGACGAAATCCCCCCGCCCTATTTCTGGTTCCTAGCAAACTTTGCTGTTCTTTGAGAAATACCATTCCTTCAAGATATCATGCAACTATACATCTGCAGATGCCAGAAACACTGATGCCAACACCACTGAAAAAGTCCTTCAATGTCTTAAATACTTCTAACTACCCTTCTTGTCCCAGAGATCATTCACTATTCATTTCTACTGGCCTTTTTTTCAGTGTTAGATGCCACATGGGTTTATACACTGAACAAGAAGAGTCTTAATGAGGGGGGTCACCAGTGAAATCTTACAAGAAAACTATGCAATAAATTATGAACAAAACTTACCACTACTATTTTGTAATCATTATCATTTGTGCATTACTGCTTTTGTCATCATTACCTCTAAAGGCCTCAAATGAGGAGACTATGGAGACTTTGCTGAATGCTACAGCTGCTCAAATAAATACATTTATATTTTTTCCTGGTCTTTTGCAAACTGAGGCCCTGGCTGGAATAAGTGGGGTCATATCAACACTGTAAGACATACATGTAAGTGCCCACTGGAAAACAAACAAACAAACAAATGCAGTGCCTAATTTAGTTTCCAAGAACAAGGAGTAGACACAATCCAGTTTCTGGATAACTGGAAAACTGGATTACCATGAACAGACGGACCTGAAGGGCAATGTGGGAAGTTATCATACCAGTATAAGTGGAATACAAATTATCAGATTGCAATGCTTTAAATCATCCTTAAATAAAACCTTGAGAAAACTGCAGAAAAGTGGGAATTCACTCATTTTTCTTCACCCATTTGCCAGGTAACAGGAAATTCTTCATAATTCCAGAATTTCTAAAAGTACTTCAGAAGGAAGTTTACCAGTGAATTTCCACATTGTCACTGAGTTTTTGCTCCCAGCTTTGCTAATTCACTGGGATTTAGTGAGAGGAAGACATGAATTGCATCTCATACAATGTTCTTCTCAATAGAATCTATAACATTTTTCTTTTTCCAGTGGGAAAAGGGAGATCATGAGAACAGATCTGTCCTGCAACTGAGCTCTCATGTGGAACAAGGTATCTTCAGAAGAGATGAGAAACCACTCATTCTTTCAGCATAACGTGAAGTATCTAAGCACTAATTATGCCTTTTCCCTTAGCTATTAGTTGGTCAACTGTTCTCCTTCTTTCAGGCTTGCAGTGTTTAATCCCTTCTGTGGACTGTGGACTGGAAAACATGATATTAACCTGATAAGAGGATTAATAGAAATACATTTGCGTACTTGTGATGGACACCAAGTAAAGAGTACAAAATTACATTTGTTTTCTTAAGCTAAGTATTTTTTCATGCATCAAGTGCCTGTGTTAAATTATATTCATGCCAGAAGTAAAAAGACTTCAGGAACAGAAATACATTTGCTTGATGATCCAATATTGTGAATTTAACATTTATCTGAAATTACAGCTAGAAGAGAAAGCTGTGCATTATCTTCTTTTTTATCTCATCATTTTACTGCTAGCTGATAAATCCTCTGATAAGCACTATGAAGAGCTAAGACAAACAAATACGAGGCTGACAGAACTCTTATTGTATTGCATTGCTGATGACCACAGGCAGAATTAATTAAATGTTATTGCTGATGCCTCTGGTTTAAAACTGCTGTAAAATAACCTGACCATGTGTAATCTTTAGAAGTGCACATTGACATGACAGGATAACAATGCCATTAGGCTTGAAACTGTTATCACTATTCATCTTTGTTCTGGGAAAACAAACAAACAGATAGACAAACAAACACATAGATAAACCAGTGAAACATGTTTGATTTGCTTATTTAAAACCAAGATCTTCAAGAAGGCATTTGCAAAGGAAATTTTTCTTGAGGCAGTGGGTTAGTAGTTAGTAGTGGGCTAGTAGTTAGTTTTGGTAGTCAGCATCCTCATCTTGGCCATGGACAACTCTATGGAGTTGGTACCATCTTTGTGGGTAGATAATGTTCTGTTCTGGCAAAAAAAAATCACAGCAAAAACCAAACCAAACCAAACCAAACCAAACCAAACCAAGCCATATTATTTTTGTAGTGGATTTAAAGAGGGCAAGCTCCATGATCTGTTTTCTGTTTATATTTCAGATGGTAGCTCTGTCTTAGTTCAAGGAATCAGATGGTACTGAGGAAAAGCTGATCTTGGAATTACAACTGATGAACAACGTTCTGGCTTTCTTGGTTTGGATGGCGTCCAAAATAAGTCCAAAGTGAAACCGAAAGGAATCTTGAAGGGAAGACCCAATAGAGTCTGGGAGACCATTAGTGTTTCTGGGTGTTTGATTAGGAGCCTTTTTCTTGTATCCAGCTGAAATAAATGAACAGTAGTTTGTACCTCTCTTTTTTTTTTTTTTTTTTTTTTTTGTGCAAACTTTAACTTAAAGAACTGCATACCTGCCCTGGTGTTACCTAATTAATACACAGCAATTCTCTTCTACTGTTCAGTAGTGAAATCTGTTCCCCTCTATATACTCTCCATACTTCTGTTTCAGTTCCTTACTCTGGAACTTACATGGCCAGAAGCGTGCAGTGCCTTTCAGATGAGGTTCCATCTGTGTCACATACAATGGAAATAATATTTCCTTATTTCTTTTTATTGCACAGAGGAATCCATTTATCTCTCACAATGCCTACCATGCCAGCAGTTCCAATTCACAATTTGATAGTCTGGCACCTTCAGTTCCACCTATGATTCTCCTTTCTCCTAGCAGGTTTTTGTTGAGACCACATAGTTACTATTTGGTGTCTGCTACTACTGAATTGATCTTGCTTCTTTTACTCAGGACCTTGAAGCTATGCAGACTTTTTTTCCTGCATGACAAAGCAATCTTTTTGTATTTGCAGCATTGCAGAAAACTCTAACTACATACTAATACCTATGTCGTTATACAGTTATGAGTGTACTGAACAAGTTCAGTTTTGCAATTTATCAGTGAGGATCTACATCAGTAACTACCCTCCAGTCTTCCCCTTTTAATCTTTGCTATCTTTATATTTAGTATACTAACAAGTCTTATTCCCTCGTGTGTTTTTCCAATATCTTTCCTCAAGTATGTATGCATTCAGATCTATGTAGGGGTGGAGATTTTTCTTCCTGGCCATTGTAAGAGACTGAGGAAGGAATGACAGATATTTTGCTTTAGCAAATATAGCATACATCATTTCTATGATCTTTTTTCTACTTCTACTTGTATTCTTCTGTATAGATGAACTCATTAACTGCTTACTTAATTTCTTGCCGTACTTCTTTTTAAAATATAAAAGGCTTAGATAAATGAATTTTTTTAACAGTTTAATGTATTTTAAACCACAAGAACTCATAATTCCTCACTCCAGGGTTCTTTTCACCATTACTTAAAAAAAAAAAAAAGGTTGGAGGTAGCATCTCAGGCTGTTGATATATTATTGATGAGAGAGTCTGTGGACTGTAACGTCTAAGAATAGCTGCACTGTATGGTTACTAATAACTTGTGTTCTTTTATCTGTATCTTAGAAATCTACATTTTTTTTCATAATGATGCAATTCCTGAGAATATTTGTACTGTTACTGCTTTGTTACTCTTCCCCTCCCTTTAATTTCTATGACTCCTTAAGGGTCCTTATCCCTCAGTACCCATGTAACAACCATGACTGCTCTTCCATCATGTATTTGTTATCCTTACAATGGTGGATGTCACGCCCATTACTGGTTGTTCCAGTTTCTTTAGCTTTGCTGCTTCAATCCCTCACTTTTCACAAAATGGTATAAATGTTGATTGGAACAGACCCCAGGGGCCAGCTGGTCCCTCCTTCCTCTTAAAGTAGGACCGTATCCAATGTTAGATCAAGTCACCTGTGGATTTTTCTAGCTGAGCCAGGAAATTATCCGAGGATACAGATTCCTTTCTGAGCAAAATCCTGCTGCATGTTAATGATTCCCTCATTTCTTATTGTTAATCTCCAATTCGTCAAGAACGTTCCTTTCATTAAGGACACTACCTACTACAGCTTTCTTCTTAATGCTTCAACTTTCTTCTGACTGATGGTCCTTTACCTTAGCATACGTCTATTTTTATGATTTTTTTTCTATTTGTGCTAAAATTGGTGTGCACATCACATTACATCACATCACAATTCTCCCTTTAAATCTTCTTTTCCCTTTTTTTCATCTTTTTATCCACTCTGTCAGTCTTAAATCTAGAGTGTCACTTAAAAATCCTTAGCTCAAATGACTCTAAACGGTCAAACATCGTATCTTTCCCACCTCACCCACTGGGAAATCATATATTGAGGACATCTTCTCACAGCTGCTGTTTCCCTAATGAGACATCAGAGGAATTATGATGAGCACTGCCTGGGCTCCTTCTTCTTCAAGCATCTCTCCCAGGATATTAATTAACCATGCAGTCGTAGTGATGTGAATTTTTTCATGTCATGTGAACTGGATCTCTTTGCCTGTTTCTATCAGTATTCTTTTAACCTTTACACGTTGCTCCTTTCAGCAGACAAACAATTCTGAAGGAATCACGTGAGAAGCATGTCATATTTTTCAAATTTCAAGGCTTTTAATATAGACCCTCATCCTAACAAATATTAAAACAAAGGTAGAGGATACGTTATCTTACCAAATAATTATTCATGGTAGTCTTAGACATGCTGTAATGTAGGACAATCTTATCTATGACAAAAAACCCTGTTTTTCTATTTTTGATTAGGAAAATGAGATTAAGGGCATTTGCTTGATTTTCAGAAATTCATCAAAACCCTCATTAAGCCTCTGTGAAGAAGCTAACAGTGAGTTTAGACAGCTTTCTACAAGCAATCCCTGGTTTCCCTGTGCTTCTCTTCCTGTCTGTTCCACATGCCACTGACTGATACACCGCTAGCTGTTACATTTCAGAAACTGTAATCTTATTCAACTTGCTCCGTGGTAAGCTCTTCATTTTGTACACGTGCCTCTTTATATTGCTTAAGTACTTCTTTTTATAATGTCAGATATCTCCCTTGAACCCCAATTCTCCTGTATCTTACCCTCCCAATAAAGTAATTACCGGTGCCTATATATAAGCAACCCAGGATCGCCAAATAACAAACAGAAGTTCATTACTGTGAAATACGTAACATGGAACACTGAATTCAATAAGAAGTTACGAGCCTCAAAGAATAAGCTTCCATTACTAGTTACCATGGTCTATATATAAATCAGGAACATTACGACAGAGTGAGAAGCTTATTCTTGACTTATCAGTAGACTATCTGACTAATTGGTATCCTTGAGGATTTTTATATCTCAGTAAGAACATTTCTAGGATATGGACAGCTTGATTTCATTCAATTTCAGGCCACTTCAGCACACGATTAGATCAGATTTAAATGGATGGACTTTACCTATGACTGTTTGGAAGGACAAATCTAATTAACCTGATTGTCTTTCCATGTATTCTTTATCTTTCCTAAGTTCTGAGCTCTTATTGATTACCGGAAGCTACAAAAAACCTGTTGGATAAAATATGCACATACCTTTTTGGTAATGATTATAAACCTTGATTAATCTAATTAAATTATATGGAATAAAATAAAAAATAGGGAGATTAATTGTATAAACTGGTACCCTTGAAGCATTTGCTCCATGCTTGTTAAATGAACAAATCCCCATGAGTAAAAATATCAGTCCTGTCCACAACCAAAAAATAGCAACCACTTAACTAAAGGAGACATGTCAGTCCAGTGGGCTTAAACAATTTAATATAACATGTTAAAAACATTTCCAAGTGTTCCTGTCACTTAATTGTTCCTCCAGTTTTCTTTGACTATGTATTTCTGATTTGGATCTCACAAAGAATGCAGGAAGTTACTGATTTTGTAGTTTATTTTCACCCCAATGTTCTTTTGAAAACTCGGCATTGGAGTACGTGATTTTAGAGAATAGAATAAATGAAATGACTCAAACCTACACTGGTTGGGAAACCATACAGGATTGAGTAAAAACTGTCAAAAACCTAAAGCTTCTCTTTGAAGCCTCCTCTAGTTTTATTAGGGATTTTGGTAGAACATCTACTTCCTAGGTACTCCTGTAGCAATCTTAAGAATGCAGGTGATACTGACGGATGTGGAATAAAAATCTAAAGATGCTGGTGGATGAATCCAGAGGCAGCTTCAGAGGTGCAAAGAACAAGAACTGGGCAGCCCCTGCATTTGCTGTAGTTGTAACAAAGGCTTTATATGTGAATGGAGTGGGATTTGCTGTATTTTGGCTGACACGGCCGCTTGAGCGGTAAAAGCAGAAAACTTCTTGGTGGTTCACGTTAAGTCAGCTTACATGGCTTTCAGTCCTAGTTATTTATCTGCAAACATCTGTTTATGTTGAATGGATGGAAGAAACATAACCCTGTTCACAAGTGTATCTGCTGAAAATGACAGGACCGCAAACGATAGTGATATTGGTCTTCAGTTCATTGTTGCAGTACCATGTCAAGTGCTACTGCTGCCAAAATGGGCAGGTTTCCGGCTCAGTTTTACTCAGGGAGATATTTTAGAAAGGGAATGTTTCTTTGCATATTTTTGTGCATACATACAGCTAACATTCCTTGCTTCCATGAATGGAAGTTTTCATTGGGAAAGTTCACAACGTGGGATTTGTTCTTGCCCCATCTTTGTATTGGCTTGCTGTAGTCCACGGCTAGCAAGGGAAGGGCAACTTTTTTTACCAATGAACCCAATATTCAGTTCAGCAATCAGCATTAATCACTACACCTCCAGATATTTCTCCGAGCACACAAGAGGATGCTTATCAGTTTTTCCCGCAGCAGTATTTCTAATCAGAACAGGTAGTTGAAAGCTCACATCTATAATTCAATGTATTCTTCCATTTGTTCGTATGTTCTCTTGCTGCAGAATTCTAAAATCTTTGTATTTATTAAAAGAGCACTTGCCCATCTTTCTTTCCATTCTCAAGTTTCCAATATTTTTCATGTATGTTGCAAATGAAATACACAGGTAACAATGCTTTCTGATACAGCTACATGCCAAGGGCATATCTCTGCTCTTAACAAAATATATATCCATTTAGCATACGTCTTTGTAATATTTTAGGCTTACACTTGTATCTTCTGTGTCATCCATCCCAGTAAGGTGGGAATATATTAAAACACTGGAAGCTACAAAAATACAGAAAGCAAAAGAGAGGACTATCTTCCGATTTTCCGCATCTTCAACAAGGTTGTGGCTTCTCTCTTTCACTGCTTTGGCAGGCACTTAGTAATTAAAAGGCTAATCCTTCCTGGAAGGGTGAGTAAATGGAAACTCCAGCTGCGAGGGTAAAGAAATAAAACCACATTTGGTATTGGTACAGACCATCAAGCAAAAAAACACAAAGCAATCTCGTAGAGAGAGACACAAGACTTCTGTTTCTGCTTCTGAAAAATGTAACAGGCATTGATTGACCCAGTGTCCTTTATTGTTTCTTGAAATTTGGACAGCCAGCTTGAGATAACCACAAACAAGAACCAAATTGTTCGTTACAACTCTGCATAAAAACTTACTTTATCTTTGCGTTGTATACTATGGATACAAATAATGGAGCCAACAGAGCTGGTTTGGCCATGAAGAATTGCAATCCTATTGGTTTCATAAGAATGGTCCCTCTATTATTTGAAATAAATTAAAAACTGTATACAGATGTTAGCAACAAGTCAAGAAGTATAAAACAGATAAATCGTTATCCAAACCTCAAATGCTATTTGCTGCAAGGGGCTGAACACCATTTAAACAATGATACACCAACTTCTTCTAAAATAATTGGGAACTGAGGCTGCTGAAGACTACGATTGTATGATACTGGTTGTGATGCTATTAGAAAAGCAGTAGAATGTCCATTTTTAAGACAACATATAAAGTTCAATGCATATTTTATTATAGTTTTCCAAATTTATTTAATAATTAGCATGGTTTATAAAATAGTTCCATAATGTCTGTAATGAGGTTCTTAGCAATTAATCTGAAACACAACAAAAGCCTCCCCCGCCTTCAGATATGCAAGCTGTCTTCAAATTATATATGGAGTTGTATATGGTTGCATCTGGGAACACAGAGGGACTCAGAAAGAAAGTGGCAATGGGGACTCAGGAACAGTGAATTCCCTTTCCAGCCCAGCTATGGCACTGCTTTTGCAAATGTATGTAAATTACTAGCATTTCTAACCTAAAATTCTCCATGTAATATCTAACTCACACTGATGTTGTGAGTGTCTGGAGACTCAGCCTGAGCTAACCAAATGCAAAGCATTCATATTTTCTTAAATATATGAAATATTCTACAGACAATACATGTGTTTTACTCTTTTCCTTGAGGCTTCAAAGTGGTTTAGTGCAAGTAGATGTCCGGGCCTGAAATGTCAAAATGTACCTCCTAGTATCCATTATTTTTTAAATTAAGAAAGCTGATCCTAAGTACCTTAAGTGCCAATAATTCTCTATGGGCTTATAAATGTACCGGGGTTAAACAGAGAGATGTGTTAGTTATAATTTCAAATATGTCTGCTGATTGTGTTGGACTGCCACGGAGGAGAAATGGGACTGGATTGCTAATGAGATAGATAAGTCCTTGGCAATTACAACAATACTCTTCTACATCTCCAAACAATCAATCATCAATGGTAGCAGAAGTAAGCAAACTGGTGCCTTGATGATACAAAAGAACCCCCTTACAGCTGTCAAAACCAAATCATTAATAACATAGGAATCAATTTCTGCTTCTCCTCTCTGCTCAATCAGCAATATTATAGCAGAGAAGAATTGGGAATGGGAGAAGCCAATAGCTGAAACTTAATTTCTGAAGGTACAACTTAATGTTCTTTCTCAAGTTGAAGTGAACAGTACTGAGGTCCAAATTGCTCAACAGGAGAGACTATATCGAACAAGAAGTAACAAGAGATACAGAATGAAAGTGATGGGGAATGTCAGGAAAAGAAAATTGATATAAAAAAACCGACAACTTCTCAGCAGTAAAGACCCAAGTCTGATCTTCCTGATAAAGTTTTCCTAATTCCTAGTTAAGTTTTCTAAGTTAAATTTTAGGAATAAACAATAGAATAACATTCTATTTAAGTGAAATTAAGGCCAATCTGTGAAAGACAACATTTACAAGGAGAAAACGCAAAATCATAGAATCACACAATGGCCTGGGTTGAAAAGGGCCTTCAAGATCATCTAAAGCCCCCTGCTGTGGGCAGGGTTGCCAACCACTAGACCAGGCTGCCCAGTAATGTAAAATGTTAAAATATAATATTATGACTGACAGGCAACAAACCAGACTCTAGAATTTAATGTTCTGCACATGCGTGCATTCAATTGTTCGTAAATTACAGATGCAAAGGACTAAATAACAACATGCATTTGCCATCCCAGGGCTATTTATGAAACATATAATATTGAAGACTCACCAGAATGCTTTTTTTTTTTTTAAAAAAACCTATTTTTATTTTACTTTTATTCCCCTTGTGGCGTTTACATTTGGCATAATTAAATCTCTGGGGTTTTCTGAGGTGTAGTTCCACACTGCACTTTTATCTGAAGATGTAAATCTAGGTAAGTTAATACTTTATTTTGTAAGAAGGAAAACAATCTGGTAATGGCTAAAATTAATTACAGGGGCTGTGTTCAAAGCCTTAATTTCAGTTTAACATAAGTGTTTATCAGTCTTTTAACTGCACATTTGAGAACGTGCAATAGACACACGGAATGCTCCAATTCTCAAGTGCTGTTTACTCTAGAGTCTCCCCCACCTGGGGAATAGCCCCAAAATAGCAGGCAGTTCTTGTGACTGCTTTGCAGCCACTTCAACAAGAAATGAGTGGTTTGGAAAAGAAGTGAAGAAAACACATTCTGCATCTTCACTTTGAAATGTGTTAATTAGCACAAAGCCTTAACTTGCTTGTAATGGTTATGATATTTGAGACCCTATCATATGACTTCTTTTGCTCCTTCCCTGTCAACATATTTCATTACACATTCTCCTGGTGCCTTCCCGAGTCTGTTCCAATCAATCTCTAAGTTTAATCATCACAAGCCAGAAATGAGGCTGATTGCTGCTGTTCGTTCCAACAGCCTCCTTCCCCAAAAGATGTGTCCTTTTTTTCTTTTTCTTTTTTTTTTCTTTTTTTTTTTTTTCTTTTTTTTCCTGCTGAAGAGTAATTAAAAGCATCTGGAGATGATTAGAAACTTGAGCAGGTGGCTTGCATTTCTGGAATCTGTGTCACCAGGAGGGGGAACCTGTAGCACATCCCTGAGAGAAAGCCCAGAGCTCAGACCAAGCCAAAAGGTGAAGGCTTCCTTCTCAAGGTTCTTTATTTGTCTTCTTTTGCTAGAGAGTTGCTTCAGTGGAATTGTACTCCATTCATGGACCTTTAACCGAGAATAAAATCACATACGTGTGGCTCAGATCAATTAAGAGATCAATATTAAGACAAAGAACATATCAATGAAAGGAGCATTAATCATTTCCGAGACCTTTCAGATGGCATATGCTACATACTACAGAGAGAGCAGCAGAGCTGTGCCTTGTGCTGTCCAGCTCTGCCTTCACGACAGCACTGCTGATACGGTTCACACAGCACGAGCTCTATGGGGAGCACACAGAGCAAGTGGGCAAATGAGTGCTAGGCCTGGAGGGAGCAGCAGAGCCGGAGGTGCCATATGAGAGGATGAACGCCCCCTGCCGTGCTGATACACTGCGTGTGGTGATGCTCATTGCTGCCTCACCGGGCCGCAGGCGGACACCATGCCCTGACCCGCTTTAGGACACCCGTGTGGCGCAGGGCTTGGAACCCAACGCCGCCGCAGCTCCCGCCAAGGCCTTGTGACGTCACGAGCCGAGCAGCGTGACGTCAGCGAGCCTACATTGCCCGGCAGGCCGCACGGGGCGCTGGAAGTGACATCAGGCCATATCCGGGGCAGGGCCCGGCGGCGCGTGGGGTCGGGTCCGGCGGCGTTCGCGGTGGGTTCCGCGCGGCCGGGCAGGGCCGGGAGTGAGGGTGGGAAGCAGAGGCCGTCAAGCAGAGGCCGTCCTGATCCCAGACCCGGCTGAGGCGCTTTTCTCTCCGCAGGTGCGGCCATGGCGGACTCTACGCAGAATGGGCCCATGCAAGGCGGAGCCGGCGGCGGAGCCGTGGTGAGCAGCGCCGGGCCGGGAGGAGTAGGCCCGGCTATGCGGGGCGGGTGGGGGCACGGAGCGGGGTCGGCTCTCTTCGGTGACCCTGCGGCCCCGGTGCTGCCCGCGGGGTGGCTGCGGTCCCGGTGCCGGGGGATGGAGCAGCTCTGCTTTCTTGTGGCGTGTGCCGCCGTTCTGCCAGATGTTTCGGTTTAAGCTCCTCTCGTGGGGAAGTAGCTGTGTACCCAACAGTGTGCGATGGCAGGAAGGCTGCTGTAGCTTAGCGAGCTGCATTCCGATCTTATTCATCCAAAGAGGCTGGGAGTACAGGTGGCAAGAGCTGACTTCAAAGGCTGGTATAGGATGAGGGAACGAGAAAAGAAGAAGAAAAAGGAGGTCCTGACTGAAATCAAACACAAAATGAAGTGCACAGGTGTGGAAGCAGGGACAGGTAACCTGTGAGGAGTGCAGCGTTCTGGTGTGTGTAACTGAAGGCGTGCCATAGTTTGTTACAGCCTTCCTGGTGTTGGGACCGTGTCAATGAGGGAATGGGACTAACTAAGCAGTGTTTAAAAGCAGGAGAACTGCTGGAGTGCTGGGGTGTTTGGAATTCCATTTATTTATTTATTTAAAGCCATGCCCTTTTCCCTCGGAGGCGGTCATGCTAGCTTCAGTTTGCTACTTCTTTCTTCTTTTCCATAAGAGGTGCGGTGTTCCTAGTCCCCGCTGCTTGAAATTTCATTTAAGATGAGCCATAGAGCGATAGATACAGCAGTCACTTTGGTCTGAAGATGTTGTGTGAGAAGTTCTTGAAGTTGGCTGCCCAATGAGGTTGGTCTGTGTAGAGACACTCACACTCGCTACCTCTACAGAGGATCACAATGCTGTGTTTCCTTGTAGGATATAAAGGAGCCTTTTGATTCTGAGGTTTGCAATCTGGTTAGTACATCATAACGCTGTGTGAATCTAGTATCATGTGGGATGAAAATACTCCCTTTGCTTTGGGCAATAATTTGATCCTAGTCAAGGCTGCCATTTAATACTGAAGGAAGAATGTTCGATGTATGCAAATATTAAGATACCAACTTATTTGGGGTTGTGTTTTTGTTATTTGTTATCTTTCAATGTAGCAATTTCTGATGGCTAACAAGTTGGACACAGCAATGTGGATTTCCCGCTTGTTCACAGTTTACTGCTCTGCTTTATTTGTCCTGCCTCTTCTAGGGTATGTATTTTAACATTGCGAAACAACAATAAAAGTTTACAAGTGACTACATTCCATTTTCATAGAGTAGTTTTCCATGTAAGGGTGACTTTCTATTATTTAGTTTGTTGGGTTGGTTTGTGAGAAAAGATTTTACTAATTTACTTATGTAGGATTGGCTTTAAACATTTGTTGATGTGTTTAGAAAATGCTCAGCAATTGTCAAGTACTGGCAAATACTCATGTTTTGATGTAGTTATGGAATAATATACTGAGTTATTTTTACCTTCAACATCTGCAGTAAGTCACTGTTACAAGTTTTTAAGTGTACTTTGGTAACAGTGCTTATGTATGTTAATAGAAATGTGAAAAGTACTGTGTAACTGTGTTGCAATTCTCAGGGGTGAAAGGCTTCTGAACAGGGGCTTGGTTCATATGGTAACATCTCCTCTGATGATTTGCAGGTTGCATGAAGCAGCCAGCTTCTATCAGCGTGCCTTGCTGGCAAATGCTCTCACTAGTGCTCTCCGACTACACCAAAGGCTACCACACTTCCAGCTTAGCAGGGCTTTTCTGGCCCAGGCTTTGCTGGAGGACAGCTGCCACTACCTGCTGTACTCTCTTATCTTTGTGAATTCCTACCCTGTCACAAGTATCCTTTGCTTGGGTTGTCCTGGTAACATTTTTAAATATCTTCAAAACTTGATTCCTTTCATCACCCATGCCGCATCCCTTGCAGGACAAGGGGAAATGGTTTTAAGTTGAAGGAAGATTTAGGTTGGATGTCAGGGAGAAGTTCTTTACCCTGAGAGGTAAGGTGCTAGAACAGGCTGCCCAGAGAGATTGTGGATGCCCCATCCCTGGAGGTCAGGTTGGATGGGGCCCTGGACAGCCTGGTCTAGTATCAAATGTGAAGGCTGGTGGCTCTGCCTGTTGTGGGTGGGTTGGAGCTTCATGATCCTTGAGGTCCCTTCCAACCTGAGCCATTCTGTGACTTAAAAAAAAAAATTAGAGTATGTTTGCTATTCACAACACATACTCTATGTAAAGTAGGATTGATCCACGTTCAGATTAATCACCTCTGTACATAGTGCACGGCAATCACTGATCCTTATCTTATTTTCTTTTCCTGAAACTTAAATTCAGAGAATTCTATGACCAATCTGACGTGATCCTTTAAGAGAAACTGATAACTTTCATTTATGACCAGTACAGGGTTTGTTTATATATAACTTCTCTAAAAGTAAGACATATATCGTGTAGGGATGCAATTATTCCGTAATGGCTGTTTCAGATAAGTAACTAAACATTCTGCAAAAAGGGCTTATTCCTGTGGCTTGTCAAAGCTGATATTGAAGTAGCTCTTCTTTATGCTGCTTTGTGTGTATGCTTAATGTCCTACTCTTAGAATGTCTCTGGCAGAGGAATGTCCATGTCCTTGCTCTGTGAACTGCTGGCCAATTGCATGTTCTTTGGTGATAAAATGCATTTTGTGGCATCTGTTTATAAAAATGTGGTGAGTACATGTATATGGTGGAGTTTAAGTAGTAACCTTACATGTCTTTCATGTAGAAAGAATGCATTCCATTAGGCTGGTATATAATAATGGTGTGCATTCTACTTTTGCATATGTATGTATATACGCTGTTTTTAAAGCTAAGAAAAATGCATAGCAAAGAAAAGATGTAAGGAGAAAATGGAACAGCTATAAATATAGATGTTAAACATAGATGTGTCTTACTTGAGTATTACTCATTCCAGCCAACCTGTTGCATAATATCGTGGGGAAATGATACACTTCTTCAGTCTTTAATTTTCCTTATTCTTGCTTCAGTGAGTATTTTCCCAGTTCTGCTGTTCTCTTTGCTTCATGCTGCCACATACACAAAGAAGGTTCTTGATGTAAGTATGGTGTAGTATGCAATATGATGAATACTGTTGGTGCATGTGGGATTTATGAGCAAGTTTGGGAGTTGCAGCTGTGGTTTCCTTCAGCTACGTTAGAGGAGTTAGAGTGAAGCTGTAGTATGAAATCTCAGCTCAGAATCTGAGAGGTCTTCTAGTTTGTTTGTTTTTCTCCTTCTGTTATAACTCAGTAATATGCTGAAGCTGACACCAATTATTTCGCTTGAGGTGGTTCTCTTTGTAGGAGGCCAGTAGTGTGTAACAGTGGGGTCCAAACTTCTGACCTGTCTTTTCAGGCTAAAGTCAGATGTTCTATTTCAGTAGTGGAATAACAAACCTCAGGGTTAGGCTAAGAAGTAGAAATAATTTGTCAGGTGAACCACCTGCCCAGTACGGTTTTCTGCAGCTTAATGTATCTCCAACATCCAGTATTCCTACTTAGGCTGCCTTGCTACCGCAGGCACCTCATCCTAGTGGACAGAATAAGGCTGCTGGCCAGCCCTGTGCACTTGAACATAGAATGTGTGGATGGAGAATTTACAGCACACTTTATTTTTAATTAAGCTTTATGTACCTATGGTTCCTGAAATTGTTATTCTAACAGGGGCTCCACACTTCTTAAAAGTATTCTTTGCAGTATTAATTTGAATCACTTGCTGAAATGACTCGTAAATGGTAGATGTTAATACTACTTTATGCTGAAGAAGATTGATATCACTTGTATATTTTATGGTGTTTTCTTTCTTTAAGGCACGAGGCTCAAATAGCCTGCCCTTTCTGAGAAACCTTCTGGAGAAGCTGAATGCTAATCAACAGAACATTCTAAAATTCATTGCTTGCAATGAAATTTTTCTGATGCCAGCCACAGTTTTTATGCTCTTCAGGTAAGAATTACCATTAATATTTTCAGAATTAGGAACTTCATGCATGAGATTACTTTTTGCAGTTAATCCTGTGGGCTACAGGGATCTACGTGTGTATCGTTGTCTGATTAAGCTTGAGCTTAGTTTGGTTCCTAGATTTATCAAGATGATGCATCATGAAATCAAACAGCATTTGTTTGGGTATAGTTGGGCATGGAAGAAAAAACTCTCCCTTTCATAGCATGAGTGACATTGTTGGGTCAAACAAAGTTTTTTTGCAGGTCTGTAACTTGTGTTCATTCAGTATGTAAAATTTTGGACAGTGTAACAGAATATTGATCTTTAGCCCCAACAAAAAGTGTCTGTTCACTCTTGCTTCTGGTTTTACATCCCATAAATTAAGTGGCATGGAATTTCATGGTGCATGAAGAGAGCAAGCAGGAGCAGGTTATGTCCTCTCCCATATTACTTCTGACCATAAGGCCTTATTTATTCCGTTTGGGTTTGCCTGCTTTGTTTGTGTGCAGCCTGTTGATTTCATTTTGGCATCTTAAGAATGTACATGTTGGAATCCTACTGAAGTCACATAGATGTAGCAGTCTGCTGATCACTAGAGTTTGTGTTACTGCCTTTTAATGCTTGGAGAGGGAATATTTTTGTTATGCATGTCATAGCACAGTGAGAGCATTTGTCTTGAGTGGTCTCAAAGGCAGTAGAAGGGAAGCTTTATTTTCTTGGAAGATGATGGAATTTGTCTTTATCTTACAGTAGGGCAGCTGAACACTTAAATGCTTCAGACCTGATGGATTGTATTTCCTTCTAAGACCACTTACCAATTGATGGTTACTATCTGTATCCGGTATCTGAAACATTCTAGTGCTCTAAAATTTTGGGGTGAAGATCTTTGTTTTTTTCCTCTCTCTCTCACAGAATTCAGTGGAATGGAGCTAGTTGATAAGTCATCTAGTAGAAACTTGTACCAGATGACATACCAGATGTAAAAACAGTAGAAAGGTTAAATGCAACTGTAGTGAAAGTTTAGAGAACAAACTTTTGAAGCCTGTTAAATTACTTGTAAATACCATACAGATGTAAGACTTTGCTTTTTCCCACTCTGGAACTGTGATGTGGTGACACAGATTTTTAATATTACATTATAGAAAGAAGCTTCAGTCAAGTAAGCTCAAGGTATTCCTGTGCTTTGCTGTGTATTGGTTTGCAGCTCTATCATGTGGAACAACAGCTTTGTGAAGTACAAAGATCTTATTTCAGAGTACCTAAAAAAGCTTAGTTAGCTTTAACGTATGAATACATAAATAATAGTCTCCATTGTGTTCTAAGAGTTTTTTCAAAAGGTACTATAAGAATAGTGCTTCTATAACCTGAACCATGCTGTGAGCTGAAAAAGCTCAATGTAACTGGACTACTCGCATCAGTCAATTTTCATGCTTGTTTAGCAAGCTTTTCCTTAATACCAAACTACCCTGCACTGTCACTTCTGTGATTCTTTGCCCATCACTAGAAATGCAGTAATGCCACATTTCTTAAGTTTCTGCCTTTGTAAAGGCAGGGACACATATGTTTTCTGTTGTCAGATCTAGATTGTCTGACCAAATTCGGCCCCAGTCTGGCTTTTTTGAGCTGGGATAGTTTCCTAGGTTTTCTTAGGGAAAGTCCTGACTCTCTTTATTTCATTTATTCATTCATTTATTTAAATCAACATTAACCTCTGCTTCTCTGTTCTATTTCAGTGGTCAAGGGAGTCTGCTCCAGCCATTTATTTACTATAGGTTTCTAACATTACGCTACTCTTCTCGGCGAAACCCGTACTGCCGGTAAGCACCACATTGATTTTGGAAGTTAGTGTTTGACAGTGTAGTGTTTAGACATACAGAAATCTTTCATTCTGTAATGGACACATAATACCAAATCACAGAATGTAGAGGTTGGAAGGGACCTCCAGAGATCATTGAGTCCAACCCCAATGCAAAGCAGGCCCTCTACAGCAGACTGGACAGGTAGGTGTCCAGGTTGGTCTTGAATATCTCCAGAAGAGGAGAATCCACAACCTGTGCAAGTGGTAATTATAGAATGTGAAATATAGCTGGACATGTATGTATGTATGTTTGCTTTAAATAAAAAAATTTCCACAATTGCTTTAGAGTAACATTTATTTCATGTAACTGAACTCATCTGAAGTGCTCTGACGTCCTTGAATGGGAACTCTCAGAACATGTTTGCATAATTAAAAACTGTGCTTTAGGAGAAGAGTCTTTTAACTGTTCTGCAACCATTTATCAGGAAGATATTTTTAGATTCTTGGTCTCTCCAAGGCTAAACATGTACACAGACAGACAAGTGCAAACTTGTATAGTGTCAACTGGAGAAAAAAAAGTCTGTGTGTGATCTCGAACATACTCATTAGCTGCTTTAAATTTATAAGTAAGGCTTATTATAAATGAAATAGAGCATTATTGATTTTGTTTGGCATTGACTGGACCAACTGTCAGTGCTTTAAACCTTGAAACTACAAATATTTCTAGGGCTTGCTCAGGACAATGCTCGTTTGGGATTTCTCTCATGTCAAGCTTTTGTATAGTGTAAGATTTCACTTTCCAGTCTGATCACTATCTGATTAGGAAAAGGTTTGATAAAATACCAGAGCAG
This sequence comes from Gallus gallus, assembly GCF_016699485.2. Lineage (NCBI taxonomy): Eukaryota > Metazoa > Chordata > Aves > Galliformes > Phasianidae > Gallus > Gallus gallus. Next base: position 67,883,798 of record NC_052535.1, on the reverse strand, counting down.
CAGCTTTGGTTGCCATGATGTGCAAAAACAAGTTTTAGCATCATAAGTTTTATTGCCTCCATTTTCCTACTATAAGTGTTTCTTTTTAAAAGTTGAATCTAGAATGCAGGGTTGTTTGCATTCTAATGAGAAGCAACACAAACACACCATTTTCTGTTGCCTCCTGAATCCTTATGCTACTTGTAAGAAACTGTCTTCTTTCCAGCCTACCTGCAGTGGGTGTTTTAGTTTCTTTTTGGTGTGTGGGTTTTTGTTGGTATGTTTTCCTGCTTGAATGTGGAATTTTTCTGCTGTTCTTATGTCTGTCCTTTGCTAAGTTAAAGGTGGTTAAAAAATATTAGCATTTAAAGGACAAGAATTCTGAAATTCTTGCAGGATGCTGCAACGCTGAGTTGATGTAAAGAACTTGCTAACTAGAATTAGTGCGTTTTGTTGTTGTAAAATGTTTAAAAATTATTTTATTTAGAAAATAAGTGAATGAAAAGGGTGATTTAGATATTAGTTGCTTCTGCTGAATGCTGTATGATTTTTATTCTGTATTTAAATCTTCTTTTTCTTTTTTGTCCCCAGGACTCTCTTCACTGAGTTGAGAATTGTTGTTGAACATTTAATAATGAAGCCCTCATGCCCTGTTTTTGTAAGAAGACTATGTCTCAGCAGCATTTCCTTTATAAGCAGATTGGCACCAACTGCTGCATAGCCAAATTTCAGACACGCGTCTATTGTGAACATTATGAGCAGCTGGCACTTCTGCTGATGATTAAATTTCTGGTTTTACACTGATCTCACTCCAGGCTGTATAAAAATGTGTCTTTGCTTTTCTTGGAGATAATATGAAATTTAGCATATCAAAAGCAAGTCATGGAAACTTTAAAATTACTGTGCTATATTGGTAATTGGTGGAAAGAAAGTAGCTGCATTCTAACCTAAACGTTCCCAGTCTTGCAGAATTGTTTTTTAGAAATCATTAGTTGTTGGATGCTGATTAAAACTCTTTAGGAAGCCTGTGCATAATAGGTTTATACTAGCTGGAACCACTGCTATGGTAGGATGTCTCTAGCAGGTAGCATTGGTACATACGCCTAGGCCGTACATGTTGGACAGTATTCTTCTGCTTACTAAATATATGTAGAATTATTGTCCAAATTATTTTATTCAGTGGAAAATATTGCCCACGTTTAATTTAACAAAATTCAAAGGCCATCAAGCTGGTATAGTTAACGCTTTTTCAGAAGGGGAGCCTATTTCTGCTAATGTCATTTAAAGATAAGGTAAAAGCTCAGAAGAGTTATGATGTAGCCTTCCGTTAGGTTGCTGGGAGAAATCTCAAGGCTCTGACCATGGAGAATTCAGTTGTCTTGTCAGAACAAGATGTTTTACCAAGCCAAATTGCTGACCTGGAGGCTTTTCAGACAAAGATGCAATGCTTAAACTTTTAACCATCTCTTAAGTGAACTAATCAATGTAAATGTTGTAACTTTTGGAGAATCATTGCGGATGTGTTCTTGTGTCTACACAAATGTGAGACTGCAGTAATTCAAGCATGTCTGCTTTTTAGAAGATTAATCTGTAGCTAGCTCTATATAAATTGTTATTCCAGTTTCTGAGACTCTCATTGTAATGGCAAATTTGCATAAAGGATTGCACCTGTTCAGGCAGCTATTGAAACAAATTGCTGTAGGATTTTTTGGCATAAATCCATCTTATGACTGATCTGAAGGCAGTATCATGACTACAGAAGTGAATATTAAATTGAGTGCTGATTATGCATTCATCCAGCAGCTGAAAGGTAGGTCATGGAAAAAGAGTATTATCTGCCCAAATATAATGTCTTTCCATAAGTTCAAGGCAAAGTACTTGCCTAATCTTCTGGAGCTAATGTTAATATTCTAAATGCATAAAATTAAATGGGATAATTGGCCTTTTGTGAAAGTCCTAAGGTACTGTGCTCTTCTTCCTTGGTCAGAGAAACGTGAAACACTTCTGAAAACAGTCTCAGAGCAAAGTATGTAACTACTGACTTATCTTGTTTGCAATGTGGATGTAATTTGGCCTTTTTCAGTTGTTTTAGCTTGTTGTTTTAGAGCCGTATATTTACACACTTAATTTTTTGCTCAACCTCTTGGTACTGATGAAGACCTGTTTTTGGTAATCGAATATGATACTCTTTGACTTTGCATCTTGCTTTCTGAACATGATTAGTTATTTATAGAACACTTGCATACTGCATAAGCAACTGCATGCAGTACTGCTCTACAGCTGCTAAGACTTGCAACAAGGTTCACTATGTGTATATCCTGTAACTTGAGGATTTTATAAAACCTAACATTTCTACTGCAATAAAAGGAGTGTTAAATGTAATTTGCTAGGCTCTTCAAGCTTATTTTCTTTTTAACAGAATGTGCTGATAGTTGAACCTGGAAGTTGAGCAGAATGCAGTCTTGTGCTTGTATGTGTGCACACTTGCCACTGCAGCTATTGAAATGGGACAGCTCAGTATCTTGTGCATCTCTAAGTCACATTACAGAAATTTTTGCCTTCTACAATGCAAAAATTTATTGCTCTTTCCTTCAAAACTTAACCCAAGAGTAGGCTCTGCAGCAATGATCTCAGAGGAGAAATCTAGACCTACTTCTTACCATTTCAACTCTTCAGCACTGTTCTAGACCTTCTCATAATCTGTATGTTTTTGACTGGTGACATCAGGCTCTGTTCAGCTCTTTGCTTTTGAATTGGTCATCTAAGTTCATCCCCCATCCTGGGAATGGAAATCAAATAAATGCTTTGGTAGTTAGTATAAGGACAATAACATGTTTCTTCTGAGCAAGTTCTTCTGGTCTAAGACAGCTGTTGTGAGTGTTGTCTACTGTGCTTTAACTATATGCTGTTATTAAATTTGGGTGTGAGTTGGAACTGATATATTGCAGCTGTAGCTGAAGGATGCTAAGTCTGAGACCCAGCTCCGTGAATGGGGAAGGATGATTAAGAGGAATAAGTGAATGAGATTACAGTGCAAGTCTAAATGTGGATGTGAAACTTGAGCGTTTTTTCTGATAAGTGGTATTAAAAATGGGTTGCAGAGAAATGTTTTGTCATAAAAGGGGCTTGATTTGGCTAGTGCTATGCTCTTGGCTTTGTCAAGAGCTGTCTGACAAAACTGAGGCCTGGATTTTGCTTGTGGCCTGGTAAAACTTAGAGGAGTGCCTCAAAAGTATGGAATAAAGGGATAAGAATAATTTCCAAGCAAAATAAATCAGGCAGCTCATCTGTACTCCGTATCAACTCTGTTTTTATTTATTGTAGCCTTATGCTGCCTTCCTGGTAAAACCAAGCTTTCTCAATGCTAACAAAAAACATTCTGCTCATGTGCCTACTTCCTTAATAACTGTTACTCCTTACATTACTTTGCTGTCGACAGCTCTCTATAACAGAAGTCTGATAGCTGAGAAGTATTGTAACTGGCTGTAAAAATGTGAACCCCAAATATGAAGCAGAAGAGCTCTTGCCATGGAGAATGGTTGCCTACTAGATAGCGTTATTGTTCCCACTGGTATAAATCACACTGGTAATTGTTTTTATTGTCTAAACTTCCGTAAGTTAAAGTGCTGTTGGATAGATTTTTGGGTAGATGCACCTCTTGCTGTGCACAAGTCTGCTGAAGATGTGATATTCTAGCATGACACTTATCTGTTCTGTTCTCACCTGTAGATAGATAAAACATCAGGACCAATTGGATCAGTTGGGAACAGCTATTGCCAGTTGGGATTTCTTACACATGAAGTAATCCAATAATGTGCATCCATCTTTTCCTTTATTATCTTTTAATTTTCATCTTTTCATCATCATTTTTGTGCTGTCAGTTTTATGTTTTCTTTCCTTCATAACTGAAATGCTAACTGTTCTATGATGGATGTTCAAAGGGAGCAATATTGGTCAATTTTTAAAGTTCTGTGTTAGTGATTTTTTTTTTTTAATTATAATAATGAACTGCTTTGTTCTGAAACTTTCTGAGCTGTTAACTCTGTGATAGTAGTGTCCAAAGAAATAATTTAGTTGGTTGCTTTGCACGGTCCATACTGCACCTTTTTTATCATTAGGCTCCCATATTGCCATGTTTGCTGTGCAGATCTCTAATTAAGCGAGTATAGTTCTTGTCCATTTTACAGATAGGAATTGAGGTGTGGGAGGAAAGGTACACCTCCTGAGGTGGTGTAAGAACTCTAGCAGAGCAAACAATGGGAGGAAAAAACAAAAGTTGGCATGGAGGGGCTGGTGATTTGTTGCTATACCATGTATGATTTGGTCCTATTTCCAAAAAGGACTGTATCTTGCAGTGCTCAGATTAAGGCTGGCAAAGACCATAGAGTTAGAAGAGCATGTTCTTTTAAAATGTTGTCAAAAACTGCTTCCTACCTGCAAGAGCTAGGTATGGCTCTGGTGTCTTTCTGTTGAGGAAAGAAATATGTGACAGTGAGATCATGAGCACTTTCTGTGCCAGATTTTAATAGGCTTTGTTGATCTGTTGCAGTTGTCTATAATTGCTGCATATATTTGTGGTTGAAGTATACTGAAATAGTGCATCTCTGTAATAGAACTCTTAATGTGGTGTAAGTTTCTTAAAAAAAATCACAGGAAAGTCAATCCTTACAGATTCTCAAGCTATCCTTTATTCCAAAGATACGTTATCAGTATGGATCATGTAATTGAATTTAATCTTAAACGTGGATTCAAAAATACCTTTTTAATGAACTGTCAGCGTTACTTATTAAACTTTTTGCAGAAGCCAGCCCTGTGATAATGGCAGATATTGCCCAGGTAAGGGAGTTTCATTGCTCCGCTCCGTGCCATCCAGATGGTACAAATTTCTCAAATGAATTGAGAAATTCATCTTTTACTTGCATTGAAGGACTGAGGCACAAAATGCTAATGTAAGGCTCTGAGGGGAAATACAGTTCTCCTGCATATTTGAGAAAATGTGAAGCCCTTTCAAGAAAATCTAATAAACATAATAATCACAGGCTGCTGACACTAAGGAAAAAGCACCTCATTCGCTCTTTCTTTTATGCAGCAATTTACCGGTCCCTACTGATTTTCAAATTGGATCACTGCAGTAAATTATCCATGCCAGTACCTGTGAAAGAAAGCACTGGGATCCATATTTGTTTAGTGCTGTGCTTAAATCAGCAAGAATGATAAATTTGATGGTATAAAATTGGAAATACCAAGGGCTTTTCTCAGTGAATGAGCAAGTAACTCCATTAGTAATTTATTGTGACCCTTCTCACTGTATGTGCTTTGTATGTCAAATATTTATTTATTTCAAAACCAATTAAATTGTTTTCTGTGTTGTTACAGCTATGGTTCTGTTGATGTAATTGAAATCAAATTGCATATTTTTTTTTTTTCTGGATGTAAAATACTATCAATGTTACATTGCAAAACGGCGCTTGTTTATGTTTAGGTTTCAGAGTTTGTGTTCCTGACCAGAATCTTTGTATGCGGAATGTCTTAAGTGTGTGCTGTTTTGGTTTGGGTTTGTTTTGTTTAGAATAGTGCAGGGAATACTGAGCTACTGCAGCTTCCTGTTTGCTTTTCTTGATAAAAATACTAAGCTGTGTATTAGAACAAACAGCTGATCCCTGTTTTTTCAGTCATTGGAACCATTCTGCTTTACACCTAGTGTTTGTAATTTCATCTGTGAAAACGTAACTATGTGCTTAGTTTACTGCTGGATTTCCATGCAGATCTTTAGTAGAGAAGGTTAACTGTATCTGTTTTGGCAGTAGTCCTGTCCTCCTGTGAATCTTCAGATAGGTTACTTTGTGCGATGTTATCATAGTCACATAGCTACATAAGAGCAACTGCTGATCTGAAAAACTGGTCTTAGCTAGCACTTACTGCTTGGAATTTATATCTGTGTAATATTTTCTTTTGTAAGAAGCAAGCAAAATCATGAACCAGTATGGTTTAAAAATGCGACCCTGCGTTATCCTCCTCTCGTGGGCTTAGCTCATCAGTGATGGCATATTTAAGTGCTTCTGTTCAACCCCAGCTCAAATGATATGGGCTTTATTCTGTCACTGCTGGCTGCTACCACAGAGTTGCAGTCCTACAAAGCTTCTGGAGAAGCAATAGCATGAATTATATTCTAAGGAGTCACAAAAGATCTTAGACTTTAAAGAAAATGGTTAATGGGAGTTAATTTCCCGTTACCTGGAGTTCCACATGCTTGACTCACATCTCGAGCAGTCCAGACTCCTGCCTAAGGGAGAAGAAAGCAGTTTCCTTGAGAAGGAGGAAGGAACATGATATTTTAATTTGCAGTGTGTACCCCTGTGAATGTTCACCTATGCACTTTGGCAATGTGAAGATGAAGAGTTTGTTGCATGGAGGTGGTGCGTGAGCCAGCCAAGATATCTTACAGGAAAATCAAGCTGAAAATCAGAGATGAAGGTGCAGGGCTAGATTATCAGCAAGTGTTAATGTCAGCTGCACTTCTCCTGAAGGTAGAAACAGAAGGAGAAACAGAAAAGACTGGGGAGAAAAAAGAAAATGGGAAAGAATTCAGCTCCTAGCTAATTGAGGTATGGAAATTCTATGGTATACTATAACTTCCACAAACCCCAATTTACCATCCATGATTTTGTGATGTCGGTATCCTCTGGACAGCATTTACATTTTCTAGCTCTAAGTTACAACTACTTTATTCTGTATGAAAATGACATTGGAATCTTTAGATGCCGCTATGCTGTACGAGAGCAGACAGGCTGGTCTTGGTCTACCTGGAGGGAAAAATAAAGCTGCTGTGGGATTATGTGGTTTTGTCCATAATGTCTGAGACTCCTGTAGTGGAAAAGTAAAGAAATAAAGCTTTACTATGACGTGTATTGCTACTGGGCTTCTTGGTATATTTAAGCCTTTTTTTTTCCTTTTCATATTGTTTTGTTACCTTATATGTTTAGCAGTGTAGGGGAAGGTACCATATGTGCACCTGCATGGGTTTTTGTCTTGGTATGTGTTTATGTGTGAAAAGACAGACTGAGAACGTGTATGTATGTACATTTTAGCATTTGGGAATTAGCATTATTTAGATTTATATTTTTGTTCCCTAGAAAATCTGACCAGAGTTTTGAAATAACATTTGCCTACTGCAATTACTTTCAGAGTGCTTTCTTGAGCTTCAGCTAGGGCCTGACTAAAGCACAACAAAACTATTGTGAAAATAGCAGAAAGTTCAAATCAAAGCCATTATTAACCTTTTTTTTTTTGTAATAACATATGGAAATAGGAAGTTGACTTAAAACACATTTCTGAATTCTAGTGTGTTCCCTGGCGTAGCACTGATAAAAGTGTATAATACAAAGGAATTTTGAGACCTTAGTATAGTGAGAGCAGCACGTATCAGCTCAGTAGGCACTTCTTAATTACCCAGTGGTCCTATTCCCAACTCTGATTATTTCAGCTTTCACATTGCTTTGATGTAGTCAAATGGCCTGCTTACCTCCACCCCAGTGTGTGTGTGCTGGGGATTGATGTTGTGTACGTATAGTTAGAGCAGCAGATAAATGGCTTAGAGATCAAAATACCACATTTTATTTTTTGTTTCCCATTTGAAAGTGTTTGGTTTTTTTTCTTATAGTTTCTCCCTGCCTTCTGCCAGCCTTCTCTGTTTGCCAAACATCACACATTTGTAAGGGAAGAATACTTTAAGAAAGATAGTTGCACCGAGTAGGTGCTTTTAATCTCTTGCCGTCGTACCCTTCAAAAGCAGGAGGCAAACTGACTTCACATTCCTTAAATCAAAAAGAAAAGTTTCTGGGGGCAGAAGAGCCAAGCTGCTTTCAAGCTGGGGCTTAGTTTGTTCATGAAAGATTGTATGACAGATGGAGCAGCAGAGTTGATCTAATGGTACCAGAGGCTTCTTCCAGTCTCTATACATGTCTGCATATTAGTGTTCAGGTTGAAAGTAGTTGCTTCAGTAGAGAATGTATGTAGCACTATTTTTTTAAGAATTATAGCTAGCTTTCTGATTTAGGATGGAGGTGACTGTTGTTACCCTTGCAAGTTATTTTTCCATCAGAGTTGGAAACTACCTATGATTTGGTCAGCTGAATCTAAATGGAATTTTTCTTTTGTGTGCTGGTTTTATTCCAAACCACTGACCTCTAGTCATGACTTACATCTGTGAAGCAACACACTTTAACTTAATGTACACCTGGATGTGTATTGCCTACACTATAACCTTTTTCCTCCTAAATTTGAGAATAACGTCTTTTCATGAGTTGTTGTACTTTGGTTTCACAAGCATCTACCTGTCCTATGCATTATATGCATTAGAAAGGAAACTGAAGGAAAAAACAGATTTCTGGTTAAGGTTTTTTAACTAAATAATTACTTGTAGGCCATAATGTTTGTCACAACTGTTGAGAAGCTAAAAGACCCTATGATCTGAGAGCACCTCATAGTAAAGATTCTAAAACATTTGTCAAATCATTACAGTCATAAGTACAATAATTACAGTAGCAGGAATCCAGATTCACACAGATGCATAGAATGGCTGAGGTTGGAAAGAACTGCTGGAGATCATGTGGTCCAACCCCTGCTCCAGAAGGGTACCCCAGAGCATGTTGCACAGGATTGCATCCAGGTGAGTTTTGAATAATTCCATAGCATTGAAGTCACTTCCTACATGCGTAGGTGTGGGATTATTGATACAAAAAGAATGATGTTTCCATCCCCCTTTTCCCACGTAACCATTAACTGCACGCTTTTGGATGTACTTGTATCAGATAGGTGTGCAGCTGCATGCATCTTTCCCTTTTCCCTAATTTGATTGCAGCTGCAGGCATCTCAGTATAATTCCCACTGATTCTTGTTCAGACATGCAAGTAATTCCTCCAGGGGGAAAGCAAATTCTGAAGTGTAAAATCTTCCTTTAGGAAAACAGTATTTAAAAAAGCATTAAAGTTAAAAGAAATGCCTGCACTGGTATGCTAAATCAGAGCCAATCAGAGGTTTTGATGCAAATCCACCTGTTCTCATTTACCATGAAAACACACCGGCAGATCTGCCCCAGGCTCATCTGATGGGATCAGTAGAGCTGCACTGCTGCTATGTTCTCCAGCATATGATGGCAGGCTCCCAAACTGTGGAGGTGCCAGTGGTGTCTTGGGCCAAATAATACACCTGCCTCCACGTCTGCTGTCAATCTCTAGCCCTCAAACATTAACCCATCTTTCTCTTGTCTTCTTTATCGATCCAATCTCCTGTTGTTAAACCCTCTCTCCTGAAGCCCACTTCTACCCCCACCCCACCCCTGTACTCCCATTTCAACTAGCTCTGCAGTACTGATGCCTACGCAGCTTCCCAGAAAATCAGACATGTCTCAGCTGAGGTCCCAAGGAACTGATGAGGTTATCACTGTGTTCTGTGAGTGTTCTGGGCTTCCTTAGCAATAGGACAACCTAGGAGCAGACAGGAACCTCCTGATTGCTGCTGGGTACAAAAGGACAGGGGACTGCAGCTGCGTGCTGTTCAGGAAGCCGGAAACGACTCAGTGAGCATTCAGGTGAATGAACTGCATGTGAATAATTAAACTCTTGCCTACATGCTGAAACCTAAAGATACTAACTTCTACTTTATTCTGAACTTTGATTCGGTGGCCACGAGATTATTACTGACCTGGAATAGCACGTGACTTGAAGTTGTACAGACGTAGGTGGATTTACCAACTTAAAAGCCTTAGAAGCCTTTACTGGAAAGGTTATATGCTTTATACAACGGCGTTCTAACATTGTTGGCATGTTCTTTTGTTGTTGTTTTCTGCTAAAGGGAAGCCTGAGGAAATGACTCCAATGCCAGTGTAAGAGCAGAGCCAGCCTGCTGCCTTCTGCTAAGCAATACACCAAAACCTTCATGTGATAGGTACATTAGCAAAGGGAAAGGTGAACATCCCCATGGATGGCATGCTGGGCAGGACTGGCCCCAACTGTCTCTGCAGCTAGCTCATGGCAGCTGTGTGGTGCAGCCTGCAACCTGCCATGTCTCGGCACCAGAAGTTCAGAAGGCACAGAAGCCCCCCTGCTAAAGCAGGGCAGTGGTGCTCTGTATGCAGCACATAACTTTGGCAGGGGAGTTCTGCTCCAATGGCTCGAAGGCCTCCATCAGATTTACTAATATACAACAGCTCTGCAACATCAGTTAACAAATGGAAAATCCTATACGGGATTATTAAGGGAAATGATCTGCCTTCTGCTTCCCTCCCTCACTGTTGAGATCTCCGAAGAGATCTTTCTAAAAACATTTTATCAGGTCAGATTGTAGGAACTTGAATGTGAATTAGGTTTTTATATATGTATTTTGTCTTCAACTGGATTGATTCCATGAGATAAGGGTCTAAATTAGCTAAGGAATAACTATAATTCATTGTGGAACTTTAGGGTGCAGTTCTGACCATTGAAATATTGCCACTCAAGGAGAAACAGTATCTCACTGGCTCACTGTGGCTATACATAGTCTTTGGTCACAGGCAAACTCACTTCTAGTGATTTGGGCAGCCTGGTCCGGTGGTTGGCGACCCTGCACGTAGCAGGGGGTTGAAACTGGATGATCACTGTGGTCCTTTTCAACCCAGGCCATTCTATGATTCTGTGATTCTATGACAACTAACGATTGTGATGTTATGTCTAAGGATTCAGGACTCTGACTTGGGATGCTGCAGACACACACCACGAGGCACGGTGATTTGTTAGTGTTGCTCAGTGCAACCTGGCTCCTCCACACTGAACAAGCTGCCACTGATGTTTTGTTTTGGTGGTTCTTTGCCTCATTCTGCAGGTTTAAGTATTCATCAGCAAAGGTTCGTGCAGAGCCCTCGCTCGTGTAAATCCTGGCTGACCACCAGCCCAATAACATCTGTGACTTGGTCTGTGCTGTTCCAGTGGTGTTATTTTCCTTCCTGTTCCATGTTTATAACAAAAGCAGACAAGGCAAATTCAGTTGAATAAAAGAATATGACATTATTCAGTGATAATATTCCATTTGGTTTTGGAAAGTAAATTATAAACCTATAGAAAAATATTTTTAGAAATAATGCAACAATTGGCATATTTTCTATGGAGCACAGTGTGAACCCCCTCAGGATTTACACATTTCCAGTATTTCTGCCTATATATATATTTTTTTTTCAGGTATCTCCTGTGGGAAAGGAAAGGGAACTTTAACCTCATGATTTCATTTGGGTTTTAAATTGTTGTTTACTTTGTATAACCTCTTGCTGAAATAGCAAGTGGCCAGCAAAACATCCATCAGGTGAACGTTACGGCCCCATTAAAATCAGAGAACTGATCCCACCTTTATGACTCCACAACTGGCAGTAATTTAGTATTTAACTCCAGTGCTGTCCATCTGCTGGTTAATGACACGGCATCTGCTGCAGTGCTCCTCGTTCACCCGGCACGGCTGTGATAGGACTGTGGGGAGAGGGGTGTTCATTTAATCATTGCACACAGCAGTTCACTCCCATCTGCCTCCGCTGGGCATACAGGCACACTTTACATTGGCGCTGCTCATCAGTGGATGACTGTTAAAGAAGTTACGTGCCAGTAAACCTTGTTGAAAAATCTCATCGGGTATGTTAAAGACGGGCACTACAGTCATTTTCCTAAGTGATCAAACGCTTGGTGGATGATCAGGCACATTAATTATCCACGTTCCCTGCCAAGCGAGCTTCTGGTGCATTCCCACGCTCCTCACAGCGCACAAACAAATCGAGGGACGCCTGAGACAGTTCGTGGCAGCCAGATAAGCGATCACCTAAGCTATCCTGGAGAGCTTCAAGTTGCTAAAGCGCTTTTTATAACAGCGCGTGAGGTGCCGCCGTGGCACTGCCTGCGCTGAGGCAGGATGAGGCACGGCTCCGGCCGGGCGCTGGGGGCAGGCGGCGGGGCACTCACCGCCTGCGGAGAAAGGAGATGTTATTATTACACCCCGACGCTCACCGCAGCCTCAGCCCGAGCCCCGGGCCGTGCCTACCTGCAGAAGCCGCCACCTGTGGGAGAAGCGGCGAAAAGCGAAAGCCCTCACCCGCGCGCGGCGCATGCGCGGCGGGCGGGAGGGAGCGGCCCGTGAGTCAGCGGAGGCCGCCGGGCGCTCCCCGGGCTCGACGCACATCCGGGTGTCGCGGCGCCTCCCACCGCCGGCTGCCGCCCGCGGTCGGGGGGGGGTGCCGCGCCGCCGGGCCGGGTTTGTCCGATGCGCATCGCCGCCCGTTCGGCGGCCGCTGGCGTGCGGCGGGGAGCGGCCGCGCTCCGCCCGAGGTCGCCGCCATGATGCCGGCCCTGTCCGCCCCGCGGCGGGGCTGCCGCAGCCTGTACCGGCTGTACGTGCGGTGCCAGGCGGCCCCGCTGCGCCGCGCCTGCCACGGTGAGTGCTTGGCCTCCCCGAGCGTCTGGGAGCGCGGCGTGACCCCGCGTTGGGGCTGGGGATCGAAAAAGAGCGAGGTCAGGTGCCGCTGAGGCAGGGCTGGGGCTGCGGCCGGCCCCGGGTGCTTTAAAGGAAAGTGTTCCCGGGGTGGCTGCTGTGTTAGCTGGGACGTAATGTGACGAGCGGGCGTCTCCCAGCGCTCCGTCGGCCTCCGGCGCTGCCACCTGCAGCCCTCCCGCAAAAACAGTGCGTGGTTCGTTTACCGTCATTCTATAAACTGAAGCGTGGTCTGACAAGACGGTTTTAGTAATGTAAACCGAGGCCAGGCCTTCCCTTTGGGCCGCAGATTCTGCAAGGTTAAGGTTCTTACCGGCTTTCTTACTGCTACTTAGGGCTGCGTTGCGACACAGGCCTTGTTGTGTAGCGGCTGTGTTAGCGAACCTATGAGGTGATGTGTACGTGCAGTAAAGGAGGCTATCATCTACATGTACCGACCAGTGTCCAAGCACTCCTGTTTCACTGGAGCATAGGGAGCAGCATTGCCTGTGTTATGTCACGTCTTCACTGCAGTCTTCTAAAGGCTGTAATCAGTAAGGTCACCGAGTTTCGTTTCCTGGGCTTTTGTACACTTGCAACATCTGAGAGAGAATGAGAAATATAACAACTTTGGTATTCTTTTCTGTAAGGTTCAAGTCAGTGCACACATCTGTGGTGATGTGTGTGCTGTAGAGGGTAAAAGTAAGAGTGAAGTTGTTGGTACTCTTATAGAACGCACAGTTCTATGAAACAGTCACTGTATTGTATTGCAGGGTGACTTATTCATGCATGATTAGTCATACTTTGCATGACCTGATTTACCAGCACTGCTGGAGTATTTTACTTCTGTGAAATTATTTATTCCTTTAATGCATTTTTTCCAAAGGAACTGTCAGGAACACCAGGCTGGAGGAGCCCTGTGCCCTTTCTGCTGCCTCAGCCTATAGGTTGCTAACGCAGGTGGCCTGAAGGCTGCCCGCCAGGGTGGCTTCCTACTTGTCTTTTTACATGTCTGTATTGTAATTTGTCTGGTGTAAATACTGTAGCATTGAAGATTTTTCATCACTAAGGCTTTTTTGTAAAACACAATGCACTTTTATAGGTAATTTCATTAGCACGTTGCTCTTCAGTTGAGCTATGTAACACCTTTTGTTAATTGGTAACATGCAGTTTGTACAGAGCGTGTACACAGTGACAGCACTGCCTAATAGTTTTATAGTGGTCTTGGTTTGTTCATTTACTAATAAAGGTGGGTTTTTTGTTCATTTGTTTGTTAAGACTTTGAAGCAGTATGACTGGAGCCAGGACTTAATGTATCGATAAGCCAGTCTTATCTAATAACTTAGTATCTCAACTTCATCTAGAGGTACTTCCCAGAGCATATAGGGAAAAAACAAACTAACATTTGTCTGGACTATAAAAGGGGTGTTTGAAGACGGGTGAGGAAATTGTGTTGTTCTTCTGTTTTATGAATCCTAAGCGTTGGTAAAATAAGCACAAATCAGCACTTCTAAGTTAATTTTCCATAACCTGTGTTGGTATTTCTGGACCATTTTCTGACATTGTTGTCTGAAACATCGTTTTCTCCTCCCTCTGTCAGGATGGCAAGCTTCAATGAAAAGTGGGAGCCTGTTTTGTGTTTTGCCGTGCAATCGTCTGCCCGTGCAGCTGATGAGTCAAGTGAGAGTTTATACCTCCAATGGTCAGAAAAAAGATCTCGGATCAGAGGATAAAAATGTCTCTACCCCTGAAGATGCTGTGCGCAAAGTTGGAACAGGTAGTACTGGGCTGAAGTAAAAAGCATTTATATAAATGGGGAAAAAAATTGTGTGTGTAACAACCGATACTTTTTTATTCCACTGTGGTCCTAGAGATGCAGAATTCTAGTATTTGTTTCTTCTGGGCATCTGTATATAAGTTTCCAATATGTAAATGGTAAGGAATGCTGACATTTACTCCTTTATCCTTGCAGTATTTAAAGGATGTAGGTTTAGGGCAATCAAAATTAAAACGTGGATATCAGCAGGGATTGGGTAACAAATGGAATACGTGAATTTTCTTTGGTCACTTTGCTTGTTTGAATTTTTTCTGTACTATTGCAGGCTTGCTGTGTGAAATGGTCTAGTAATGAAGATTGGATGAGTGTAAATACTGCACACCCCTCCAGATCAGGGCATAGGTGATCGGTGAAAGAAGGCTGAGCTGTTTCATATGTTAGAGCTCTCTGGTCTTGCAGTTGTCACACCTATAGCATTCACATGAAGCACTTGGTGTAACAGACATACCTTGACCCTGCTTACTTTTCAGTCTTGTGCTAGTTAAGTACTTGAGAAATTCAGCACTGTCTTGTCCTTTCTCTGTCATAGCATCATATATGTCATGTTAGCAGGTATTAGTTCTTATTTTAGTAACTTAGTAAATTCCTGAGGCTTTGTAGTGGTCTTGCAAAGCTAGTAAGCATAGTCTGCTAAGAGTATTACTTTTCTAATGCTTGGAACTACAGAAGTAGATCTTAAATGTTGCTCTAAGTGTAACAGTTAGATATTGTTTCCAAAGTTTGTAATCAAATTTTAGAATAGGATAATGCTTCCCCCATTTATGTTTCTTAGAAAATCTTGATCTGAAGATGGTTGCTGAAGGAATCTTGCAAAATCTTGCAAAAACATCTGCTCAAATACAGCAAAATGTTGCAGAGTCAGTGGTGGTAGTTGTTGGTGTCTTCTGGGTTCTTCATATGCAGCTACTGGTGTTCTTGGAAGTTGGACATGTGGAGTTTAGTCCAGCACTATTGCTTTGTGATTGCTGTAAACTTATGTAATTGGTGATTGTTGTCTGAAGGAGCGTCCTGTCCCTCTCTGACTGTGCTGCCATTAGTGATGTTCAGGCTTGTTTTGTGTACAATTAGTTGCTCTCTTGTTCTGTGGGGGTTCAGGTAGATCAATGGGCTGATCCTGCTCACCGTCTCTGCCTGATCTGGAGGAGACGTTGCCCTTGGTGGTAGCACAGCCCTAAATCCTACTGAGCCTTAAGGGTAGGTGCACCATATGGCCGCTGTAAGACTCCCCTGTTGCTGAGGGTGAGTGCGCATGAAACCGTCCCATAGAGATATTATGCACACATGTTGTGCTTTGAAGTTCACTTTGGAATATTGGAGTATATTTGGAATATACTTTTGCATATTGTTACATTCGCATTTCATATAGGGGGTATTTTCTGGGGCCTAATGGATGGAGCTTCATTCTGCATCATGGTTATGTTACCACTATTTGTTTTAAAAATAGCATTGCTTTTTGATACTATTCTCCAAAGATAGCGTACTGTATGTAATGGTTGCCATAATTTTCCAGTAACTTAAATGTTTACCAAATAATGGATCTTTCATTGACCTCAGTTTCTTAATCAGTAAAGTTGGGAAATGCTTTTTTCTGTTAATAGGATATATGTAAAAAAAAGATAATGTATTTATCTTGAAAGTACTGCTATCATCAAGCTCTGCTTGCCTGCAAAACAGTCGTAGTGAATTGAAGGATTTGATGTATATATATTTTTAATTGATGTACTCTGATGTTTTTTCCAGTCTCTAGGCCAAGGCTGTACAGTATAAGAGGGTAACTGATGTGATCTTTCTGTGCTTAAGTATAAATTGTTGTTTATCCTCTGAAATTTTATGAATCTGCCTGTTGTTAGTACGGTAAGACGTGTTTAATGAGGTAAACGCTTTCATGCAGAGTTACTGAAATTCTGGTGGATAGCTGTCATACTTCTACTCAGTTTCTGGTAAGCAATCTTAGCCAAAGCTTATAATGATTATTAATTTGTCAGCTACCTGCTGTGTAAAACCAGGTAGGAAACAAAATGAAAGGACTTCTGTTTTCAAGTCAAACAACTGATAGAGGTGGCTGTTCTAAGAATACTATTTGTTTATGGTCCAACATTGTTTGTTACGTAATAAGACTGGTTTAATAAATTCTGTTTCTCTTACTCATAATTTACGAAGTATAACAACATTACTCATTAGTTGCTGTTAAGGCAATAAGTAACTGTCTGATGAAAAGACAGTTTTGTAATCCAAGCTTTAAGAATATCTGACCTCTGTGTAATTTGAGTATCACATCAAGCTAGAAGTATCTCATTAATTAATGCCAACCTCCTTGAAAACCCTTTTTTTTTTTCTTTTTTTAATAATTCCTTTCATTAAGATCAGTTTTAATTTTGTTAATGACTGTGGATGTGTGGCAGACTTCTAGTCTTAAGAGTGTTAGTACATGAAAGAGGGTGTACATTGCTTCGAGGTATCAGAATCATGAGGTTATCATTCTGAAAGCTGTGTCAAGATGGATGAGATAAAGATGCAGTATTTTTGTAAATTTTTATGTAGGACTTCAAATTTCTCCTTAAAAATTTCACTTAAATTACTGGAATTTATTAATTTTTACACAATAAAATTCACTTCACAGTATTGCAAATTATATTTTATTGTTGTCTTCTTGAGTCATCTCTTCATACTTTGGAAAGTGCTAAAATACCTGGTGGTAATGTAACTTCGATTTGTGACACCAAAGTTGTGGCTTTTAGATTAAATATTATTTATTTTAAATAGCAAGGGGTTTTTGTAAGTTAAAGTTTCAGTCCCTTAAAATTGGACTGCAGGTTGATCAGCAGTTATAAACTGTATAGAAGTTGTGTTTACTTGTCTAAGGTTTTGCATTAAAATTGCCTCAAACTGTAAGTACACTGTTAAAATATTTTTTTTAAAATCAGGATATATACTGCTGTATGTTACATTTGAGCTCTTTTTCAAGCTGGTAAGAGTTCACTGATCAGTACTATGTTAAATGTCTTTTGTTTTATTGAATGTGTTACTATTCATGCTGCATGTTTTGAGAGTTTTAAATGATGAAAGGCCAGGATTTTTTTTTTTTACAAATTATCATTATAGAAAGCAATATTAAGCTATATTCTTAGCTTGACCAAGCTCTTTATTATACAAAAAAAAATGACCCTATGTGTTTCCACATTTGCAGTGAGCTTTATTTTTATTTTACAGGACGAGATGCTGGCAATGCAGATCAAAAGCAGACTTTCCTTAAGGAGCCTATCCAAGTGAAAGGTAAAGGAATACTTCATGTACTGCAACTTTACTGCTGTCAACTAGTGGTCAAAAAAAGATGTGTGTAGAGTAGCTGGCTTCTCTTAATTATATAAAAAGCTGTGTGAATAACATTTAAAAAATACTTGTATATCAGATTTGTCTGCTTCCCAATTGTTTGAAAAAGACTCCTGAGAAAGTAGAGAATAATTATAAATAATACTTCTATACTCTTGTCTATAAACTTTTTTTGTTTAATTACTTCTTTCAAGCTAATGCATTTGTCAGGGGAAAATGATCCTCCCTGTATCTTTTTAGGCATGTCCGTTCACCATTTCAGATTTAGGGCAGCTAAGCTGAGTACTTGAAATACTTGATCTTCCCCAAGTCCTTATTCTAAGTCTTCCTCCATTCCTTCTTATTGCTGTGTTAATCTAATCAGTGTGGTTTCTAAATATATTTTGACCGCATGAACTGCCTAATCTGAGTGCTGTAGTGTTCTAATTTGTGCTTGTAGTAAATAGTCTTTTGTCTTTACATTGCTTAAAAACATAATTGGATAAAATTAAAGCATATCTTTCATCATTTTAATTTGTCAGGCTTGATTTCACTCTTATCTGTATTTTAAGTTTTTATTATGTTGTTGTGAGTTATGCTATCAACTCCTGAAAAAGAACTTGATCAAAACAGAAATTTCTCTTTAAAGTCCTTTAAAATAAGTATCTCTACAGAGAAAGTGACTGAGAACACAATAAATTCCATTCACATTCCTTCCTGCCTTTCCCATGTTAAAAAAACAAATAAACAAACAACCCCATCAGATCACAGTGCTCCTCACCAGCAAGGTGAGGTCCTGTGCAGTAAGATTACAAATTCAGTAGGTAAGATTTGTAATTGTTAGGTGATGGGGGGGAAAAAAAAGAAACAGAGTTCTTTGCTGCCATTTCATTTGTCAGAACAAGGCTTTCCAAACTGCCATAGTCGAATGCTGTATTAGCAGCCAGACAGCGTTTCTGACATTGGACTTGTTGGATACGTGGCTGACAGCGACAGTTAATTGTGTAGGATGTTTGAGATCACTGAGCTACCCAAGTAACATTTTTGGAGATAGAATGATCCTACTGCTACTTCCTTCCACAAGTGTGAACGTTCCTGTCTTTTCTTACACGTTTTATGCCTCGCTCACAAGCAATAGTTCTCGGATCTCCACTTAGAGGTATCACAGTTTGATATCAAATTGAATTGCATTTTGCAATTTCTGCTTCAGTCTTATCTCTTTCTGTTTTTAAGTGAAAGCAGTCCTCAAGAAAAGAGAGTATGGACCAAAATACACACAGAACAACTTCATTACTGGAGTCAGAGCAATTAATGAGTTTTGTCTCAAATCCAGGTATGATGGGTGTAAGTTGTAATTTAAATAGCGAATACTTTTGCATCAAAAGTAGTAATGAATTATTCTAGAGTGACTCAGCTCAGCAACTTTTTCTGAGCACTTTTGCATTGTACATAGTGCTAAGTGGCTGAAGTTAGCTCTTGTTTACTTAGTGCTGTGGTGCATTAAGAATCTGAACTTAGTTTGCATGTCTCTGTAGTGGCTTCTTAAATTAATTTACTTGTATTTGTATGACCATAAACTTGACTGAGGAGTGTCCACCTGTAGAGCAGATGATTGCTGAATACTTCATGTTATGTGAGGTCTGTAGTTTGAAGTAAAATATAATCTGCTTCACTGCAACCTAACTCCAAAGGTAATGCCTCCTATTCATTTCCAAGGAAACTACAACTAAGAACAGAATAACATTATTTGATAGAGGAAATTCTCGGCTACAAAGTACTATTTTTTCAGCATAACATTTCTAAATGTTAGTGACTAAGCTGTGAACCCTCTTATACAGCACTTGTATACAGTCAATTACATGCAGATAACTCACTGGAAATGTTTTATTACTTTGTCTCCAATGTATAGTATTTCATATTTTCATAGTTTGAGTACATAATTTGGACTTCTGACTGTGGAAAATACACTCAGATCAAAATTTAGGATTAGAATAATGCAACCTTCACTAATCTGTTTGTCCACTTTCCTTAGTGATTTAGATCAACTGCGGAAAATTAAACGACGAAGCCCCCATGATGACACTGAGACTTTCACTGTGTACCTGAGGTCGGATGTAGAGGCCAAGTAAGAGAATTTTTGTAAAGGAAATGTTTGGCTCATTTAAAATGGGTTATATGAGAGGGAGAGCTTTTAAAAAGCAAAGTTTACAGTGTGAAAGGGCGGCAATATTTTCCATTTTCTATTTGAATACAATTTACTTCTTAATTTTTGTAACTGTAATTGAGTTTGTGGAGGCTGTGTTTCATGTGTTCAGTGATGAAACACTTCTCCCCTGCTACCTCTCTCTCAATTTTTTGTTCTGCAAAGTAATACGTGACTTTTTGTCAGAAGGAACAATGCAATTTTTTGTTGTTAGGAAAATCATTTGTAACATACTTAAACTAAAAAGCAGTTGCAGGTCTGCTGTTTCATTGAGTATTACTTGCACCAATAGAACTGTTGTTAAAATACTTGTGCTCTGCACAGGTCTCTTGAGGTTTGGGGTAGTCCAGAGGCTCTTGCTAGAGAGAGAAAGCGACGCAAAGAGGCGGAGATCAAATACAGAGAAAGTAAGTATAGAGTTTTCAAATTAATTCAGGTAAACAACAAAGTATGATTGGAAATCCCCTAGATGATCAGTGTATCCGTTATTTCGTTGGGAATGTACGAATTTGTACTTACCAATTACTGAATAAGATTTTATAGCATACTGTTAGTGCAACTCATTACCATCTATATGGTAATATTCTGTCACTATCTTATAGTTTATCTGTAATGTGATATACCAAGAATGTACATTCAGTTGAAATCTGTTGTCATACTTTGTTTCCAGGGGGGACTTTTCTTTTCTGGATGATAAGAAAGGTTTGGGATTTTTCTTTCTGAGAGCATTCCAAAGATGTAAAACTCATCAAAATCTTTATATTGTATCCTTACCCACTTATTTTTCTGTGGGTAGCAGTTCAGTGCCCTTCTGCTTCAGAAGGGGTAAAAACATACTAAATTAATCTTTTTGCTTAAAAATTATTGTAATCCTGGTATTATCAATTGCAGCTACAGTTAAATCAGTATAACTTGTAATGGATTTGGATTCATCTGGTGAGTTAAAATCTCATGGGAGGTAATACCTCTTGAAAGTACTTACTCCAGTTATGCATTTAAAATTAGAGGTTTTTCCTTCTTTTTTAAAATATTATTGTTGAAACAATTTTGCCACTGGAGTATACCATTGTTTACTTTGAAGTCAACAAACATCGTTAGTGAGTGGGAAAAATACTGAAGTTAGGTGACTTTCAACGAGACATCCTCTCTTCTCCCCTTTTGTGGTCAAAAGGATTGGGATAGGGAGTGTAGAACCCCTGGATTCAGTTATAGGGAGTTGGGGTTCATTTTTTGTTTGTTTGTTTTGGATTCTTTTTTTTTTTGGCATAAAGACGAAGGAAAACAAAAACTGTATAGGTGACAATATATAGAATCGTAGCAGATTTTATTTGGCATTTTGTGTAAGTATTTATTTCTGATCAACAATATCGAGGGGAGTTTTTCACAAACAAAGATCCCATTAGGAGATTTTAATTGAATAAGACTATCTAGCTTTTATTAGAACTCAGCTGCTATACTGGGAGGAAGGGGGGAACAAAGTGACAAAACCTTAAATTCCCAAAACTAATTGTGAATAGAAAATATTCATGGTAACAATTTTGTGCTGCAGATTTGTTTAGAAACCAAAGGCTATTGAAGGAATACAGGGAGTTCTTTGGAAATACTAAGGTAAGCGTTGTTTTAATGTTTTTGGCTAGAAAAATATTATGAGATGTACAGTGACAGTTTTTAAAGGGACAGAAAGTTGTGAAACAGTTTCATAAATGTAACTATCTGAATATTGTTGTAAGTTTTTTCTTTTTTTGTCAGTTGCCTTCTTGGTTACAAAATTGTCTCTGTTTGGATTCTACCTGTATCATTGGGTGTCCCACCTTTTGGCATGCCTGGGCCTCACTGAGCAAACAGAGTGTCTTGGGCCTCATATAAAACGTTCTATAGTTAATGTATATAAGTAACAAAACTTATTTTTTTGTGTATTTTTATTAAAACTTAAAAAACAGAGCATCAAAAACATAAAACTAGTGGGATATTTGACACAGTTTTTGTGAAAGTAATGCCTTGTTGGATGGAAGTGGTTGCAAACCTTACTGAGCTCTCAGGGTGTTCATCAAAGATTTTTGTTGAAATATGACTCTTCCTGTGCTTCGTTCTTGACAACAATTGTTCACAAATGCAGGTACTGTTAAAAAGTGGGCTGTGAGTTGGACGTGGCTGACCTACAGTCTATAAGCGTGTAGTATATATACTGTTAATTTAAGAAAATGGGTGAGTTTCTTAAGGAAAAAAAGCATCACACTAGTTCTTAGCTATGTGCTCTGCGTTACTCTTGGCCTTTCCTCTCTGCTTAGGCAGATGTATTCCCTAGATCCAGGTGCTCCATCATGGTAGACTGATTTCTTCGTTTTCCTGCTGAGCAGCTGGCTCCTGCTGTTATGGTTGCAGTGGCCCCTGGTGGAGGCTGGAGGCTCTGTTGACTGTTTATCTTTTTTATAGCCCTCCATTTGTAGTAATGTGTAAGACCTCACTGCAGTTCAGTGCAACATTCAGTAGTAAATTAATAGTCTTCAAGGACTGCAGTTTCACTTTTTCAGTACAAAGATGTTATCGAGCAATTTGTTCAGTAGATATTTTAGGAGATCTTCAAGATTTGTCTACTTGGTTTTAGTAACTTGTTTTAATATTCACTTATTTCTTTTTACAGCCACGCTCCAGTGCAGCAGCTATGTTTTTCAAGGGACCAGGGAAGGTGGTAATGGTAGCTATTTGCATGTAAGTTTGAAAAGTTCTGCTTATGCAAAGATGAAAAATTTTGATTTTTATTATCCTGGAAAGGGGAACATTCTGTGCACTGAAGATGAAGATACCTGTGTCTCTGTAACTGGAGTTCATAGGCTTGTTTATTTCTTGGTGGTGGGAAAGACATTCAGTAAATACATTGATCAATACGTTGAGATGGAAGTATCTCTCTGATCAGAGAAGAGCGTATTGTTTTGAAGATGATTAAGTGATTGATTAAAGCTAACACCAACATTATGAAGGACATGCAGAGGCAGATGTTTGAAGTTGTTCTTTTTTGCTCCCTTGTGAAAGAAAGCTTTTAATTGGTATGTTTTAAACAGCCTTCCATATGACAGCAGCAAATGATGCCATTTTCTGTTTCTGCTGTTATTCAGCACTGTGTATTACAAGTTTGAGTGAAAGAAAATGAAACTAATAATCCTATTTTAAAGGAAATGAGCGTAGGGAGTATCTGGCATCATTCATGAAAATATATGAAGTTTTCCTAAGTATGGCTTAATGGTGGCTACTGCTTTATCTCTCTTAAGTTTGTAAAATATGTATTTAAAATGAATTATTTCTTTATTAAGACGTTATTGATACAAAAGAGCAAAATAGAAACTTATGGACAAATACGTTTTTAGCTATTTTAGTTTTCTTTTGAAATGACATGCTTTTTGCCTAGGGGAAAAAACACAAATTTCACTTGATTGAAAGCTTTCCTCTGTCCTTACAGGATGTTCCTCTAGTAAGTGGGAATGCTTGATACACTGCTTCTATTCATGTTGAAAACATTAAAGACCAAATATTCAGATGTTTTTTTTTTTTTAGCTTATTTCTTCTCTTTATTTTCAGAAATGGGTTGAATTTTTTCTTCAAGCTACTTGCTTGGGTTTACACGGGTTCTGCAAGTATGTTTTCAGAAGCTATACATTCTTTAGCAGACACATGCAACCAGGTGAGTTTTTTTAATGCTGCTTCAGTTAGCACTTGTAATTATCTTTTTAAGAATAAAAGTAAATACTTAGAGTATTTTTATTATCCTGGAAAGCAATAATTCAGTGTACTAGTTAGTATTTAGTCTAAAGGCCATTTGAAGTCGTCTTAGTTTGTATTTAACTAAACAGTTATGTCTGAGAGGGGGTGTTTTTGTGTTCTTCTCAATGACTAAATAATTTCTGGGGCCCAGAGTGTGACAAGCTGTGCATGCAGGGGGAGCAAGATGTACTCTTCACTGCATATGAGAAATAAATAATAAGTGCATTTTTAGTTTTCTAAAGGCAAGGGGGAATATCACTTAAAACATAATGTTATTGTGTATAGTTCTTATCAAATTGTAGGCTGATGAAGGCATGTGTTGTCAGAAATGCACATTACTTCAGAAACATTGCTAAACCCAGGGCTCTTCCTGCTGTTCTGCAATCTGAGTGCAAAGTTGTTGCTACTCTGTTGCACATTCACTTGTCAAATACAGTGATTGCTGCAGGCTTATCTGGCTGCTTTTTTATTCTTTACACTAATGTCTGTAATTTGGCAGAGTTTATAAACCAACAGTGGAGTAATTGACCTAGTCTAGAGGCCTTAAATGCAGAGTCTAGAAAGAGTTATCTCTGATTATAAATAAAAACCCATTTTAATATTTGGGCTAGTGTTTATGCTGAGATAATTCTATTTGTAGTGTATATACATTATTGTACCTCTCCCATGATTACTTTCAGCCTTCTAAGCTGTTACTTTTTTCATATAATTCATTGTTCCTACTTCAGTTGCAACTTAGTTTCCCTTCAAATAACAGGATGAAAGTGCACTGGTAAAGTTTATATAGGTTAAAATATTAGTCACAGATTGTCCTGGGACTTATTCCTCATCTTGTTTGTCACCATGTGTATGCATAATGTAACCAGTCTTACCTTTTGGAAGTAGATTCAGAACCAAATACCTGAATTTTAGTTTATGTGATCGCCCCTCTCTGCTTTGATCCCTGCACGTCCTGGACAAGAATGATATATTGGTCATCTTAGTGTTATTGACTGCGTGTCCTCGTACTTTATAGAGTCATAGAATCACTGAATCACTAAGGTTGGGAAAGATCCACAGGATCACCCAGTCCAACCATTCACCCATCCCGTATAGTTCTCACTAAACCATGTCCCTCAACACAACGTCCAAATGTTCTTTGAACACCTCCAGGGTCGGTGACTCCACCACCTCTCTGGGCAGCCCATTCCAGTGCCTGACCACCCTTTCAGAGAAGCAGTATTTCCTAATGTCCAGCCTGAATCTTCCCTGGTGCAGCTTGAAGCCATTCCCTCTAGTCCTATCACTAGTCACATGAGAGAAGAGGCCGACCCCCAGCTCACTACAACCTCCCTTCAGGTAGTTATAGAGAGCAATGAGGTCTCCCCTGAGCCTCCTCTTCTCCAGACTAAACAATCCCAGCTCCTTCAGCAATTAAATTTTAATTTCTGTTAATGTAAGAATGAGACAGGTCAGAATGTTAATTCTGAAAGTTTTTTTAGAAGCAAGTTGAAAGAGGAGTTAAAATACTTAGAACTGTATTCGGCTAGTTCATGCGTCATCAGCGAGACTTGAAACGGAGCTGATGTACAAAGTACACTTCTTTATTATTATATCTGAATGTTAAGTAGAAAAACCTTTCCTGTCAGGAATGATAACAGAATGATAGAGTTTGCTTAGTCATTGCTTGGTAAAAGAGTGCTGAGAATTAGGAAATTATTGCTTTAAAATTATATGCCATCACCATAGTCTCTGCATAATCCCTCTTCAAAAGGGGTCTACTTAAGTGGTCTGAAAAACTGCGTTTCTTCACATTGAAGCAGAGTGACAGCATTTGTGATTACATGTGATGTTCACTTCAGGTTACAATTCTAAAGTCTCTTACAGTTATAATTAACAGGTTTTTTTGTGGAGAGGAAAAGAGTTACGTTTGGTTAACAGTTATTAACGGTTATGCTCCAGCTCTAATAAAACACGAACAGAAGCATATATGCAAATCAGCACATTGCGTTTGCTTTTATTTCTCTTTCAAGTTCAGATGAAACAGAATATTACTAATATTTTCTTCAATTAATGTATATCTTTTATTTTGTCTTAAATAGGCATTGCTAGCTTTGGGCATCAGTCAGTCTGCAAGGACGCCTGACCCTAGTCATCCGTAAGCTTTTGGAGTAAATAATGGTTTCAGTAATCATATGTAGGAGTAAGATCAGCTTTGTGCAGTTCTTGTTCTTTTTATATGTGCCATTTTTCTGAAATGCTTGGTATTTTTAAAGTAGAAAAAAAAAAAGAAAATGAATTTCTGCCAAACTGTGGGAGTTCTAGCTTCAGTGGCCTGATGCGTGTTATATTTAATGCTTTTTGTTGTGTTATGTGTTTTGATGTGCACTGTTTTAATTGGCTTTATTCTTTTTAAGCTATTCTGAGCTCTTATGCCTCTTCCAGTGGTTAGATTTATGTTGTTTTTGTATATTACTCACATGAATATTAACATTTTAAAATACAAACTAACTGCAACAAAAAAAACCCCAAACCCCAACAGAGGTGTTTGACTCAAACTACTGTTTGCTCTTAGCTAAGTAACAGGTTTTAGTGATACGTTCTTACAGCTTCATGAACATTAGAAGCTACTATCTCCATGATTGGTTCCTTGGTCTTAACATGCTTTACACTTTATATATTTGGGCAAGTCATTTGTAACTGTAAGCAATAGTTTAATATATGTCTCATTTACATAATAACTTAAGTTTTTCACCATTAGGAGCTTCAAGTAATTTGAAGAAATTTAATCTTAATTCAATAACTTGCTAGAAGGAGATGCCAGGAATATTTCAACACTCACATTTTTCACTTCATCCATGTTGGTGTTACGTACTATTATTTAAACGTCACTGAGAGATGTACTGTTTGTAGTAGCAGTTAATATCAGAAAAGGAATAATTGATATTTGATATTGCTTTACCTCTTCCCTCTGCTCATAAAGACTGCAAGCATTAGAGGTTTGCAGTTAGCTGAAGTAACGAAGAAGAGAAGTTTGGCATCCCTTTTCATTAGCATTAAAAAATGTGTAGACTAGCTGCCTATAAGGTTAGAGTTTTTGTTTAGAGGTAGCATTTCATTATAATGTAAAAGTGACATGAATTTTTTTATGGTAGTTACAAGAAAAACACTCCTTCAGTCTCTATCTAAGAGCTAGTATAGCTGGTATAGTTTGTTTAAAAAGGAATTAGACAAATACATACGCTTGATGTCTTAGTATGTACTTGATAACGTTTTTTGAGTGGTCATGGAGAAAGCTTGTAGATGTTTACAGAGATGTGGTAACTGATTTTCCTAAATCACTTTCTTTCTTTATCTTTAGGTATGGTTTCACAAACATGCGCTATATTGCCTCCCTGATTAGTGGGGTGGGCATTTTCATGATGGGTGCAGGACTTTCTTGGTATCACGGGATCATGGGCTTACTCCATCCTCATCCTATAGAATCTCTTCTCTGGGTAAGCTAATTTTGTTATTCTATCTGTACATGGTACTGCTGACTTAATAGAAAGTAATGGCACCTTCTGAAATTCACTTTTTGGGTCATTTTCAATCCCAGCACAGTTATCTGAAACCATCCTTAATGATGGTGTTTTGAGGGGAAAAAAATCTTGTTAAACTGTAGCAGGTGTTACAGAAAGGCAGTTATTCTTTAAACCCTGCCTCTGCCCTTCTTGCCTCCCAAGATCCTTTTCTATTTTACAATATATTGCATATTTCAAGTATTGTTGGTTGCAAGATCACTTTTGTTTTTCTGTTTATGTACAACTACATGGCAGGGTGTCTAATGGCATTCTGGAATGCAGCATTAGGGCAGTCTGTGGTGAAGAGGTCAGTACGACAATAACTGAGACTTCTTTTTCCATCCCCACCCCATCCAGGCATACTGCATTTTGGCAGGGTCATTGGTATCTGAAGGAGGTATGTAGCTCAAAGCAATATTTCTATTGAAACATTCTTAATGTCTGAGACTATACTGTAATTGCTTATACATAGTCCTTACTCACACAGCAGTGAAGTTTTGAACTCTGTTGGTGACAGTTGCGCTAAACAGGAGAATTGGAAAACTTTGCTTGTCTATTTGTAATAAGAAGTTGAAAAATGCATCATTTGAAAGTATATGTAGAATACCTTTTTGGTATTTATCCGTATAGATTCACTGACAATTTGTATGGGGAGATGTGTGTAGAAAAGGATATTCTGCTTTGTTAAAGAATCAGTAAATAGTCAGAGCTTTCTTGATGATCTGTTATGATGATGCAAAGAAAAGTCCCCCCTTTTCAAAATGAACACTTTTTTTTTGCCTGTAACTTTTTTCAGCAGCTGCTTTGGTCTCGTTTCAGCTACCCTTCTTGTTGCTATAAATGAAATCCGCAGGAGTGCTCGAGCCAAGGGTCTGTCATTTTATCAATATGGTATGTGTCCTTATAGCAGTAAGGTATGTGGTTATTTAAAACAGAATCTATTTGCTTGCATTTGCCTAATTATAGAAATAATTTTGTCCCTTCACTTCCAATTTACCCTTGCTTTATTGGTTTGTTTTCTGTTCTAGTAAGAAAGCCATTTTACAAATTAGATGATAACCTATTGATTTAAGTAGCAATACTTAAATACTCTTACTGAAATACTTGCTTTTTTTTTTTTATAAATACTGCTTTACACTTCTCAAATGTTTAGGAGAAGCTTCCACAATTGCTTCCATGATATGCACTTGGTATGTTCTCTTCATTTGTGAATGCTTTGTGAAAGCACATAGAATTCACAGTTTACAACTATATAGTTATGGAATCTTTTTGTCTAATTTGATGGTGTTAATATTGTTCATAGAGCACTATGCAGAATGTAGTAAGACTAAGATTTCCAAAGCAGTCTCATGTTTTTTGTGTATGCAGTCGTGCAGAGTCGTGATCCGAGCACCAACGTAGTGTTACTGGAAGATGCTGCAGCAGTTCTAAGCGTGGCTGTAGCTGCTACCTGTATGGGTCTGACGTCTTTAACAGGTAAAATTCTGCCTTAGATTGAGGCAAGCTGAGTTAATTATATGAACACAGAGTATTTGGCTTGTGTTGATTGACTTAAATATAGCTCTGCTCTTCTCCGATCCCTGAACTATGTGGGCTTTCAGAGGTTTATGCTGTTCTCTGATCTGGTTTCCAGTAATTTGAATTATAAGTATTAAAAAATAAAAAAATTAAGTCTGTTTTTCCCTATGTTTGTTATTAGAGGGATTAGGCTTGAGAAAGTACTTGTCCACGAATGGATCTAACTTTCTTTTGAGCTGTTTTGTTGGAAAAGCTAAGATATTTTAGAAACATGCTTGTTATAGTCACATATTTAAATTTCATATTCTACATAATTAGAGCTTCTGTAATCAGTGGTATTCAGCTGCGTGTGCCTGTTGGGGGGGACTTAAGGAAGCAGTTCTTTCCTTCCTTTTGATATGTAATGGTGTTAGTATTGTATTCTGATTTTAATGTGTTCTCTAGCAATGTGGCACACCCAAATCATGCATAATCTGTATAGCAACTGGTTCAAAAACTGTCTTTGCACAGTTAAAATGTATCGAGGGAATATTACTTCTTTGCCCCTTTTAAAGGGGCATAAAATATAAATACTGTGTTCCAGAAATGTTTAATACCTGAAAGTGCTTGAGTAGAGATTCATTGAATTGAATTGATAGGAAAGATCATGTAGGAAATCTGTTTTGTTTTCCATCAGTGATAGCTATATGATTAACTTCATAAAACAATGCTGCTTCACTGATGAAAGAACAAAGATGTTTGGCTGTGCTATTACCTGTGTTTAAATGTGTGAACTTAAACCTTCACCCAGAAACCCAAATAACTGAGCAGCGTACTCATTCATCAGTATTGCAGTAGAAAGGAATATATGATATTTTCTATGTGAGGGAGAGGAGAGACTTGAGGCTTTATCTTAGGATAGCCTTTAACTTTCTCTTGTTGACTGGTAGTAAAGAATTGCTAATGCCCAAAATAAAACCAAAAACAACACCCGAACAAACTGTGTACTCCTTTCAGTGGGAAATCTGAATTACCTGATATATTTTAGAACTGCACCATAAACTAATATGAGATGTCTTGTTTAGGAAACCCATACTATGACAGCGTGGGGTCTCTTGGTGTTGGGACTTTGCTAGGAACTGTGTCAGCATTTCTAATCTACACTAACACTGAAGCCCTGCTGGG
Organism: Gallus gallus; assembly: GCF_016699485.2. NCBI lineage: Eukaryota > Metazoa > Chordata > Aves > Galliformes > Phasianidae > Gallus > Gallus gallus. The sequence continues at coordinate 67,854,010 of NC_052535.1, read as the reverse complement.
ACGATCTATTCAACCTGAACAACTGCAGCGACTTACTGAGTTACTGGAAAGTGATCCTGTAGTAAGGTGAGAGTCTTTGCAGCTCAAAAACTCTACTGAACAACAAAAGCAGAAAAATTACATTTGGGAAAAATCACTTAAGAGAAGTCTTCTTGTTTTGAGCTGGAATCTTTCCTATTGAGATTTTAGAATGTTAACTGTTACTAACTTCTGTGCTAAAGGTTTTAATAAGTGAATGCCTCTCAGATGTTCCACAGCTGAAAGGAAACTGCATGTGTGTAACAACAGCTACGTTAATTCCCAGAATTGTCACGTGACTTAATTGAGAAGGCCATGAGAAATTTAGAAGTAACTTCAAATACATGAAATACTAGCACAGAAATGATGCTGCAATGTTGCTCTTGTAGCTTGTAAGACTGTTTTAAGTCTGTGTTACTGTTAATACCAGCGTCTGGAGTTCAGTAGCAGCTGCCACTGAAGAAGTGCTGCAATAATATTATGGTATAATAGATTCTGCACATGAGATGCTTACAGAATGAACGCAGTGCTAATTTCTCTTCCTTTGGAGATTTGCAGTAGGAAATAACAAACTTACAGCTCATTGTAATTCCGAAATCTTGTATAAATGCTTTTTAAGGAGCTATTTTGGATTACTTCAACCCTATTAGCTTTAATTTGAAGCAAAACGTTTCTGGTTTTCTTATTGATCTCCAGTTGTGAATATGTTTCTGAGTAAATCAGCTGCGATATTTTAGGGTATTTATTTATTTCTTTGCTGTCAGTCCGGAGGTCTGAAGGAAAACAAACAAACGAAAGACCTCTCCTTTCTTTCAACTATTCCTGTGTTAAAGTCCTGCATCGTCAGGAATGCTTCAGAAATGCCTGAACAGATTTCAGAAATTGGAATGTTCTGCATTTCATGTCCCGTATTTTAGTCTCTGGCCTGGATGAAAAAATGTGGGAACTTAATATGCAGTGACAGTTTTAAGTAATACTTGTGTTAAGGGTAGAGTAAGATTTGTTAGGTCTAACAAGGGAAATAAAGGTAAAAGAGTTTCATTATTATTATTTTAAAGTATTGCACTGTTGAAATGAATCACAGCATGTCTAGATCTAAAGTTTATTTGTATTCTATCCCTGAAAAATATAGGGCTTTTTTGTTTATTACTTCTATTTGTGCATCATGGAACTTACGTAACAAACTTGAGTAAAGCTATGCAATAAAAAGCCAGAAGGATTCAGTTGTCCAAAGTATTGCAACATACATCTTGAAGCATCTGTTAGGGATGTTTGGATAAATAAACGTTGTCGCCGGTTACGAACATCTGTACTGTGATTAGTCATGATCAATTATTCAGTATGATCAAAAATGAGTTCCAAACACAACATCCAGAACTTTTTCGTGTGTTAATTGTGGCCTGGAATAGAAAACTCTGCAAATCACACCCTTGCAAATTGTGCCTCTAGGTAGGAAAGGGCATTTCTGTAATTGCAGTGAATCCTTCCAGTAAGAGACACAGATCAGCTCGTTGTTGCTTACCTCAGAATTGAAGGTACTTAAAGATTTTTAAATAGCTGCATGTATGTGTTTTTAATTCCAGAATAAATTATGTTTTAGAGTGGAGGAAAGCACAAAACCTTCTGTGTGGTATCAAATATGTTGAACTTAACAGCTAAAAGCTTATTTTTAAGTTCTTTTTCAAGTACTACAGGTCTAGTTCTAAATCTACCATGCTTCTTGCAGTCTGCCTTTTATTGTAGCCATCCCTTTAGTAGATGGGGATGCTTGTGTTGGTGTAGCAGGTACCTGTGGGAGTGATATTACCAGTTAAATATAAATCAGTATTTAATGGAAATGCGTGATGACAAAATGGTTTTAATACTTTCAAATTTAAAAATTATGGTTTCAGAGCAATTCACGATGTTAAAGCCACAGACATGGGAATGAGCAAAGTGAGATTCAAGGCAGAAGTAGACTTTGATGGACGGGTTGTTACACGTTCTTACCTGGAGAAACAAGACATTGAACAGCTGCTACAAGTACGTTTAAACAAAGCGACTTTGTTACTTCCAGCATTTGATTTTGCTTTGCAGCTTCAAGTATACTTAAGAATTTTTCAAGGAGATGAGACGTTAAAATGATTTCTTCATTTTGTAGCTTTGCAGATGTCTTTACTTTGTGTTAGTGTATCTGTATGCAGAATCGGAATGGTGTGCTGCTGAACTGGGCTTAGCAGGGCTTGAGTAAGAAGGAGGGCAGACCTTTAAATCAACTTAGAAACATTCTGGTGAGAATACAGTTCATCAAATAAGTGTTTTTTTAAATTGCAAGAACCTCAGACAGAGCTGGAAGCCTATCACCTACGAATAAGCATATTTTTTGGCACAGGTATTTGCCTTGGGTGCTAATGATGCAGTGGCAGTTTACGTATCTTGCTTTTCAGGCTGGACTTGAATATGGATTGTTTGCATGGTGTGATTCAGCATTTTGACAGCATTTGCATTCATCAATTAACCATCCTTAATGTCTCTGCTTCTAGTGTAGTTTAGAGAAGCTTTTTTAAATCCCTCCCTTCAGTATTGAAATGCAAAACCCCTCCAAGCTGAATTTTACATGGTAAAGCTATGAAGTCTGAAGTAAAGAATAATCTATCTAAACTACAGGGAGAATTTCAAGTAGGCAAAATCTTTTGCTTACACATCTATTTTCACAAGTAACTATTATATGCATTTGCTTGTGTAGCTACCAGATTTTTCTCTGCTGTCCTTTCAAAATGAAAGTTTGATGTCTGCGTTTTATGTCTGTCCATTAAAGATGACTTAGCAGTTATCTGAGTTTGCGTGTAATTACTGCAAGTCTTTAAGCCATTAGTGCGTGTTTGAATTTTTAAAACATGCCACCATTTAGTAACAATAAAAGTATATATGTATGTGTATGTATATATAGAGAGAGAGCAATAAGTGATCTGTTCATGTATTGGATTTCAATTTAGTATATTTTTTGGAAGGAAGAGCGCTATCAGATGTGTGCAATAGGGAACACAAGTTTGCTTGATTTTTGTATTGCCAAGTCTGAGTTGGTTTGTTTTGCTCTTGCAGCTGTTCAGTAGTACCCTTGTGTCAGCTAAGAAAACATCATTAAAGGATAGCCACTTCCAGTAGGACTCAGTCATCCATAGTCAAGGGCAGACATAACGCTTACCTCTTTGTCTGTGTTTCTTTGAATTACTAGCTTATCCTGTAATGGTATCAACACTGCTCATTCTGAAGTTGTAAAATGTATCAGTTGAAGTGCTGTCATTCAGATTAATCTCACTTCTTTGGCTTGTTAGGCTTGCCCTTGTCATAGTCCAACATCAGTGGGACTGGGGGGTATTTTTTAAGCTTATTTCAGTACATTATTAGTCTCGTCTGTCCCATTACTCTAGAACTGGAACCAAAGCTGTTGTTTTGCCGTTGTATACTCATGATGAATTGGCTGTTTTACTGAGTCTTACCAATCACCTATCTGTGCTATATTGTACTTGTATTATCTACTTTATGGCTGAGATACTGAGGAAAAATGGCTTCTGGTCAGCTTGGTTCTTGGGTATAAGAGCTCTGAGGAAATCAAGGAGTGTAACATCCTGTCTTCCTTAACCTTATTATTTCAGTTTGTTATACACTTGATCTCCTGGTCTTAATTCTTATCAGCTGTCTTTGAGTATTTTTCATATTATCGAGGAGCAGTATTTACAGCAGCTTTCACTGTAATTGTTGTGGGATTTAAGATGAGTTGGTAATGTGATTCCCAGGCTAAGCAGTGTATGGATAAGCAGGAATGCATGAAAATAATGAAAAAATATGGTATCCTGCTCTGCCAGCAAGTGATACCCTAGAAGCTTCTAGAAAATGAATGAAATTCTCTAGACTTAGTTTGCAAATAAAGGAGGAAAAGAAAACTATATGTCAAATGGAGGTGTAATGATGAGCCAGCTATTTGCATCAAATAGATATACTTCTGTGCCTTTGATATGTCAGTAGGTGATGTTTTGAAAGGAAATGGCAAAGGCAGATAGCTTTTTTCTTTTTTTTGCATTTCCATTCCTATTAAATATGTCAGAACCCTCTGCAGGGTTATTTCTAACACTATCACCACCCCCACCCTTTATTCAACCTCTTAAATATGATTTCTTGCAAGGAAATTCAGCAAGTGAAGACCCTAGAAGAATTAGAAGCGTTCATGCTTAAGCATGGTGAGAATATCATTGACACGCTGGGAGCTGAAGTAGACAGACTTGAGAAGGACCTAAAGGTAAGATTTAGCTGTTTAATATGGAATGTATATTCTGATATACTTTAAACAGTATCACTGCTTATACTTCTTGGGATTGTTTATGTAAATACAAGAGAGGAGAAGAGGTGCTCGATTTTAATGCCAACTCTCTTCAGTTTCACTGAATTCTGAACGGGAGCAAACCCTTGCTTTGTTTTGCATTTGGGTCAATTTTATTTATAGAGCACAGCTTTCATAAAATAAGACCTGTGCCCCTGTAAGTGCTAGAGTGTTCACATAACATCAGGTTATTTACAGGCAGTGAATTTTGCTCTGATTGTAAGGAAGGAAATTTCCTATTTTTTATTTTTGATCTGGTGCTCAGCGTTCTGTCGGAACTGATATCGCTGTGTGGTGAGAGCTCTAATTACTCAACTTACTCTGCTTGTGTTCAAACTGAACAGTATTCACTGCTTTTATAGGCCTGTCATAACTTTCTCATCATTACATCTTTTTTTTTTATTCTATGATTTAACTGTATTTTGGTTAATGCAACAAAGAATTGTTGCCATTTTTAAGTTCCTACTTATTTTGTGGTTGTTAATTTTACCTTTTCTGACACAAATATAGAACTGTATGTATAGTGATCGCCGGACGTGTTCAATAGTGTTATGACCATCTTGTCCCTTAATCTGGAGATTCTGCTCAAGAGCACATCTATCCTTGTCTATCATTTTTGATTAATATTCTAGTTTTAGTTTATATCCTTAGAGTGGTGCTGCTTATAAATCAAAATATTTTGGGGCTGTAATTGCATCAGCACATCCAGTTCTTCATGGCTTTTAAGCTGCAGGCTCTTGACTAATTATTTTATTAACATGAATGCTGAGGTTTGGTATAGTTGGGGATTTCAGATTCACATGGCTTTGAAGTTGGTGACTTTCAGTACACCTATCGTGGATTATACAATCCATGTAATGAAACATACAATATTGGAAAATGCATACGTCTTAATAGAAACAGTGTTTTGAATCTTCATAAATAGCTCTGATGACACATGACAAATTATTTCAGCAATTATCCATTGTTCTGGAAACTACTTGTTATATGCAAGTACATCACTTTCAGTATGTTTTATTTGGGCATCTTTTTATGTAAAAACTAATTGCCTTTTTAAAATCATAATAGCTCTTTCATACCTTATAAAGCATGAGCTAATTCACCTGTGAAGTTAAAAAGTATTTGTCAAATAAAAAGATGAGTTAGTCTTCAGAACAGTTCAAGGTGATGACTATAGTAGCTGAACCTATTCCTCATTTTAAAATCACTGATGTTACCAGAAAAAGGAATTTGTTATCCAGTTGCCAGCATCATACTAGAAATCAATTGTTTGTATCTAGATGCAAAAATGTTGAATATTTTCAATAAAAATGTAATTTTATTATTATTTTTTTTAATTTCAGCAACGAAATCCTGATGTTCGTCACGTGGATTTGGAGATACTATAGACTTAGCAGAAGAAACCTTTAAGTTGATAGCTATTTGGGAAGAAGTCATATACGTGGCTGAAAAGCTTCTGAAATGACAGTGACCTCAGCAGCATACCTCGCTTTAGCTTGCAGGCTTCCCAGACTGTTAGCTCCTTAGACTGCTTCTTTTTCTGGAAGAGCATTAGATTTGCAGTCAAAAATTTCCATGACAAATCCACTTGAAAAGCTACTTGACTTAAATTCTGCTGGAGAATCTGTCTATTTACTGCAATTCAGAACTTCAGACTTGAAGTTTAGATGGGCAAACGTAACTGCCTGAAAACATGCAGCACACTTAGTTTTTCCATTTGTGTCCCTTTGCAGTCAGTTTGCACTTCTTTAGTTTCTTTCAAGATATCATTAAAGGTTCTTGGGAGATATTAAGATTAGCTATGATGAGTTTGTTCCAGTGGAACCTGCCAACCTTAAACTAATAGTTATATTTCAGCTGTGTGATTGTTTCACAGTTTTTCTTTTCTATGAGATGAATTCCTTCGAACAGGCGCTGACCTTCTCTCAAGTATGGTGACCTGGAAACCTTTTTGCCACCATTGCAATTACCAACAGCACATCAGGAAAAAAATCAGGTTGTTATCCTCGGTGGAGTCGGCTGTATGTGGTCAGCCAGAGGATATTGGGATACTGTGAAGAAAAAAATGTAGAGGTTTCAGTGAATTTCCTCTGTTTAAATTCTGTTCTTTTTTTTTTCCCTACTTCTTCATTTTTTTCTGTGTGTGTGTAAATATCTTCAGATGTAATTTGGGAGACACTTATGGTAGTGTTTATTGAAAGTTACCTGGCATTTCTGGCTTTTTATACTTTTAATAAGCAGTATTGCCAAAAATGGTCATTGCTAGAAGATGTAAGAAATATATTTGGAGGTAATAATAGTCAAAAGTGTATTAGAAATATTTATAATTAAACACTTGAATACATTGTATTTTTTATTTATTTACTTGTAGGTATTTTCCATTATCTGAATTCTAAACTACTTACTCTGTGTTTTTTTTGTTTGTTTGTTTGTTTTTTTAAGAATTGCCCATGCTTGTCTGAGAAAGTGAAAGAATTGTATCAGTGGTCCTCAACGATCATGAGATAAGTGCCTAGACTTCATAACTTTGAAACCTGCAATTCTAGCACTATACAAAGTCAACTTAAAGGCTTTCTGCAGTGGGCACCCAAGCCCTGCCAGATTCTTCAAGAACCAGTTGTTTAATAGAGGCTGTGATTTGAAATTTAAGTGAAATAACTGAGGAAAATCCTTTGTGCACTTTAAAATATTTCAGCAAAATGAGAATTCCTCATGGGTGAGAGGTGGCGTTAAGAGCCTCCTACAAGCGTTGCAGAAAAGAATAATTATGGAAACCAATAAGTCCAGATTTGACTAAAAGCTTTTAATTTTTTTCATATTAAACGCAATTTACCAGTGAATTAGAAGAATTTATACTGGCATACCTTTTTGCAACTGAGAAGCACTTTGCTTGCTGGTCATTTTATGTAGAAGAACATTCCAGAGGTTGTTTAAAGATGAGGCATCACATAGTCTCTTTAGTATCCCTGTCCCATATTCTTCTTCATCAGTGGCTTCTTCATAGCATATTAGCTTCTTATGGCTAATCCAGAAGGCACCATTTACCTGTTTGCTCCCATTGTAGCACCCGTTAGTATATTGAAGCCTGATGATTTGAAATATGTTTAGTGAAAGATTTTAAAGGCAATTTTGCAAATGTACCGTATCAAGTAAATACTACTTACTTTAGCACATTACAAATCATTTACCTTTCTCCTCACTCTATGGTGTGAACTTCATCTCGACTCATTATGCACTCTGCTGATGTTAGTCTTATTCATGAAGAGCACTGGAATCAGATAAATGCATAACCTCTTTCCTACTTCCTAGAATATCTCTATGGATTTTGAATTTGAATAAACACTTAAATTGTTATTCCAGAAATGTTAAAAACCTGAAGAGGACTAAAACAGGGAAAATCTTCTTTCTGTGGAGAGGTTGCAGGCAGTCAGTGTGATGTAAATGATTCCTATGCTGCCATCAGTGATGCCAGCAGAATAAAAATGTTATTGTCTGCCACTTTGTTCACTAAGTTAGTAAACATTACCTAGATACTGAAGTATTCCAGTATCTTTTTAAAGAGCACACATGAGCTTATATTCTTACGGTACATCTGCTCCTACAGCTTGTAGAAATGTTTTCTTATTCATCAGAGTGTAATTCATACGAGTTCTTAAACTGAATTTCTTTATCTGAGTCAGAAGTATACCCGCGTACACAACTTTTGTTTGCGTTGCAAGAAAAAATATACAGGTCTTTCCCTCCCAGTTTTATTATTGAATATATGAGCACAATGTGTTAAATTTAAGAACCTGGTACTTGAATGCTTTGGATGGATCATAGTTGCATAGTTTGAGGATCTATTTCCATCCGGATGGTGGTGTACCACAGAAACGCAGAGAAGTTTTGGCAGTTCCTTATAAGCTTATGTATCTTGTAGTTTGGTGAAAACATTGACTCATAGGGCTTGTCAGATGGGAAAGGTAAGATAATTCCAAGTTGTTATGTTCATATATATACATATATAGATAGATTTGTAGTATGTTTTTAAAAGTTTTGCTGCTTTACTACTTGAAGAAAAAAAGTTTGAGGTATGTGGGGCCAGTGCTTAGTTTCCTGTTGGCTTTTCCTTTCCACCAGTGTTCTGCTGGAAAATGTTTTATTAATCCGTTTACATGATGGGATCCTCAGAATTGAAGAGTAAGAAGAGTGGAGGAGCAGACTTTTTTTTCATCGTCAGAAATACAATTACACGATGACTCTTTTGCGTGGCTTTTAAGCAGTACTTAAGGAGTGGGGATTTTGCTAACAATGAAGTTATATTCTACTTTTTTTTTTTCAATTAATGTTTAGTCTTCTAAATAAAAATCTGTAAAACCTGTGCTATTTGAAAAGGATTGTCTTAGTATTCCAATATATTGAGTGATCGGAATGTATTTTAAGTCAAAGTTGGCTGTATGCTGGTACATGTTTTCCTTAAAAATTTAGTTTTCAGTAAGATAAGGATAAGATTCTGAAGTGATTATCTTTGCTCTCATGAATCAGTTTAAAGCCTGAATTGTTTATATGTTGTGGAACTCAGCTTTCGTGTCATGCCCACAGCCTCCCTTTTCTAAAGCATTTGGTTAAGTGTGTTGCTGGCATTCTGATTCTACTAAGTGAAGCTTTTTCAGTTATATCCACAGGCCAGATTTTTGATGACAGATTTTTATTGCCCTCCCCTTGAAAAGGAGAGAGTACAGGGAAAAGGGCTTTAGATTTTTTTTGCCAAGGCAATGCGCTGCTTGCAATTCCATGTTCCCCTTATTTGTTGTCATTTAAGCTGACTTCTTTTTTCCTTAGAAAAACACAAACATGGAAGTACCGTAGTGAGATATGGGCTGCCTGCAAAGAGTTTTTAGTCCTGCAATTAAAAAAAATTCTCAGTTTAAGCAATCCTTTTTCTAAAGATGATCTGGATGCGTTTCTCACAAAGGAATCCACAGAAGCATATTGTCTAAGAGTTGAAAGAAAAGGATGTCATTTGGTGGTCATGTTCTGATGGCATTTTGGTTTGATGGTGTAGGACAATTGATTACTATTGGCTCCTGTGCTGCAACCAAACTTCTGTACGCGCTTAAAAGCTTACACAGCAGAAGTGAATATAGAACGAAAATGCAATTTTTTCCTAGCTTAAATATTGTGCTGCTATTGTTAATTCTGAATAGAGAATACAACATCTTTTGCAGTTTTGCTGCTTGGTGTAAGCAAGAAGTTGAGATGTACTGAAAAGATTTTTTGTGGGAGTTGTGTAGCTTAAATAATTTTTCCTTTCTTGTTGGTGAGAACAGAATAATGAAGATCAGAAGAAAACTGTAGCAGTATTACGTATAAAAAGAAATAGGATTCCAGGCTTTACAGCACAATAGTCTGATTTCTGAAAGCTGTCCCTTAAGGAACATGAAACATGCCCTGTGGTTATATGGGCAGTAGAAACTGCAGCCAGTCAGTCTTCGTTCTCAGGCTGAAGCAAAAGAAAAGATATTCCAACAAACGTGTGGTACAAAGAAGAGAATACAAGATGCTGAGCATTTGGGAGTGGGAAGAGGTCAACACGATCTAAAAAACGTGGCCAGAAGTAGGAAATGATGATCAGAGAAGAACAGTTGGAAATGGCATTTGATTAGAAGACATAAAATGACATAGGATAACATTTTCTTTTTAGCAATATTAAGAGAGTTGGCTGATTTCCTCCCCCCCCCCCCCCCCCTCACCCATCCCCCAGAAGTGAAAACTCACACAATCATAGCAAACTTGATACTCAGGGGATGGTATAATCTCAGCTGGAAGCTTTGTTGAGGAAGTGTGCGCTAGGTGAGTGGCGGTGAAGTACTTTTAATTGTGGAAGTGGGTGCTGGAGTGCGTTAAAGTGAAAATGATTGAGACACCATGCTGAAATATTGAAGAAGTGCAGCGTTGTAAGGACTGCAAAACTGTTGCAGTGGCCTGCGACCATTGTTGAATATATTAGTCTGTATTTTCAGGTTGTTTACATGTCTGTGGATATGCAAGATTTCTGGATAAATCATCATGCTCTGCAAGGGAGCTAAAGAGAACTTCCAAGCGGTAATACGAAGAGGACGTACATTTTATAAAGCTCCACTGAATACAAAATATAGCAGATCTGGAGCAAATCGGTGTTCTCAAGGACAATTTCTTTGTAAAAGCACTTATTAAAATATAAGGTCTTGGTTACTTCTCAGAAGTGTCAGACTAAGAGTAAGCCTGGTCGTACTTCTGTATTATCAGTGTTCGTAGCGCTGTTACGGGGACAAGGTGTCTACTAAAATAGTGAAATACAACTCCACACTAATATAAACTAAGTTCGATTTTTGCAACTTAGGCTGTACTTAAAGCATTTGAAGTTGTGATCAGCTGCTGATCTGAAGACAGAAGAAAAAATTATGCAATGTTGTGTAAATGATGTAAATACAAAGCTTTTTGTAAGTTTCTCTTCAAAGTAAAGACACTGCAAAAGGATGCAAGGTGAAGTGTCTGAAAAATGTCCGAAGCCTTTGGAAGGTGCGTTGGTTATTGCCAAAACTGCCAGAAAGTCTGGAAGCCAACAGTGAGGATATTCATTGGTGGTAGAACTTTCAAAGGGCGGTCTTAACATTGAAACATGTTTTTCCGTGCAGCCTCTTAATCGAAATCATTCTGTTACCCTTCTGCACCCTTCTGATGCTTGCTGGTGTGCTGGCTTTTTCATTCTCTCTTGGTTACTTCATATTAGTAAAGAGAAGTCAGTTTGATTTGTGAGGTGTAGATATTTATCTGCGTATGTTTTCTCATGTAATTATGATTGAATTTGGTACATCTTGTAAAATGTCTGGAAGCTGTAATTATTCAGTAAAATGTTCCATAGCTGGTAAAGGTTGTGTTCCGTCAATTGAAGCAATTTTCTGTCTAATTTTGAAGGTAGTCAATAACACTGGCTTTAGGCAGTTGATGGTGATTTGCCACATTTCTGAATTAAAAGTGCAGTTACGGATGCAAAAAAAGAAGTTATATCCACCCATTTGTCCTGGTCATTCAAACTGCCTTTGCAATGCTAAGAGCGTGCACTCCATATGTCACTAACCTACCCAGGGTAGCTAGGCTGTATTTATTAATACTTTCTTCTTCACTGGCAAATGTGTCGTGAATCCTATTTACCTGGATCTCCAAAGAGTGAAATTGCTTCCCCAGTACGTAGTAAGATCTTCCTGCCTGTGTCAGACACCCTTTGGTACTATGTCCAGTTTCAACTACAGTCCTGGGTCAGAGAGGTGGCTTGCACGTTGGTGTGTAGTGAAGCATACTGAGAATTTCTTCAACAGGTTGTGTTTATGGATTAGACTTGTGCAATAAGCATGAGTTCACAATACCAGCAAAGCTGTCCAAGCCTCGAGCCAGGTATCGTTCACTTGAAATCAGTGATCAGAAATCAGCTTAGAAAGAGTTTAACATACCGACTGGTTCACTGAAGGTTCTCTTTATCAGTAACAATGACAAAAACCGGTGATCTATCTGGTTATGGAAAGCACTATTTGCATCTGAGCTAAAAACAACACAAAGTGGTTGGGATTATAAAGAGGAAATACAGAAATGCAGGAAATCTGGGTGATAAAATGGAGAAGCTGTGGCATTTGTCTGAATAGGTTGTTGGTTGTCAGAAATAAGCTGGTCAAGCAATGTATTTCAGGAAAGATGAGAAGGCTGTTCTTCATCTAGACCTTGGTGATCCACCAGGTTCAGACTTACAAGACTTGGGTTCTTCAGTATGTGCAGCTGGCACTTCAGATACCAGTTCTCTGCATTCAGAAATACATCAGGTTATTGTATGACTTGTCACCCCAGCATCAATTATTACTGGGAGTGTTCCTGAGTACTCACTGCATAATCCTGTCTTCTGCAGAAGCTTTGTGACTCGAAGGACTTCTGGGAGCCAGAATTGCCAATGAAGCCAACCAACATGCAAGATATAACCTCAGTAATCAGATATTGTATGTGCTGGATCTTTCTTGATTGCTAGTTATTTCTTTTCATAGGAATTCCTCCCTTTTAATGGGTTAACTCTCTCAAGGTTCTTGAGAGATGCTGTACCTGAATATGTGTGGTGTTCAGATTGCTAATGACCATGTCGCAAACTCATTTTCCGTGCTAGAAAACATTATGTCTGAGTGGTGATTCTGTTGCCAGCGGGGTGGGGTGTGATGGGTTTTCTTTGTTTATTTTGTTCTGTTCTATTTTTAATTAACCAAACGACACAAAGTCTGAGCTGGGAAATGACAGACTAAATTTGAGGCCTTTTCTGTTTGAGGTTTTGAGGTCCTGGAGTCTGTCTTCTAGGCTGTCTGAATAGCCACGCAGATGGTCTCAGCCACTTGGAAATATTGACATCTGTCTTCTATAATGTAAACTGGAATCCTTAAGTAATCCTTTATTGGCCATTTGTGGCATCTGTTGACAGGCCATTCATAAATAACTGTGTTAGATGGTTGGTTATAAGTTGAAGTGGGTCCTTCCGGTTTTATCTTAATTCTGTTCAAGAATCAGTTTAGTCTCGGACTCCTGATATTTTATAGGGAACTTCAGTAAGAGATCATAGAAAGTAAGCCTCCCCTTCAACCTTTGTACTGATATCTTAGCAAAAATCAAAATCAAAAGAAAATCTGCAGAAGAATATTCTAATAAATGTGGACTATTTGGAAACCTTACTGAAAGGGAGAAGCTTCAATGACTGAGAAGACCAAATCTGTGGTGTTCTGGGTGCTATGGCTGTCAGCAGAGAGATGAGAACCTAATGGCCCCTCAGCTCACGTGAACAGCTCAGATCCACAAACAGCTCTGGTTTTGAAGATTCTGAAAATGGCCGGGTGCTGACTGGGAAATCGGATGCAAAAGTATGAGATGGAGAATGGGGTGAAGCCTTTGAGCGGTTCACTGCGTGCATCAGTCTGAAGAGGAGCTGTGTAGGGTGTCATATGGAGCACCTGAGTACCACCAAAATGCTGTTCTAAGGTAAAGCATCATATTGTAAGAAAATGCCTTTTCACCAGCTGTCATTACAAGATAGCATAGGGAGGTGCTCACTTTGGTAGTAAATATTAAGCAATGTTTAAGTAAGCATCTTATTTAAAAAACTGTTGTATCAGTTTTGATGGTTTTGTACTAAATCTAACTTAATGTGTAAGGAGAAAGAAGGAATGGAGAGAAAAATCTTTCCTTTAAAGCTGGCATTTAAAGAAGGAACCCACTGTAAGGCAGCACACGTTGGGTACTTGCACTCCAACTCTGGTGAAGGTTGCCCCTGTCCTCTGTTCTGGCCATCTGAGTGTTAACATTCACAATGTGCAAATGTCTCCATGCCAGTATTTCCAAAGTCTGTCTCAGTGAACTTATTTACAACGTATGTAGGGCTTTTTGTTGCTGATTTTTTTGGTTGGTTGCTTTTCTTTTCCCTGCTTAGCAGTATGGTAGTGTCCTACCGATACCCAAATAGTAAAGGGCCAATAGAGGAGGTGGTGCTTACCTCTCCCTATTAGTTCCTCTTAGATTCTTGAGTTGACAAGCAATTTGCAATCCACTGAGCACTTAGCAAGGGACATCGCTGCTTCTTTTAGCTAGGCTTATGCGATGCTTGCGGACCTTGACCCATCCTGCTCCTCAAATTCATTACTTGAAAAAATTAATCCTAAAAGTCTCCTGGAACTGTCTTCCTGATGCTGTGGATGGAAAAGCAAAGCTACCTTGGATGTTTCCTTGGCTTTCCTTTTTTTCCAACAGATTATGTTAAAACTGCTTGTTAATCTGCTTCTGGTTTTTGAGCTATCCTTTAGGAAAAAAAAAATCCCTCTTTCCATCAGTTCAATAAACAGTTCAGTTGTCGGCTTTCAGTTTCACGTCCTTTTGCAAGAATACTTTTTAGTTTCTCGCTCATGTTACTACAAGACATTTTTTGCAAGGTTTAATAGACTTTTCTGCTATGTTTCTGACCCTGTTTCAAATGGGAACTAAATTTAATATTAGCTTTTCTAATGGGAGTAATTAGCAGATCTGTTTCCTCCTATTTTTCTACAGACTGTGGTGGTAGTAGTGATTGTATCTGCTGGATGAATGAGGGGAATTAAAGTGTTTAAGAACAAAGGGCTTTTTGTTTTAAATTTTTCCCAACATCGTTATGTCATCATTTTTAAAATCTTGACTCTGATAATTAATCTGTTTTATTTTCTCTCTCTTTTCTTTAACTCAATACATCTGCAGTAAAGCCTCATTGTAGCCTTCCAGTACCTGAAGGGAGCCCACAAACAGGAGGGGACTCAACTCTTTATGAGGGTAGATAATGTCTGGACAAGGGGAAATGATGTAAGTTGAAGGAGGGAAGAGTTAGGTTGCATGTCAGGGGGAAGTTCCTTACCAAGAGAGTGGTTGAGGTGCAGGAACAGGCTGCCCAGAGAAGTTGTGGATGCCCCATCACTAGAGGTGTTCAAGGCCAGGTTGGATGGGGCCCTTGGCAGCCTGGTCTAGTATTAGATATGGAAGCTGGTGGCCCTTCCTGTGACAGAGGGGTTGGAGCTTGATGATTCTTGAGGTCCCTTCCAACCCAAGCCATTCTATGATTCTATGAAAGCTCCTTTTATGCGCCTCAAAATTTGGTAAGTGTCTGTAGGAGAGGTTTTATGTTCCCTGAGCAGAGCACAGAGATCTGTTGAGTGCTCCACGGGGCTCTGTGCAGCAAGTGGGTGGGTTTCTCCATGGAGAACTTTTTGTAGTTTAAAGCCATTCCTCCTTTCCCTAACACTCTCAGGGTGTGTTAAAGGTCAGACCTTCTCCCATTTATAAGCTCCTTTCAAGTACTGGAAGGTTGCAGTGAGGTCTCCCGGAATCTCCTCCAGGCAGAACAAGTGCGTCTCTCTCAGACTTTCTTTACAGGAGAGGTGCTGCTGCCTCTGATCATCCATCCTCATGGCCCTGCTCTGGGCCCACTTGAACAGCTCTGCGTCCTTGTGCTTGTTGTTCGGTAAGAGGCCTGGTTTTGTGTTCTGCATACACTGCAGCTACTCCAGTGGCAGGTTTGTTATCTTCTTCAAGGACTTTTCTGTTGTGCTTGTCACTATGGCTGTGAGTCCTTCAGCAGCACACATCTTCACAAAAGCCCCCATGAAGGAAGAGGCAAAACTAATCCTGGTGTCCTAATTCTGGGCACAATGGGCTGCAGATTAAAACATGCTGTGCTCCCATGTGATGAATGTTGCAGCCTCCTCTGTGTGGTTAAAGAAACTGATCGTGTTGGCTTCGCTCACAGCTGAGTGCTCCATGGTCAACATCGGCCTGCAGGGCCTCTAGGGGGCCGGCTGCTGGGTTACAGCCTGTTCTCACTGGGGGCCCAATCTGTAAAGCACTGGACTGGTTCCCCAGCACCTGCTGGGAGCTGTCAGACCTACCCGTTCCTCCCCTACACGACCTTGTTCTCACCCATTGCACATCTCCTTGCATTCCAGGGGAGGGTCAGATTGGGTATTAGGAAAAGGTTCTTCACCAGAGGGCGGTGGGCATGGCCCCGAGCTGCCAGAGTTCGGGGAGCGTTTGGACAGCGCCCTCAGCCATGTGTTCTGATTTGTGGGCGGTGCTGTGTGGAGCTGGGAGAAGGACCCAATGATCCTTGTGGGTCCTCTCCAACTTGGGATGTTTTGTGATGCTCTGCCATACACAGGCAGCAGTAGGAGCTCTGCCTTTAGCAGCTGAGGGCGGTTTCTGAGGTGAATGAGATGCGGCTCCAGTGCAGAAGACAGCCATAGGCTGTCCCCTATGATTCTGAGATTTGTGCTGCAGCTTCCCTAAACAAAAATAGAAGAGGCCAAAGTCCTACAGCTGAGACAATACCAACTCAGAGGGTTAAACTCCTGCAGGCTAACAGACACCCAAAAGGATGGGGATTTTGTGATGACAGCACCTGGCACCTTCTCTAGGAGAAGGCAGCAGTGTGTGGCCAGGCCTGTCCTGTTTTGGCTGGAGTAGGTGTCTGCTGCTGCAGAGAACATAATTCCCAGAGGAAGATTTCTCCTCCTACTGAGAGCCAGGATTTCCTAAAGAGGAGATGGTCAGCCAGCACTGAATTTTGGATTAAAATGGGATTTAAACTTCACTGCCTGAAAACCCAGGTCTTAAGACTGCAGTTGGGCACCTTCTCTGAGCACTCTATTTATCTAACCAGTGCATCAATATATAAACGTTGCCATATTTTGAGGCAAAAATGATTTATTTTATATTCATACTTGAATTCTTCATAATCTTTCCCTGTGCTTTCCAGCACTTCATACCAAGCAACCATTTAATGAAAAAGCCAGTGTTTGAACCTTGTGTGTAAATCTAAACCTAAAACGCATTTGTATTTAGAACCAATGGTGGCTGCTGTCGTTGTGGTGTGCACAGAGGGAGACAGAAAAGTTAACCAGAGACCAACTTTTATTGTGCATTGTTATGCAACAGAACAAATGGAACTGGAGGTATGTAGTAATAAAACCAATATTCAAATTAGGATTAACGCCTGAAATAGTAAACTGCAGGTAACAAATGTCTTTATAATTAAAAAATATTGACTGTTTAAAAAATTCTCTAAGTTTTTTATATTTTTTAAAAGAAATGTGTGTTGCCACATAGAAAACAATTCACACATCCTATAGAAATTGTCACAAAAACCTTACTAGTCTATATTACACTATGCACTTTTTTTGTACAATATCTGGTAAAGGTCTATCCCTAACCTGTACTTACTCTACACAGTACAATCATCGTTAGAAAGTATTCATAGAATTAACTACACCATAACAATAAAAATATCAGGATTAATGGTTTTTTAATCACAGTTTCTCCACAAATATTTGTCATAGAAAATATAGCGAAGGCATGTTGGCACAGATGGGCGTGCGGTACTGCTACACAAAGTTTGAGAGAAGGCAGATACATAAATGACAGTAAGATTAAAGAGCACGGAGGGATAAGACAAGGATCTATCCTCCTGGGACGTGCGGGAGTGACATGACGGATAGCAGCCTCCTGCTGCCAGCCTGCCGCGAGCAGCCAGCACAGAAGGGATGTGCTGATGTGCAAAGCACGGCGCGTCAATTCTGCTGTCTCGCTGTGCGAGGGCTTACAGCTATCTGTTATTTCAGCTTCCAGAGCGTTATACCGAACGTCTTGCGGCTACATCGATGCTTTGATGTGTGTGAATTTATAATGCCTTGTGACTCAGGTAATTGGAGCGAGTGGTGGTGAAGGGTTTTTGAAATGAGATGGGTGGGTCAGGAGTCAAGTGGCCACAACAGCAGTTAAAACAAGGGAGATGCTGTCGTTATTTCAAAAACAAGACTAAACCCAAAAAGAGATGAGCTCCCCTCTTCTGACGCCTGTCTGTGGCTGCTAGTCACGTACTGGTGACTGCACGCAAGCGGCTGAGGGAAAGATTTTGCTCATAAACGAAAGGTCCAAACCTGCAAAGCCATTTCCAGCGCTGAAGTGGTTTTCAGGACAAAACTATACACGTGGTTATTTTGCACAGTATGAGAGCGCAGGACTGTGAGTGGTACCAGGACACTGGCTATGCTTTTTACACTAAAAGTAAAGCTAGACTTACAAGATATTCCAGGAGAATCCTCAGGCTACTAAGTGAGAGAGGTCTGTCCAGTCCAGTAATTCTGTCCTGAGACTGTTAAAAATGAAGCATCTGTATTGTTTATCTTGTGTGTTTAAACACTGGAAAGGAACTGTCACAATGTTTACAAAAATACAGCATGATACATATCGCTGTGGACAAATTTACAGTATAATGCTGACTCGCACGCTCTGACATGTTTTACCAAGTAGTTCTGGCAAGTGTCACCACATAGAACATACACCAGCAAGACTTACACCATCTGAGCAATGTAACATCTTCTATAATAGTTCTCTTAAAAAACGTGTAAGTTCAACACAGAAAAGCTACTATAGGATATCTGTACTGTGACGTTTCTATACACCGAGTTTCTCCCCCCTCAGCCACAGCACCTCACTGACTGGTCCAAGCAAGTCACCTCTGCCTGCCATGAGAGATGCTGCCCCCAAACCCCTTGGCCTGGTAAGGTGCAGTGTGACTGAACTGCTGTTAATGTTAGAAAATGAATTGGTTCGTCTGCGTCAGATGAGCGCCTACCAGCCCCCTTTTAAGAAGTACCAAAATAAAAATAAGTCAGGAGGTATTGGACATTTAAGGGCCTAAAGCATATCCTGGCTGAGCAGTGTGCACACAGAAGCCTGCAGGCCGCTCACAACAGCGGGTGACGAGGAGGCCGATGCCAGGACAAAATGGTGGTGTGGGTGAGCTGCCATTTGTGGGACTGCCCCAGGCCCTTGTCTCCAGCTAGGCCGGGGCTATGGCTGCACCGCACTGCAGAGAGCCCTTCCAGGCCCTTAAGGGAATGGGCTGTGTGTTTCCTGCTCTGCCCGGGGCATGGGAGAAGGTTGGGAAAGAGAGGAGAAGGGTGGAAGGAGGAATTAGTAGCTTCTCCAATGGTTTGAGCAAAGTGGGTGGGAAAGCTGGGCAGTATGAGACACACGTTCAGGAGAATAAACACTGATGAGGTAGCACTAAAGGCGATCAAAATTTGGAATTTCTTTCCAAAAACTAGTTCCCCATCCCCATCTGTTGGGAAACATCATCCCAAGGAGGCTGGGCCAGGCACTGACCAATGCCAGCAGCAGCCTGGGCGACTGACCAGGGTATGGAGATGGAAACACCCTGATGCTGAAAGGAAAGGGGATTGTTTCTTTGGCATTACGTATTTCTGGAGTGCATCAATTTGGAGGGACGTGGGACTCCCAAGCCTTTGAAATTAAATGTTTGAAAAGGATAGATTGTTTTTCCTTTACATCAGCCTCTGCTTCCCATATTGTACTCTGCTGTGAATTGGCTTCTCTAGAACACATCCTTTTTTACAGCTCTTAGTCTGGATCCCAGGCTTACTTCTCTTACAAAGAAATGCTGAATTAGGATTTTCTAACTCAGCTCCTCCCTGAATGCACCACTGAACATCTGACTGTTGAGACCAGCACATTGCCTCATCTATTTTGAGGAATGGATACAAAACACAAATTAAAGCAAAACCAAGAAAAGACAATTAAAAACCTCTAAAGCTACATAACATAGTTGCAGAATAGCAACAGACAAAGCAAAACCTGTCCTCTGAAATGGCAATTTGTTTTTAGCAATCTTTTTTTTTTTTTTTTTTTTTTTGATGAGAACTGTCACGATCGAATCTAATTCCCCAGAAACCTAGATATATATGGTCTCTATCTGACACATGAAGAAATTTTTATCTATTAGAAGAGCCTGTTATTGTTCTGGGCCTTTGAAAGACTCTGTGGTTGACGACTGGTGCTGTCTGATGCAAGAAGCTTAATTTCCTGGCATAGTTGGCTAAAGGAGGTCCCTGAATTTTCCATCTTACGTGGTATTTTAAGATAGCATTTGTAATTATGCTACTTCCTGTTATGAAACGAGTGACCACTTCTTTTATTGTCACAAGCATGGAGACGTGTTCTTACATCTCCTACTCAGGAAAAGCAAATAGTATCTGGTTGTTATGTCTGAAGTCCAGACCTGGGCCTGTTAGAAATACGCAAATAAAATGGCAGCTTTTGTTTCTTTTGATATTTTTGTAATTTTTAAGTCATCTTTTCTCTAGAACTAGATGAAGCAAACTGCAGTTTCCCCTTGGGGTGCTACACAGAGCTTGCAAATAATAGGCACTGAGAAATCCCATAGGGCAGATTTTGAAATGGATGTTTTTTTTCTGTAAATGAGGATATGATAGAATGGAGAAGCTGAAATGTATGCAGTATGTGTTCAAACATGCTTTGGACTCTTAAATGACTTCAGGGTAAGTATGCTTAACAAATAGTCTCTTCTAAATTAACCGCTTGCTACTGTTGTGTGAGTTTCCTCTCACTGCTGTCAATCACCAGATCCATCTTGCATACCTCTATTGAAGACTTCATCCTGTGACCCCGGATGGTCAGTCCCTTCGTAATATGAGTTCCCATTGTGAAGGAAAGTCCCCACTGCACGCCCCTGACGAGCGTGTCCTACCGCGTCGCTGAAGACCTTGTTGATTTGCTCTTCGGATGGCATCCACCAGTCAGGGTTGGAAGTACAATGCATTCTAATGAACTCTGCAGGAAAACAGGTAAGAATACAAAAACCAGCTTGTCTTGGCAGCACCTGCTATCGCCCAGACACCAAAAGCCCATGGGAAATAAGAAACAGGGCATCACTGTTCTACTTAAGCAGAAGAAAAGCCTTATGGGAAATGCCATGATAATGCCAGCTGGACCTACTGTACTTCTCTACAAGTGTGCTTCTTCACATGCATGTCTGCTCTTCTACCTGATGGGACCTGAAGATAAAATCCCCTCTTGTAAAAAGAATTAATTCTAAGTGACATTTATGATTCAGCGTCTGCAATACACGTAAAAGTTAGAAGTTAAAGCTGGGATGTGTTTCACTTGAAACCTGTTTTATGTGTGTGGTTACTTTCAAGGACCTTCATCATCTCCCTCTGCTGGCTGCTGGAACACCAGCAGGCTGCAGCAGCACGCAACCCGCTCTAAAATGTGACTACTGGCATTTCAGTTCGGTGCTACTTTCTCCTTGGAGTTTCTTTCCTTTTAAGTCCTGCTCTTTTCATCTTTTGGAATCTGACACTTGTTTTTCAGAGACTAAACTGGCCTAAGAAATAGCTAAATGAGATGAAAGGACTAAATTGGGGAGCCATGCAATAGCTATCAATGTGTGGGAAAGTGAACTCTACTGCATGTAATTTGGCCATTTAAGCTGCTGCTGCTTCTTCTATAGACAGCTGTTCATGTGTGATGATTAGCTTTTAAAATTTCTTTTCAGATTCTTTGATGTGCAATAACTACACTTGCAGAAGATGCCTCACCCATTCTGGAATTGTAACTGCTAGACAGATCTCCAATAGGTGTTCTTTGGACTTTGAAACATCTAAGTCCAATTTTAAATGTGAGGGAGCCTCATTAGATGTATTGGATATATTGTATCTTATAAGGAAACCCAGCTTCTTATTTATTCTGTAACATTAGTTATTCCCTCATGCAGTGCTGCATCTCCTAGGATATTTTTGAATTCCATTTTCTCCTGTTGACAAGCCAACAGCGCACAATAAGTGGAGAAAGGTAACTTCCTTACTGTCACAACATCTTGAGACCAGGGAATCCTGTGCTCCTACATGAGTTGCCATGCCTGCAAGATATCTCATCTGTTGGACAATTAGGATGTGATTTTTGCATAGCTCTTCCAGCAGTGTGTCTGCAGAAGTGACAGCCATCTAGGATTTAAGTTCATTTCCCACACAGTCAACAGTAATTCCTAGTTATGTTCACATGAGACTTCACAAACATATTTCTTTTCTTAAAGTAATGGTCACTATGCAAAGGATTAGTCTGATAACTTAGGAATGCTGGGCTACTGGAAAGCTGGTTCCAGACAATGGGCTATTGTAGGAATAAACTGAAAATGTTTACAGATGTTTAATCCACTCTGAGTGCAGAGAGTAGCAGTTTGCTCTTCTGGCCATGGTGTGATATGCTGGTAATTAGTCAGACGTGTTACCTGGGCTTGCAAATGGGTAGGAGCCAATAGCTAACCCTTGGCACTGTGGAATGTCATAACATTCCCACCCACACAAGAAAGTCCAAAGGGACAACTGTCTGTTTGGCTTTCTTAACTACACTGAATGTTTTGACTTCCTGTTCAAGATTCTGAAAATTAAGACAATTGGCCTTTCTCTTTCTCCCAAAGAATGCTTCCACATTCGGTCTCCTTAGTGCCCAAAGAGGCAATTAGCCATACATGTAAATTCATCTACGGGTGGAATTACTCTTAGTCCTAGTGGGAAGAAGCGGGGGAGAAAGAGGAAGAAAAGGGCATTAGCTCTCTGTGCACAAATTGTTAGATGAAATGTAAATCCATTTAGCAAATAGTATTCATCCCTTCAGCCTTCAGTTTCCAGAAGAACTTCTGAGACCCTGAATCCAGCTCCAGACTCCATTGTGGCATGCTGTGCAATGGCCTTGCCCTTCTACTGAGCACTCATGGACTGTAAGGACTGACAGAGTATCATATAACAGGTTAACAGGTTCCTTCATAGTATAAGAACATCTTTGCCTAATTTGGCTGTATATAAAAACCGAGTTCTTTACCTGGTTACATCAATGTGCTACAACTAAAGTTATGATTTGCTTGGCCTTGCTGAATTCCTCTAACCCAAATGGGAAGAGGCTCCGTCTTATGTGTAACAACTTGGAGTTGCTGTTATGTGACTAAAAAATATTACTGTTGGCTGCTGAAAATCGATCAGTTTACACCACACTGACGAATAAAACATCAGTGATGTGAAGCTGAAGTCAGCTCAATCTAAATTTAAGGCATGTGCTCATAGAACACTATAAGTAAAGTTCATTAAATAGATGATAAGCAGATGCATTTAAGAAATGCAGGCACCAATACTACAAAAATATTTTTTTAAAGCAGAACATTAAAAGGTCCTGCTTTGTATGTTTCATTATAAAGCATGGCAACAGGTCTTAAAGTTTCAAGAAACCCAAGTATGAAATGCCACAACAGAAAATTCTTCTAAATCTAGGTCCTTTTCCTGTATTGTCCAACATCATCACTGTTTGCTGTTGTGAATTGCTTGTAAAACTTTTTGAGGCCAAATGTGAGGGTTCCCTAACTTTTACAGTAAATGTTACATCACTATTTCAAAGAAGTTACATCCTTGACAGTGCATTTGTACACACGTGTATTTATCTATCTAACCTGCAGGTGTTCTTGGCCCTAATTAAAGTCCAAATCTATTCCAAATCCTGGTAAGGTTTTGATTTAAAGGCCGTTCACTGACTTGGAGTGCCATTTGCTAAAAAGGTTTGGCTAAAAATATTCCTTTGGTTAACTTTACTGTGTATCAGCATCAAAGAATGTCCTGTTGTTTTACTACAAAGGAGGGCAATCAGGACTGTCTGATGTTCCTTTGCTGTTTCACATACATTGGTGTCATGCACTCATTGACCTATCTCCTCCCTGAAGTAAGCAGCTCTGTTTTTTTCCCATTCAAATATCTATACACATAAATATAATACATACATACACATATGTATGTATTAAAAAAAAGGGGAGGGTTTCTGGCTGCTTGTCACTTGTCTCTGAAACCCTTTCTAGATGTGCAACTGTCAGCCAAATGCTTCTACTGAGCCAGAGCCAATGCGGTGAAATGAGATCACATATGGTGGACACTGAGCGAAAGGATGCAGTACCTCTGAGACATGTTACTTTTACTGGATCCAGAGGACGTCTTTCAGGACCTGTCTCTCCTGACTGCACTGACCTTTTCCTTTTCCCAAGGCCGCATGAGTACTTAAGCTCATCGGTTGTGAAAACAAATCTGATGAGATATCGAAGGAGCCGCCGTCCGTCTTTCTTTGATGAATTTACAGCTTCATCCCACTGTTTACTAGTGATGTAGACA
Source organism: Gallus gallus (assembly GCF_016699485.2). Taxonomy (NCBI): domain Eukaryota; kingdom Metazoa; phylum Chordata; class Aves; order Galliformes; family Phasianidae; genus Gallus; species Gallus gallus. Next base: position 67,830,055 of record NC_052535.1, on the reverse strand, counting down.
GGGTAGTTGTTCAGCAACTGCTTGCTCCCCTGCAAAAAGGAAATATTTCCATTGCTTATTTTACAAGGCAAACAGCTTGTGCCAGCTGCAATAAAAACACATGCTTCTTAAACAGCTGGGATACTGACAGGGAAACACACACCGAGGTGAACACATCATTGCTCTTAGTGGGTACCTTTTCAATTACATTTCCATTTTTTATAACTGCAACTTGGCAAGGTGAAAGGAACACGTTTAAGAGATGGCTACCGATAATTTGCACTTCAGCAAGTAGGTCAAGAACCAGCGACTGGATATACTATTTAAATATAACCTTCCCTCTTAATCTGTTAAAACGCATGGAAAGGGTCTTTGAAGAGCATGATCAAATGGATCACTTCACAGCAGCTGACAGTTTTCCTCAGAGGTGGCTCTTTTGGTCTATTTTTATAATAAACTTATCACTTCTGTAGTGCACACCTGAAACCTGACAGCAGTTACGTTACTGTGAAAAAACATAAAGAAAATAAATAAAGCAACTATGAAAACTAAAAGCTTCATTACTATTAATGAATGCCATATTAACTCAAATTACAGCTTTACAGGAATGCCACCGTGTCAGCTGGAAAGAAATTTTGCTTTTAACCTTTGTAATTTGTGTGCTTTAATATTCCAACATTAAATGAATGCGGAGGGACTAATTATGGGGATTCCTGTAATCCACACCCATTATAAACCCTCTTGAGTCAACTGTACCTCAATCGTGTTACTTTCATTCTCGCCTCCTATAAAATGCTACAGTTTGGGATTAGTCAATTAATATATGATGGTGCTGTTGATACAGTAAATCAATAAGGAAATAAACCATGCAAATAAACCAACACCACGCCCTCTTAGACACTTGTAAAGTGATGCCTGCTATAAAAATACTTTATTAAAGTGCTTCTTACACCTGCGTGCTATGCTTGTGGTCAACTGCTGCAAAGTTACCTTCCCTGCTTTCACACCTTTGATACCTGAAAACTCTTTTAAGAACTGCTCTTGTGTCTTTTCATGTGGTTATAAAAGCATGCTGGGGGCACCTTGGGAGCATCTTTGAAGCTTTTCCTTGAGATTTGCTTTTAATTTTTTGATAGTTGGTAAGTAAGCACGAGGCTGAAAGCAGTGAAGGCTGTGAAGAGGGGTCACTGAAGAGTCTCTTGGTACAACTTGGAACTGTCACCTCCCAGTGTGTGGAACACCTCTAGGAGCATCACCTATGTGATGGCATGCCACCTATTTGCCTCACTGCAGACCTAACTGGCTTTGTGCAAACCACTGCAAAGGCAGCCATAGGCAAATCTAAAACTCAGCAACGGAAGCCAAAATATAAAGGAGGAGATGGGCCTTGTTGCTCTGATGGCCAAATATCCCAACGCAGTTGGAGCTGACACTAATATTTCCTTGGCTTGTTCCCTCAGATGTAATGCACATCTAACCCCAATGTCGGCACTTTTTTTCCAGCGGCTTGCTCCGCATCCCTTTTATACATACCATAGATCCCCGAAACCTCCTTTTTTTCCTATTAAGATAAAATACAGCAAAGCAAGAACCTTTCTTACTGATACTGGCACAGCTGACTATGGGCGCTGCCTCGCCTTTAGGCAAGGCAGGCAGGAGCAGTGCAATGCCAGCCCTTGCACAGCCTTATGCTCCAGGCTCACTCCCTGTGTGAACACTGGAACACTGTGTGTTCAGGATGGATGCTCGTGGGTGGCTTTGCTAAGCAGCAAGTTATCCTAAAAGCCACCTTTCTGTTTAAATGCATCTCTCTAATGGAAATGTGGGTTTTTAAATCTAGTGCAGGAAGGCCTCACATCTAAATTTCATGAGAGCTCCCATTACTATTAACTGTGGAGAAGGTAATAAATTTTGCGTAATTTCCTCAGCCCAAATTTTATTATACTTCTCTCTTATTCCCACTGAAATTTAGGATATTTTTCCTTGTTCTTCACCAAAGGCATGATACAGTGTTATGATATTCTGTTGAACAATTACTGTTTCCTGCTACAGATACACTTTCATTACTTGCTGCCAGAGTGAGGCACTTCTGGGCAAAATACTCGTGGTAAATATATGATGCAGTTTGATGCGTCCAGCAGTCATTAAACTAAAACAAACAGAAAACCTTCCAGAAATGAAATAAGCAGATCCTGAAGGATGAACTAAAGTACAAATGTGTTCATGCTTGTATTTGTACATGATTAAACTTATGAATAAAAGATTAGCATCTAAGTGTTTAATTGAATAAAAAATTCTGTCACATCATGACAAGTGATTCCATGTGGGCATTACAGAACAGCCTCATTTTTACTGTGCTGGAAAAATTTAGTTAAACAGAAGAGCATTAAAAAGGGAAAATGAAACACTGGAATGTATTGGAGTGATAACATCCAATGATATATAAATATAAATATATATGTATAGCAATTTGCACAGAGTAAAACTGAAGAGAGAAGCAATCCAACGCAAAGTCTGAACTGCTGCAAAGCATCTTCAGCAAAACTGTGCTCAACTGGACTCTGTGAGACTTGCACGACATACAATTTATATGAGGAGCAATGGGAGGTCAGACTACACCTATGTCTTCCCTCCTGTGGTTTTGCTTGCGTGAATGACATGCACTGACATGTATGGACTATATATATGTAAGCATACATACAGAGATAGACATTTTTTACATGCCTGAATAGGAACACATTGGAACAAAATTAACGAGTTACACCGGAGCTGATACCCATGCCTATGGGAGTCTAAGGGGAGGACATCAATTCCCTGCTTTTTCACTGAAGCGCTTTCAAAAGGCATATAATTACAAAAATCCCCAAACTTTGCATTAAGCACAAAATAGCCAATGTGTAACGTTTTGTTTGGGATCCTTTCTGAAAAGAAAGGGTGCTCCAAATACTTCCTGAAGTCATGCAGTGGCTCTGGTGGCTAAACGAAGGAAGTCATTTGTAGTTCAGCTTAAACCAGCTCAGGGCTGCATTAGACAACAGGAGGCTTTGTGGGAAGCTGGAGGCAGCCCCACTTTTTTTCTTTACAAAGTACTTGTTGGCCACAAGCTGTCCACTTCCTCCATCTCTCTCTTCGGGCTGGCAGTGCCTTAGCCCCCTGTCTTTGGCCAACCAGTAGCACCCACTTGGCTGGGAGTAGGAGGGGGGTTTCACCAGGCTCCCTGCTTCCAGCTACAGCTTTCACCAGACCAGCCCCAGCCTGAAGTCCACCTGTCACTCATCAATCACCATCCCAAGGGAAGGGGAGAGAAAATTACCCAAGTGGGATGGATGCAGATGCACTAGTGATGATGCTCTTACGTTGTGGGGATTTCTGTACCAAGAACGACAGTTTAATTAAAGATTTTACATATTTTACTATTACACGTATTCTTCCAGCAACTTCTAATTTACTTTTCTACAGGTTTTCAATGAATTTTCAAACTCAAAAAATAAGTAGCTTGTCTTCACCGTATACTACCTCAGTCGGATGGTCTGTTGGCTGTGGTACCATAAGTTGGTTGTGATGCTGAAGCACAGTCTTCAAGTAATCTAAAACAGTCTGGCAGGGCACTGCATGAAACAAATGGCAATTACTGTATATTAGCCAGCTAGCACAAAATAGGAAAACGATATTAAATCAAGCAGTGTTCTTCAGGATTTGTGTACTTCTGTGAGATTTATTTCAAATAGGAAATATTCCTCATTTTGATTTGTGCTGTCATTTCATTCAATAAATACACAGCTGACGCTGTATTATTATTTCCTATGAGGAGCTCTCTGACATTCTTCTTATTTTCTGCCTGCTAGTTTGTAAACTAGGCTTTCTCTAGTTTGAAATGACAATTATTACAGATGCAAATTAGGTCAGCAGTAATGATAGGAAAAATATCTGTAAATACGGTAAACAGCTCAAACCGTACAAACAAGAAAACACTCCTTGGACCCAAACCATGCATTGATTATCACATAAATATGCTCCGATGTTTCTGAAACCGCAGCATGATTTACCATACCGAACAGATTTAATGATTCATATACTTTAATTTCTTTTCCCTTCCTCCTTCCAATTTTTTTATAAAACTAGGTGTTAGGCAAATTGCTTTATTTGCCTTTCCCTCATCCTTCCCCCTTCCCATCCCCACTGCCCTCATCCATTTCAGCAGTTGTACCAACATCCTATTCCCTTCTGCTGAGGTGATAGGTTAATTAGGGATGATTCAATTACAGGTCTGTCTTAAGCAGATGCTGCCACATCCCTGATTAACTCTGGAGTATTTTTGAGATACAGTGCTTTTCTCCTGAGCCTGAAACACGGTAGGAGACTTAAACAGATATTAATCCAACATTAAAACCGACTCCTCCAAGACTAGATTAGCATCATTTTAAAGGTATCAGTCTCACATTGTGTGTGGCTTGTTTCAGTAAAGTATTCAGAGATGTTCTTAGCTTCAGCTAGAAATCCAGAAAAAGAAATCTCAGTGTTCCTCCTTATTTATTAATTAGTTTCCAGCCTTTACAGCTGGCATCTGGGGCTTTGTCTCAAGCTGGCAATCAGAAAGCAAGCAGTCAAATCACCAACATTGTATGAAGGCAGGATTTACAGTGGCCTTCCCCCAGTGTTTTGCACTCCTCCCTGGGCACTCCTAGTGGGTAATAACAAGCTCCTTCCTAAGCACTGCTCTCTGCTTGGCCCTGTGTGAAGCAGTGTCATATCCAGTGGTGTGTACACAGAAGCTGTGCAGAGTCCCTGGCATGGGTAACAAATTCATAGAATCACAGAATCATAGAATGGCCTGGGTTGAAAAGGACCACAGTGATCACTGAGTTTCAACCCCCCTGCTATGTGCAGGGTCGCCAACCACCAGACCAGGCTGCCCAGAGCCACATCCAGCCTGGCCTTGAATGCCTCCAGGGATGGGGTATCCACAAGCTCCTTGGGCAACCTCTACCAGTGCGTCACCACCTAAGGCTGACTTATCTGTAAAGACTCTCCTATATCATTTGACACAACATATAAGTACTTTGCCATGAAGTTGTGAGCTTATGGGTTGGACAAAAGTTAGCACTTCCAGTGACTTGAACTGTTTAATCTCTGGTGACCTCACCGCTTATTTCTAGACCAGCAGTGTAGGTGCTGTACTGTGACACTGCAGAAGTGTATGAGGAAGAGAGCATGTGTGCTTTTTTTGTAGAAAAGAAAAAAAAACAGAGCCTTTTAAAGTAAGTCATCATCAGACGGCTTTGGAAAGTGTTTCAGTTCTGAAGAAGTCAGAATGGCAGTCAAGCTTAATAGTCTCACCAACCTGTTTGGTAACCTTGTAATGACAGCTGTGCTTCAGCCTATAGCAGTAATAATAATAATAATAAAAAAAAAAACAGTACAATAAGTTCTTGGGTGGAATAAAGTAGAAAAACGTGCTAACCACAGGTGGTACATTGGATATTCTTCAGAGGGCATAGAAAGAAAAGATTTGGCTTTTCTTCCCCATTTTTATATACAAGAAAGGTTATGGAGAAAGAAGATATATATATATCTTTTTGTCCCTGTGGACGGGCTAAAGGATGAGATGGTATTTGAAGATCCTTTCCTTACATTTTGTTCAGCACAACCAAGTCCCTGTGGTCCTGTGCTAGGTGACTGCTGCCTGCCTGAAGAGCTCAACAAAACATTGCTGTCCAAGTCCCTGCAGAAAATTAAATGCTGACTGAGGACATCACAGGCTGGTGAAGATGAGAACACTTCTTTTAATGATTTGACTGACTGCCATGAGGTTGGAGGCGTTCTAGTAGACAAATGGAAACTATGCCCTACTCAAAACACATTGCTTTCGCTTGTGTTTGCTGTCTGATGTGTCCAAAATCAAGTCTGAACTGGAGATGCCCATGCACAGGTTACTCCATGTTTAAATAGGTGTCCAGAGATGAAGCACAGGGATCACGAAGACTTGTTCTGGGAAACTTCAGAACCTGTGTGATAGGGTCATCAAAACCTCCCACTCAGTTACCTGGGTTCTTCTGGGAGGTTACAGGAAGAGTGTAAAGGGATATTATGGGTGCTCGCACCATTGCTGGAAAGAAAAGATGCTCGGACCTGAAGGATAGCTGAGTAATAGCTGGGAAACCTAAAGTACGTGAGAGGAATCCTGCTCCTGTCATTGGAAATCACTGCCCTGAATGTGCCCCTTTTCTCTTACCAATTTCATTGAGCACATACAGCTGCCAAAGCATTGGTTCTTCCCAGGAGCTTCAGTGTTCTCTGGGCCTCACGAAGTGCCCTTCCACGTTCTTCCAAATGAATGGGGCACAAGTGAGAAGACAGCAGGAAAGTATTCAACCTGTTGTGTCCTTGGTACAAGTACAGCTCTAACTGTACTCTGCTGACAAAATGTTTTCGCACTGCTGGTGAGAAATATAAAGGTGCTAAAAGCTGGCTGAAGTATATAAATAATTCTACCTCCACGAAAGCAATAAAGTTTCAAGCACAAAACTGTATGATTTTCGTACTGTTCTGGTAACTGAAGGACTCTGAGCCCTTTTGACCCATAAAATCCTTATGCATCACACATCTTGCTGTTGGCACAAGTAACCCCTGCCTTTCAAACGTCACAAGCTGCTTGTGATCCGGGCTTCTCGGGTTGCCATTTCACTAAACCCAAAAGGAAGCCTCAAAGGGGACAGCGCGAGGCCCCAAAGGCAATGGTTCAGTTTTGGTTCCATGCCCTTCTCTGAGCTTTACAAATACTCCCTTTGCTGAGAGACAAGAGGAAGCGTTTCCTCCAAACTCTGTAGTAAACATAACTTTAGAAGAGCCTGTGGTTCCCAACGAATGTGAATAAAGATGTAAACCTGCTCACTTATTCATTTTGTACTTATTTTGCTTTGATGTGGTCTCTAGAGAGTTAACAGGGTCATAACCTGGACAGCCTGGACACGCTTCTGCATGTATCAGGTAATGTCAGTGGCATTACTAACAGGGATCTGTGCTTGCTGTAACCAAAGTGAAAGACGCTAATGTAGAAAATAATGCTTGATCTGATTTAGTAGAAAGCCTGAGGGGAGGCAGTAATTTTCCTGCCCATTAGGAAGAAGTTCCCATGGTCCTTACTCTCTGTGTGACTCAGGAAAGACAGCAGCAAAGCAACCTGGCCTGCAGGGAGTGGCGAAGGAGTGAGATCTCTGAGCGAGCTCGATGGCAAGAAGGTGCTAGGAGAATTTAGTATGTTGGGAAGGCTGGCCACGCTGAGATGCAGAGTAGAGACCAAGCAGAACACGCTCAGAGGTGGCAGAGCTTCATTGTTAATTGATCAAAGTTACAGACCTCATTGTTATTCCACGCAGTAAACTTTGTTTCCAAATGCTGTAACAAGTGTTCCTTTGGCATTGCTTGTCACAGCTTTCTCAGTGGAATAGCCTATTTTCTAATAAACAGCTAGCTGTATCAGCCACCAACTATACTGGCCACAAAAAGTTTCCCAGGCCCCACCCTCCCTGCAGACAGTGCGAGCTGGTAAAAAGCAGAAACATTCAAGGTATAGCCATGCAGCCCTATCCTTGGCTGGTTATTTTTTTGGCACCTACTGGTTCTCCATTAAAAATGCACACCTTATTTCAGGTCTGCAATTTGCTTCTTCTGTTCCATTTCCTCAAACTTCTGGACAAGTGCTCGTTCCCTGTTAAGCACTTACAGCCAGCGGCCAGATTGTTTCTCAATATTCTCTTTGCTAAGCCAAACAGTAACCTTCCTAATTTGCCAGGGAAAGAACAAATCCTTCACAGAAGGCTCCAGATGCTTTTTTTTTAATTATTAATTTTCTACTGTTTCTCATTCATGGCTTTTAGTCACTACCAACAACTCCTTTACTCCATGTTATGTTTTTAATTGTTCCTTTGCTGTCCCCCTAAGGTTATTGCTTCAGCAACCAGCAAGAATCTCCACATCCTATATAGTCTTTGGGGGCCTTCAATAAAATGTTTTTAATATTTCCCAATTATCACCCACCCTTTCTTTTTTACCCTCAGCAACAACAATATGCTTTGGTTTTGTGAAGCCAGCTTTTCATAAAGTGCCAAGAATATTCGTAGCATTGGTTCGATCTGCACTCATTCTTCTCATTATAAACACTGACTCGTGATCACTTGTGCTCTGACCCATCATAGAATCACCAAAGTTGGAAAAGACCCACAGGATTACCCAGTCCAATCATCTACCCATCATCAATAGTTCTCACTAAACCATGTCCTCAAAACAAGGGCTCTCATTTAGCTTCTCCAAAACATGGAGGAGCTATTTGGACGTTGTGTTGAGGGACATAATGGGTGGATGGTTGGACTGCGTGATCCTGTGGGTCTTTTCCAACCTTGGTGATTCTATGATTCTATGGCCTCCATTGCAACACAGTGCAGGTGGGGCTCTGACTCTCCAAGCAAGCAGGTGGCAAGAAATCTGCTAATTCTGTTCCTTAATGAGATGTGGTGGTCTGAAAGTGATACTAGCTAGCATCCCTCCCTGTGCCTCATAGAGCTGAGAGTGGATTTCAGCACCCCAAAATTGGGAAGTGTGCACACGCACATCCATCCCACTCAGACTGACAGCTGTTCATTACGACTTGCTTGTCACTGCAATGTGTCCTCCTTTGCTTGACCTTGAGCCATTCTTCACTTGAAGTTCATTTCAGAGCATTTCCAAATTGATGTTTGACTGTCAAAAAGATGTGACATATGATATGGGACCTGCTGAAAAGGTGAATTTCTTATAACATTAACTGAGACCTTTCCCTGTCTGAGACTTGGACAAGTGAGCACCATAACACAGCTTGTATCATTTCAGCCTCTACATACATTTATTTCAATAGTGAGCTGAAAGCTGTGTAGATATCCTGCAAAGAGAAGTTGGGGTGTGCTGAATTTGAAAAAGAGTGAGAGGCAATGAGAGATGGGAGTTAGTAATGAGTTCCAGATCTCAGTGCTCAAGTTCTGGCAAATTTGGATTTTTCTAAGTGGGTGGCAAAATAAAAGCAGCTCTGTTTTTTAGTGAGAGCAGACAGCAAAAAGCTGAGAGCTGAAGAATCAACATTACATGCATAAGGGCATTAAAGATTGGCTGAAGTGGCCCATCACCACCGCCGAAAGCAGGGAAGGAAGGAAAAAGAGACAGAAAATATTCTTTTACTTCTAAAATCTCTCTTACTTGTGCTTTCCAGGCGGAGTGGAAAACCATGGTACTTCTGTAAATCTGAATCTGAAAAGGCACTTTATTTCTCTTAATTTTCTTTTGCAAAAACATTTCTTTCAGAAAGAAGAATGTGCTGCTTCCCAACCTCCCGTGGCTTTTATTTCTGCCTCTGCTCCTTCCCTCTCCACTGACTTAATAGAAGATGCCTATTCTCCTTCAAGCCTCAGCCACAGCTGCAAAGTCTGCAGGACAGGGACCTCTCCTATCAAACACCATATGTGCTAACGCCGCTAACGAGTAACAGTGAAATCAAGGAGCTCCAAGAAACCAAGAAGCAGGAACTGCAGAGTATGTCACACAAATACTAAGGCCTGACCTTAATAAAAACACAAACCCAAGTCCAGACAGCTAGACAAGCCAGACAAGCTGGGGGATGAAAGGACTGAGCACAGACCTGCCAAGAAGGATGTGGGGGTACTGGTGGATGGGAAGCTGGATATGAGCCAGTAATGTGCCCTCACAGCCCGGAAAGCCAACCAAATCCTGGGCTGCATCAAAAGAAGCGTGCCTAGCAGGGTGAGGGAGGTGATCCTGCCCCTCTACTCTGCGCTGGTGAGGCCTCACCTGGAGTACTGCGTCCACATGTGGAGTCCTCAGTACAGGAGAGACATGGACCTGTCGGAGTGCATCCAGAGGAGAGCCACAGAAATGGTCCAAGTGATGGAACACATCCTCTCTGAGGACAGGCTGAGAGAGCGGGGTCTGTTCAGCCTGGAGAAGAGAAGGCTGACTGTGGTGAGGCACCGGAACAGGCTGCCCAGAGAGGTGGTGGAAGCCCCATCGCTGACGACTTTCAAGGCCAGGCTGGATGGGCAACCTGATAGAGCCGTGGATGTCCCTGTTCATCGCAAGGGAGCTAGACTAGATGATCATTAAAGGTCCCTTTCAACTCTAAGGATTCTAGGACAAGTCAACCAAATCTCTCTGCAAATCTGCAAGAAAGACTGCCTGCACAAATTCCCATGGGTTTTCACAAGGGCAAACCTAACAGTGAATGGGACAAAAAGCCATAATAGAGCCCTGGTGTGCCACACTTGGGTGTTTTTAAGCTCAGGCTGGTTGGGTGAGCCAGCTGCACACTGAAGCTGAAAGCAGAGCCACGCTGCAGGTGGATTCAAGCAGGCCCTCTTGCAGAAGAATCCCGCTGAAGCTGGTGGCAGCTGCAGTTGAGGCTTGTAGGATAAGGGAACCTCACACTTTGAAGCTGAACAGGCCAGAGATCAGACCAAAACATCCCAAGCATCAAGGGAAACCATGGAACTGGTTAAGCACGAACATCAAGAAAAGAAAACAACAAAAAGAGACATGAAAAAGTGTTCATCATAACCCTTGATGGCTGCTTTATCTCTGCTGTTGCTGTAGTAGGCTCTTTGGAAATGTGATGCTCTGAAAGTATAAGAGACAGGATTTCTAGGGGAACGTACTGCCTTTTATTAGATCATTCGACTTAGGGAAAAAGAGTCAAGCCCCGGGAACACAAAATGTTCAGGAAAACTTGTCTGACTTTTTCAATTACTCTGATATTAACTTTTATCTGCAAACCCTGCTTTGCTTTGGCTACTTTCAGCTAGCACCAGCATCTTCTGCTTAAATTATCACCTCTGCATTGGAGGGTTTTGTTCACCCCTGTTCTTCCTCCTTCTGCTGCTGGGCCAATGAGGTAAGAGGAATTCATCACAGATCACTTTGTCTTACTTCCTTGTGCCTTTCTGCTACTTTCAGGCTGGTTTGACTGAAATTGTGCAGCAAAGCAAGAGCACCAGGAGGCAAACCCTCACACATGACCCCATGCGTTTGCTTCAAACATGCAGAAATATCTGTCTCCTCCCTTTTAGGCAGAAAGCCGTGAGAAAACCCTGCCGACAACGGTGAAAGAGAACTGCATAATCTTACCTATTATAAGGGCTAGATCCAGGCCTTACATGCAGTTTCACAAATAAATCTTTAATTTTACTTTTGGGAATGGATCGCAGCCCTGGTAATTTTAATACAGAGGAAGGAGATTAGGCCACATTTTCTCCCTCATACAGATGGATTTGCTCTGCTCTTTATGGCCCCAGAACCTTAAAGAGCTAATGGCAAGTTTGCCAAACTTCCTCCAGGAATTACCTAATCCTTCTAAAATCAATCTCCAAAATGAGAAAACACACTGAACAAAAACTTTTTTTTTTTAACTGAACACTTACAACACTCAGAGCTTCTCTCTTAGAAAACAAACAAAAAAACCCAGAGAAAACTGCACAAACTGCAAGACATCGCACTGCTCCTCAACAAAAGCACTGAAACACAAGTTTTTCTTCATATATTCACATAGCTGAAAAAATTAAGATTTCATACAAATTTTGGTATTGTTTCCGTCAAATCAAATGAGTATTCTTTGAGAAAAAAACAAACACACAACTAAAACATAAGCAATATTTCATCCATGTAATCACTTTTCTCCAGTGGTGATCTGCCAAATGGATGATGTTAGGCTATGGGTAAGAGAGTACTGGAGGGCACTTATAGCAACAGGGCTACAAGGAAGAGTGCTAGAAAGAGACAAATCTTATTTTCTGTGTCCAAGATACTGTTTTCTATAATATCTGTTAAAAAACAGAAGTGGTTGCCTCCAGATTTCCTGAAGAGACACTTTTCCCAGCTGTCTTTCTGCACGCAGTGCAAATAGCACTCTGCAGATCTCCAGTCAGACGTGCAGGGCAGGTATTATTAGCATGCAAACTCTCAGGGATTTTGAAAGGCCTTTTGCATATGGAACGCAAAAAGAGAAAAGCTAAGTATTTCAGGAAAAGGATGAAATGATTCATTCACAGTTATAGAACAGAAGGGTTGGGCCGGTGCTTTTATCTTGCTTGTATTGCTGCTAGCATGAGCCCCAGCTCGCGTGCTGCAGGCACTGTGCAGACCTCATTGCCCTCCAGGCACAGCAGCAGGAGCTCCTGACAGGGCCAACACAAACCCAGCACAGCACTCCTTCAGCAGCTGGGTACTGTTGCCTCCATACTAACCCAGCTACGTTGGTTGCCCTTATGGAGGATTTTCTCTGCACTCACGGCCCTGCTTGGCCTGCTGGTCATCAGTGAGATGCACAAAGGAGCAGGGAAGGAGGCTTGTGTTTCAAGATGGCTCTGAAGTGGAAGGTGGGACCAATACAACTGAGACTTTTCGCCTTCAGGAGGGCCTGTGTGCCTCAGAAAAGAGCCAGAAATACTTTGGTCAGCTCTTGGCACTGTCTCTGCTTACATATGGAGCTGGGTATTTCAAGTTATGGGGCAATTTCTGTCAGCTGCTCCGGTAGCAGAACCTGGCTGGAGCAGAACCAGCATATGAGGCAGAAATAATCAGACACAATCTTGATTTGCTTAAAGTCACCCAGTGGCAGCTGTGGGACTGTCAGAGAGCCCAGACCTTGGCCTAGCATGCAGCAAAGTCATATGGGACTTTGTGTGGCTCTTGATGTTCCCTCCAACACTTCCAAGCCTATACTTATATGTCACCCAGACAGCATCAGGTGACTTGATGATTGTATTATGTTGGCCGGTGAAGTCATTCATCCTTGCACATTTATTTTAGATTGTTCTACTTCCTCTGACACACTACTAACAAGGTGTTTCAGTATTGCTGGGAGGTGAGAAAGACTGTGTATCCATAATTTTCCTCACTTTTAAAGTGAGATGAAAGGTAACTGTGATGACCCACGTGAGCACTGGTTGCTTGGCCGGGCATTAATCCTGGCACAGGAAAACACAATGGGATTTGACTGACAAAGAACCAAAGAGTAGGAATAAAATGAATGCCAGTCAAAATGGTTTTGTGAAATGTGGATCTCATCAGACTAACCTGAGTGCTGTTCTTTACTCAGGTTTGGTTGAAAAAGTTTGGTTGAACAGATATAATATACCTAGGGTCCTGAAGGGCATTTAACTACCACGTGTTACCTGACTGAAAGCAGCAACACACCACATCAGTAGACTATAATGCACATCCATTAAAAAACTGCTACTGACATCTCTAGTGTTTGTCATTGGGGGAATCATCCTGAATAAATGTGTTTCTAGCAAGGTTCTACAGGGATTGATAGCAGTCTCAGTAACATTCATCAGTTCTAACCAGGATCAGGAAGTTAATTTAAAAACAATCAAAAATATTATGGATAATTCAAAAAAAATTGTGAATCAGCAAACAGTGGGAAAAGCAGTGTATCCAAAGCAACCTGGATCATGTAGTAAATTAATACAGCCAAAGACAAAGTGGGTATGCATAGGAAGAAATGCACTCAGAAGGCGAAGCTGCCTTCTGGGAGATGTTTTGAGGGAACGAAGACTATTCCTCCTTCAGTCAGGCAGATATGAGCGTATTGTACATATTTCCAGTGCCCAAACTCTAAAGAAATGAGCAGATGGGAGAAAAGAGCTACAGAGAAGGATCCAATACACGCTGGTAGCTTTAAACCGCTCTGTTTGCTTAGTTTATCTAAAGATGGAAATTAAGCCAGCTTTCAATTTCTAAGCACCTTCATCTGGAAAAACTACTTGGTGGTACACAGCACTTGATTTAGTGGAGCAAAGCATACAAGTCTGGATGGAAGCTGATTTCAGATAGCCAGGTAGGGAACGAGGCACACATTTTCACCCATGTGAGTAACTGCTGGAGTCAGTCACTGAGGAAAGAGGCAGAGCCACCTGTGCAGTCTATACAAGTCAGCACTGTGGCTTCCTGGGATGTTACTTCCATTAAATGCATGTTATGCTTTAGTCAAAGTAAAAAAGAAAGCTGGTTCAATACGGGTCACTGACTGAAAGCTGCAGGTCAAATTATAGATTCTATCATTTCTAATCTTACGTTTCTAAAGCTAGAGTTCAGCAGGAGCTGAAGTTCACACGACTCCATCACACAGTGTTTCCATGTGATATACAAACCACTACTAAATCCAGCAACAGCACATGAGTTATGGTGACTCCAGATTTTGGGAGGAGCATGGGGAAGTATGCTAAACGTTGAGTTTCCTCTGCCCTGAGCAATGATGGCTATGCGATTTGCTGGTACCACCAAGGGACCAATACATAAAAGAAAACAAATAGAATGATGAAAACAAAAGCTCCTTTCCTGATTGCTTTTTGCTCAGATTTTGAAACTAGGTAAGTATTCAGGATGCAGTTGGTTGTTGCCTTCTTCCTTTCTGCACAATTAGCAGCTTTGGAGTACTTTCCCTCTTGCAGACCATGCTGAATTATCTGTACTTTCCTGCCACTTAGGGATTTGCTTAATGAACTTTACATGCATCTACTCCTAGCACTGCAAAGTTTAGTAAGCAAAGCTGTGCCCTCCTAGCATTCAGAGATGTGCTGGAAGAGAAGTGTTTGTACATTTATTCTCTTTGATAACTTCTGATTTGCTTTAAGTATTACTTGAGGTGCATTTTCGCTTGTGCTTCAAGTTTAGAAGATGTGGGTTTAAGATACTTTGTTCTCATCTGATCCTACTCTTCAAGTATCTCAGTGCATCTTAACAGTGAGAAGTCTTAAGTTTAAAGAGCCATGAAAAGGTTTTCATAGATGGGTCTTCTACTGGATAAGGTTATTCTGTCCGCTTTCTTTCCTCCAGTGTTGCAATGGAGAAGTTGCTAAGTCTTTTGTTCTCTGGGTTTTACTGGAAGGTGAATGAGAGGAGATATATCTATACCCCTCACAGGGAGATGTATCTATACCTCTCACAGAACTAAGATCAGCTTAAGAGATACTGCTCAAGACAAAAGCTGAACCCATTTTGTTAAAGGTAAGGATAAAACTTTGAATAGCTTCTTTAAGTAACCAAATCAGGAGCCCCCAAGGGGAATTAGATTTATAAGCTGTAACATTACTTAGAGAACAACACAGGCAATCAGGTATAAAAGCATATATTTGAAATTACGATGATAAACAACCCGATGCTTGGAATTTGGAATTACAAGTATATCCCATCCTGAACACTGCTCATCAGTCTAGAATTCACAATTCACACGATAAGTAACAGCAGATAATTTTTCAGTGGGCACAGCTATAAGAATTTAGGATAGAGACAAATGCCAGTGTTTTATAACTACGACTGCAAACTCAAAAAAAACCAAACAACTAGAATGTAAAACAATTTATCACCTCAACTACTTCTATCACTGACTGAAAATATTATATAGCAGGGGATTGTTTACCTGGAATGCTCTCCAGTTTTCTACGAAGCTCCTCATTTTCTTGTTGCAATGAAATTACCTCCTGTTCAAGCTCTTGACACCGAGGGCAGTAACCTTCTTCTTCCTCCTCCTCTTCCTCCTCCGGAAGCGTAGAAGACGATGGGTGACCGTGAGATTCAGAAGTTGCTGGAGATGTCCATCCACCTAAAGTGTGTACTGGAGAGGTTGAAAGTGGATCCACATCTGCCAAATGGCTAAAATCATTTACTGACGAGGTGTTCTGAGAAGGGAAGCTCCCAGAAAGCAAATAGTTCTGAAGGGAATCAGTAAAAACTCTCAGAAAGGCTGAGGTTTGTTGTTTCTTTTGCATATACTGCATCTCTATGTCTAAAATGTCTGACGTCTGACTATGGACCATTTTCCCAAGCTGACATTGCTCTTGTCTTTCACTATAATTTGGGTTTTCCTGCTTTATACAAGAAATCATGGACTGAGAATGATGGTTGTCCAGTAGTTTTCCACCACAATTTAAAAGACTTAGAACCCGGCTGCACTGTTGGGCAAAGGCATCCAGAATCATTCGACTCTCTGAAACAAAAGAAAAGATGAATCACAGAAACCTAATGCAAAGTTATGCCAGGCAGCAGCAGCTAGATGACTGTATGCAACCATTTACAGTAGCATGCATTTTATTTCTGAACATATTAAAATTATGGCTTCTGCTTTAATACTTCTGCAACACTGTGATTTAAAACAATCCTGACTTCGCTTCTATTTTGAGAGTGCCCTCGTGCCCTTGCTGTTAATCAGAAATGCACTGTGATGATAGTCACCGCTTAGTGCCACGTTCTTTCAGAGAGATTAAGACAGGGAAATGGGGAAAAAAATACAAATTCCATTCAATTTGCCACCATAGAAGTTCACGATAGTATTTCTTTTGAAGCAGATTTCAAGCCGTTGGTGAGCATTGCCTGTACCTATCTGGAGGACTTTGTGCTACACCTTCCTCCTACGCCCTGCTCCTCTCCAACAAGGCTCCCAAGCTTCAGTTTTTCGCCCTTTCACTTTTGACACACTTACCTGACATTGGGCCTAGGCCACTTCATGAGACCCACTCCAATTACATGGTCTTTAACGGCTCCTTTTGCTTTAGCTTCCAAAGAGGTCCAGAAATGATTTGGGAGCAACACACACAAAAACCTTTTAAACCAAGGAAAGGCATCAGAGAGAGCTGCTCTGGCCGGAGGAGTAACGCTTTCTGTTGTGACTGCCCACAAAGTTGTGGCCATGCTGCTATCTCACAGCAGATAAAAGGGGCTGAGCAGTTCCAGGAAGCAAGGAAGCATGCCATGCCACAAATGCCTGGACCTGCCTCTAGTGACAGGAGGAGCAAAATACAACACCACTACAGAATGGGTTACTTCTGCAGGATCTACGTGTGCAGAGTCGAGCTGCTCTAACAGTGCCTGCACTACATGCAAATGGCCAACGTGTTTGGCTCTGATTTATGGTATGACCTGCCACGTTCCCTGATATCAATGTCTTTAAAAAAATTATTTATAGCTTATAGCCGAGTTCCTCTAGGCATCTGAAAGATGTAACTAACATTTTGCAGGAAATAAAAAATGTGGTAGATTTAAGCACTGCCAAATTTGGAGAGCTCTTCTCAGACAGGCTTGACTTTTAGTAAGTGACAAACGCATTCACTTTTGAAAAGGCAACCTGCTACAGATGTATGGAACTAAGCACCCCAAACCTTCATTTAACTTAACCTTGTCACTAGAGATGAAAAACACAGCCTCATCACACTGATACCACGTAAAGACCAGAAACTTTGGGAATTCAGTCCTTCAAGAGGTGGTACTTCTCACAGTACTTCTCCATGGCCCTGGAGTTTTGTTTGCTGGTGGAAAATTACATCACCCTGAGGTTAGTACAGCTATCCTGCAGAATATCTGAAATGATGCTAATTTGGATTTTTACCATCCTCCAGCTGTCAATGAGGAGGAAAGAACTGAGGCAGCATATAAATGCTGCAAGTCTTAAGCACAGATGGAGGAGACCTCGCTGGCACACAACCCAAGGGTGTCATCTCCTGAGGACTCACAGGTAAGAAGAGAGGCATGAGGAAGACAGAAGGGAACATGCAGTGCAGTGTTCTGAGATGGCTGGGAACAAGACGAGAGCACATCAGTACATGAAGTACGGGGGGCTCTGAGACAGCTCTGAGCAGCCCCACCATCTCTGCCAGCAACTCACATCACACCCTCACTTTGAGCTCTGACCAAGCAGGACAGATCCCTCCGAAACATCTTTCTGTCATCAAAAGTGCTTGGGTGCTCGGCAGCCTCTAAACCCACTGTCACTTCCAAAAGCAAGGAGTCCTGGTGACATTGCAGCTTTCTAAGTGGTACCTATGAACAAGAAAGTAAATTGTGAAACTAAAATACCACTAACACTCTCAACTCGTGCTTTCTTTGCCTTATGTCTTTACTTCACATATTTTCCCTTTAAAAATATGAAAGGATATTGATTGGAACTTTGCAATCCTACTACAGAGCAGTTTTTCATTCATTTTAATCCTATAATCCGATTCCAGACCTGAAGTCATATTTACTGTTTGTATTTTAATCATTATGGTCCCTGTTGACAAAACAGTTACTCAGTTTTTTTGCATATCTTTCTTGCAAGGGGACGAAAAATGAATGAAACAACTGAAAAGGGATTAGATTAGCATAGGAGATGCTATTCTAGTATTATGGCTTCTGCTAAAACATGGCCAGGAGTAACCTGCCATTTCAAATACCAGTTCTGAAGAACACTTTAATAAACACTACCATCAGTAAAGATAAAATTAGTGATTAGTTTTGTTGTAAAAATGAATGCGTTAGCGCATTCACTGTGATAATGGCTTAAAACGTAGCTGAGAATTTTATACAGAAATGACAGCATTGATTTAATCTTCAGTTCAGTATCAGATCTACTACAAAGACAAAATAACAGCAATTACTGCCTTTTTTCTTAGCTTTAACCCGTACCCAAGGATGCAAAAATGAAAGCTGTGACATGGCGAGGCTATTACAGAACGTGAGCACAGGGATTTGCAAATGCTTCCTGCCAGTACCACTGGGCAGTGACAGCGAGGGATGCCCTCAGCACACACCCCTGGCTCCATGCTGGAGCCTGTACCACTGCAGAGTACACCACTAATACTACATGTACCCGCAGTCTGAACAGCCCCGAGTGAGAATGGTAACTGCAGTTATTCCTTGTGATGGGAAGAAAAAATAAAAACAAATGCTGCCTATTTAGCATTTATTGTAGAGCTTGGTATCCCAGCTATTACAGGGTGGCTGTAATTAGAAACGCAAGCAGCGTGCAATGTCTAATCAGTAATAAATGACAAAAAATTGTTTTTATGTGAATACTACCGAATAATCACAGATCTGTGATTCTTAATTGATTTAATGTAATGTATGTATTTTCTAGGAAAGGAGGATTCTGCCGAAATGACTGCACCAGACTGAAATAGCGTAAACTACTTACTGAAACTCTACTGTGACACTCCTCTTCCTTATTACGATGCTCACCAACCATGTAATTCTAATGTGTCAGACCCTGCAGTCTTCAGTCTTACAGAACTTCTATTGACTTCAGCTCCACTTCTGCCTGGAGGTGGACTTGCCACATTAGGCCCGTAAAGTGCTAACAGGAGATGATTAACTCACCAGAAGTGTAAGCAGTTCTAAATGGACTATTTCTTTAGAGAATGCAAGCAACCAGCTGATAACAAGGTCACGTGGCAAAGAAGGGACCAACTCCCAGATACAGTTGTTCATTGTCACCTCTTTTTCTCATTGATACTGATCTGTTTTTATTTTATTTTATTGAGCAAACGCATGAAACTCAACCTGATGACCTACAGCAATGCATTAGAAAAGCTGTCTGGGAAGGTTGGTGGGTACAACATCAGATTTTTCTACACCTGAGAATCTTTTCAATACTTAGACCAGACAGCTTTATTAATAGGATGCTGTGCCGGGTCTCAACAGATCTGCATTCAGGTATTGGCTTTTCCATGGTTTACTTTATGACCTCGGGTGGATGGTATAAAAGGAGGTCTTTAGTGAGCTACTGAGGGGGTCCAAATGCCATACATTCTCTCCCATGGGGAATGCACCCATTTGTATTTGATCTTCAGTAAGATCTGGAGTCCCGGCTCCAATAATCTCACTATTCACTTTGCAGTGTTTTGGATTTTTATCTCCTGATTTGTTGAATAACTGTATTCTATTACTTAAGGTCCCGGGGTAGCAGCTCTGTATTCCCAAATGGCTTTGTCCTTGTACACAAATCTTTTCATTACATGTTTAGACAAGAACATCGCTGCAAATGCCTGAGTCAAAACCGGGAGCACATGACACCCTGACTAAGGGATGCTTTTGTGGGCATTCTGCATGAAGATCACTGAGACACTCCAGCAGAATTGATCCATCTACTCCACGGAAGTATTTCCAACTTCTTGCTTAAGGCCAAATTGATGCTCTTCACCTTCTCTATTCAAACATACACATATATAAATACACATATATTCTGGACACGATAGAAATTGCTTCATTAGTCTTGATAAACATGCCAGATCCTTACCACTGAACTACCCTACTGCCTCTATGACAGCTCTGCTTGTCTTTCTTGCTTTTCACTTACACCCTTCTTAAATTTCAGGGCACACTGTGAGGTCTACATCATGCTTTCCTATGGAAAAGGAGTTTCTTTTGGAGCCCATCATACTGTTTAATGCAAACAATAACAGAAATCAAAAATATGCATTGTTTCCATACTAGGAGAATATTCCAAACACTAAACTAATAAAGAATTGATGCTCCAAAGGAGAAAACAGGTGTCTGCCCACATTTCAAATGTACTCATGTGGCTTACACTGCAGCAGTCATAGCAAGCACTGCTCGCTGGAGAAAAAGGGTGTTTGCAGCACAGCTCCCCATTTCTCACAGTAAGGTGACATTTCTCAAGCTGGAGCCTTCCCTGAAAGGTGGGGTCCCAAGCTGGACCTTCCCTTGTGATGAGGCAGGGCGGAGAAGCCCCGCTCTTCGTCCTTCCCAAAGCCCTCTCCCTGCTGTTTTGGAGCCTGAGCCAGGGCAGTCTCTTAGTCCAAAGACACTGTTTACTCCTAGCAGGAGCTATGCAAGCACTGGGAGGTGCTTGAAGACATGGAAGTATCCTTACTCTTCCCCTCTGGCTGTGTTTTAGGCACCCACTCTCAAAATCAGACTTGGTGCTCTGAATCTCTAAGCGCCAAAAACATCATGCCTAAAGATTAAGAACCAGCTGTATCAAGTGTTTAAGCTGCCAGACCAGAGTAAGACATACCAGGAAAGGCATTTTACCAGTCAGTTGACATTCTGTTACTACACATGTGAAATGCCAACAGAAAGCAGGAAACCCCTGAAACAGGTGTTCCTGTAGAACTGCAGCCCTCTCCCAGTTCGTTCCAGTAAGAACCTGCAAAACGCTGCAGATAAGCTAAGGAGGAAAACCCTTTAAGCCACGGTAAGGACAGCCTGCCTTGTGCAGAACAGCAGCACACAGCTCAGACTGTGGTGACAACCCACACGGAACACTCCTCCTGCACACTGTAGCAAGTCTGGGGTTTGCTTTCTCCTGTTTAGTTTGTTCTGCTTAGTAGCTCAGCCTCAGCTGTGAGAAAGGTATGCTGGGCCCTGACTGGGAACCCAAAGTGAGCCTGATGTGCAGCTGATGAGGTCTGCAAAGACCTTCAGGGCACAAGCAGCCACTCCTCAGTCATCCTCTTCTGCACAGACCCAGAACAGTGACAAACTCTGGAGCTCGCTCGGGCTCCTGGTTCGTACAGCCACAGAGGCAGGTGGAAGTCCAAACTTCTGCTCATCAAAGCCCAGAGAGCTCTGCTGCAAATATGGCCTCATCTGTCACCTACCAGGCAGCTGAATGTCTTCGTGGCGTGAGCTGCTTCTGTGAAGAAATGCAGGTGTCACATTTATCAGCTGCGTTTTGATCGAGGGCCACAAATATGCTGAAATAACAGCATTTGGGCATCTAAATAGCAGGAAGTTTCAAGAAAAAAATCCAACGTGACCTTCTAGCACGGGTTACAGGGCGGTGTGTCAAAGCAGAGAATTTTCACACTCATCTATTCAACTTTTTTGTTAAAGTACACGAATTATTTGTTACAAGAGGTGATATATCCATCCCACGCATGGCAGCTTCGGAGCGAACGCAGGCCTTAGCACACAGCCATATATTCTATTAACCAGCACATCTCCCTGTTTGGTAAAGAAATGTCATCGCATTCGTTACAAAGGCAAACAGCAACATAGCAAAACAGGATCCAATTTTTCTAAATAAATAAATCAATGATGTGTCAAAAATTAACAGATGAGTTAATATACCCGATGTTATCAAAACCAGATGGTGCTTCATAATATTCATCCTGTTCAGTCAAACCCTGAATGTATTCTGGACCATCAGTATATAAAATAGGATGCTGCTATTTGTGATGGCAAACAAAAGCAATCATGCCTGCCAAGCACATACTATAACAGGCAGCATTTCAGCTCTGCTAGACAGAAAGTAATTAGAATGCTTTTAATGTCCAAAAGAATGATGCTGATAGGCTGCCACAGATGTGTAGATTTATGAATATTTATATGGTGGTTTATAGCTGACACTTTTATCAGTTGAAGAAGATAAAATATCTGCCTGACTCAAAAGCTTGACAGTCAGGTTAATAAAATCTCATTAAAGAGAATGACCTATGCAATTATATAGGATTTATTGTAATTCATTTTTGATTGTACTCTGCTTAAAGATGCAATTTCCCATTTCCTGATGCCAAATTTAGGTTGCATATCAAGATCTACGTGGTTTTTAACTCCGAGCCATCGCCAGAAGAAAGATACGCGTTCAGCATCTCGCTATCTTACACCTCGCAGGAAAAAATATTAGCTATTTTCATCTCCGTTCCAAGCGGCGCTCCGCGAAAGCGGCGCGGGGAAGCGGCCCATCCATCGCCCCCCGTTACGCCCCCACCCCGTTCCCTGCCGGCCCCCCGACCGCTCGCAGCCCAGAGCGGCGGACGGCTGCGGGGCTGCGGCCGGGGGGGGGTCCGGGGGGCGCCAGCCCCGCCGAGCCGGAGCGGCTCCGGGAGAGCCCCGACGGGAAGCGCTGAGCCGCGCCGCCCCCTCCGCAGCCCTCGCCCCGCGGCCGCCCCCACCCCCGGCGACGCCGGCCCGCTCCGCCCGCAACTTTCCCGGGAGCGCCGGGACGCGGAGGGCGGCCCACCCCGCGGGGCCCCGCGCCTCCGCCCCGCCGCGAAGTGCCCCGCGAAGTTGCGCGGGGAGGCGCGGAGTTGCGGTACCTGCGCTCAGCTCCGCGCCGCCGCCCGCGGGGCAGGGGCCGTAGCGGCCCGAGGAGCTGGGGGCCGGCGGCGGCGGGCGGGGGTGGCCCTGGGCGGCGGCGGGGCGGGCGGGGAAGGGGCCGTGCGCGTAGGGCAGCGGCTCGGCGGCGGGCGGGAAGGGCTGCCCCGCTGCGCGTCCGCGGGGCACCTCCACCATGCCGGCTCTCTCGTAGCGCTTGGCCAGCGCCGCCCGCTTGCCGGGGAAGGTCTTGAGGACGCTGTAGGGACCCCGCTGCTTGTAGATTTTGGGGGTGCTGGGCCCCTCCTCCGCCGGCTGCATCTCCTCCTCCATCCTCCGCTTCCTCCTCCCCCGGCCCGGCGCGGCCCCGCTCCGGGGCTGTGGCCGCCGCCGCCGCGGCTCGTCTCTGTGGCACGGCGGAGCCCCGGCGCGGCGGGGCGCCGGCCTGATTGACAGGCGGCCGCGCCAATGCCTGGAGGGAGACGGGCGGCGACCGCCGAGTGTTTGGGGTAATCTCTGCTAATGGCAACGGGGCGGGGAGGCGGGCCCTGGCGGGGCCGCCGCCGCCCCGCTCGCCGCCGGCGGGGGCAGGTGAGCGGCGGGAGGCGAGCGGCGGCGCGGAGCGGAGCGCCCTCACGGCACGGCACGGCGCGGCCCCGCGGAGGCGCCGCCAAACTTTGGCGCCCCCGGGCCGGGCGGCCGCCCGCCCGCTGCGGGGCGGCGCGGGGATAAAAGTGTTGGGAGCGCGGGACCCGTCAGAGTTGATTAGGGAGCAGAGGACATTTTCTTTCTCGTTATGCAAAAAGCGCTTCATGGCGAAGTAACAAGCGGGTCCGCCGTAATTCGTGCGCGTCAGATTTCCACGAATATGAGAGATTCATCGCGCTTAGCGTTATTTGCAGCGTGCCCTCCCCGGCCCCCGAAGCCGTCCGCTCGGTGCGAAGTGCTGCACCGAGCTGAGCCCGTCCCTCTGCCCGCCCGGAGCCTTCCAGGGCAGTTCGGCAATAATGAAATGCCGCTGAGAGACAGCTTGAGAATGAGATGCCATCGAGAGACGGCTCTGAGAAATGGAGGAGATCTGGGGAGATGGAGACAGCTGAAGCTGAGTGATACGTTGGAGAAAAATAAACGATAACAACCCGCTCGCTCTCCCCATTCTTTTCAGCGAGGCGATTTGATATTTTGCATTAACATTTCCCTTCTCCTGTCCCACTTCTCCCCTGCTTTTGCTGCTGTAATTTATCAGGATTACAATAAGCCCTCTGGCTTTGGGAAGCAAAATTACAGAACACCTTAGTTC
The DNA here is from genome assembly GCF_016699485.2 of Gallus gallus. Taxonomy (NCBI): domain Eukaryota; kingdom Metazoa; phylum Chordata; class Aves; order Galliformes; family Phasianidae; genus Gallus; species Gallus gallus. The sequence continues at coordinate 67,805,928 of NC_052535.1, read as the reverse complement.
TATTTAAGTCGTGGCGGTGGGAAATCATCCTTCTGCCATCGCGGGGTTCGGCTGCCTGCTGCGGTCATCGCTCTCTGCTCCCATGGTGTTTGCTCAGCGGAGCCGGGCTCGCTGGGGAAGGCAGCGCCCCCCCGCCCTGTGTGACCGACCCCGGGGCTCACGGCCTCCTCCCGCGGCGCTCTGTAGGCCGGGCCCCGTTCCACGCGGGGCACATGGGAGCAGGGAGGCTTCAGGTTGTGATTTTTTGACAAGTAGGGTAAATCGATTTCTTGTAGCAGCCAAAAGCCTCTAAATGAAGGCTAGCGTAATAGAAATCGCCGTTTTACTTAAGGAAATCAATCGTAAGTCTTTGTTTTCCAGCCGACTCCTTGATCGCCTGCGCTTTAAAGAAAATATTGTACTGTAATGCAAAAGAGAGAATGGAAATAAGCAGGAGAGGAGCTGTGCTTCCACTTGGAAATGAGACATTGAGGGGATGGGCTTCGATACCTGGCATTGGCCACTGCTGTAGGAGACCCCGCCGTGGCCTCCACATCCCTCCCTGGTCCTGCAGCTCCCACAGGTCACTAGGGCAACGGGGTTGTGCAAAGTTGATAGATTCAATATCTAGATAAAGGTAAATTCAAATAAACAGCCCCAGGTTAACTGCTCAGGTGTCAGCTGCAATTCTGGGAGCTCAGTGTTGCTTGGCACTGGCCCTGCTCCTAGTGAAGGAAGCAACCCTGTCTTCCATGGCCTCTTACAGCAGGGAGAGAAGCGGGGCAGTGTGCCCTTTCCTCCTGGTAGGGTGCCTGCAGCCCCACCGGCTCCAGTTCAGGGCTGCAGCCGTGTGGACACGAGGGGAGAAGGCCACGTGGGGATAACAAGGTGTGAAGCCTCCCGCAGCTGAGCCAAACTGAGCTCTGGGCCTTCTGGGGTGCCCCTTGTTGGGGAACAGAGCCTTCCTCAAAGCTCTGAACAGGCACGTGGGCACTCTGCAGGTGGGCTGGTGTTATTTTAACTATTTGTCTTGTAGTCCCATTTCAGCTGCACACTGGATTAAAACAGCACGGTGCCCTCACCTTGATCATCCTCCAAAATAGCCTTAGCTGACACCAGCGACTTGTTTCAAGAAAGTTAACACCTTTGTTTCCCTCCCCATCCTCTGAGTGAAATAATTTCCCCTAACATCTAATGTAAATCTCGTCTCTCTTAGTTTAAAGCCATTTTCCCCTGTCCTGTCACAATCAGACTGTGTAAAAAGTCAGTCTCCCTTCTGTTTATAAGCTCTGTTTAGGTACTGGAAGGCTGCAATGAGATGTCCCCAGAGCCTTCTCTTCTCCAGTCTGAACAGTCCCATCACCCTCAGCCTTGGAGAGGTGCCCTCTGATCATCTTCCTAGCCCTCCTCTGGACACACTCAGAGGGAACAGGCTGCCCCGAGAAGCTGTAGATGCCCTGTCCTGGAGGCTTTCGAGGCCAGGTTGGATGGGGCCCTGGGCAGCCTCATCTAGTGGGTGGCAGCCCTGCTTATGGCAGGGGGTTGGAACTGGTGGGCTGTAAGGTCCCTTCCAACCCAGGCCATTGTATGGTTCCCTCAGGCTGTGCTGTGCTTGGGGTTTGATCCTGACATGATGGTTGCGTCTTTCCCTATCTGCTTACTGGTATGAGTTTCCATTTTGCTGGCACTGGGGGTTTGAGACCTGTAAAGTGATTATTGCAGAGTACTCCGAGTAAGTGGAGGAAGGATGGGAAGTAGCTGAACCTCAAGAAATAATAATAAAAAAAGCTAATCAAAACAAAGGCAAAGGGTGCAGTGAAAAATAAGAAACCCGGTGCTGCTGCAGCATATACTCTCCTGCTCCTAGAAATCACTGCAAAGAGAATATTTGTCAGTATATAGAAAAATACCCAATCCAGACACAGGCCATCAATCACTGGGCATGCCTGTGTGAAGGTACTGCGAGGTGCTCAAAAAACAGGAGCATGATCCATCTCTATCTGCTGAGCAGGGCTAAATCTCACTCTGCTGATTCGCGGGAGCCGTGCTTCAGTGCTGGAGAGAGCCTGCAGGATTTGGCCACGAGCTGCCAATATCGCTCTGTGCGCTTGGAGTGCACGATGAGAGCTGAGATTGGCAACTCTCCCCTGTAATCTAAAGCACTCTGCAAGCAGGCTGGCCGTAATTTGCTGCCCTAAACATTTAACCCCAGCTAGTTAATTTAAGCTTAGCTCAGTTGCTCATGTTTATGGATAAAGAAACAAAAGAGAGAGCATCAAAAGGAAAAGATGACTGTGGAATTCAATATTTCAGCAGCTGTTGATAGGTAAATGTTATTGAAGTGTGGCATTCAAAACCAAAGGCCTGCATTTATGATAATGAGCCTAACAAGGAAATGAGATTGACACAGCAATTCTCTGTTTTTGTTGTCCCCCGAGGTTAGAGATTATGCAGTGCGTGGTTCTGTTTTTAGCCTCTTTGGTGATTCCAACTGTGAGAGACAGCACTGTGCACATTTGTCAAGGTTGTGCTTCAGTCGGGTGACTCAGGAGCTTGAGGGGAGCACGGACTGCTGGCCTCACCTCACCTTGAGCCCGCATCCCATATGGAGAGCCAGGAGCCCCTCCATGGGCCATCCATCCCCTCTGTCTCCCGTTGGGCTTGCTCAGCCCTTTGTGAAATGCTTTGAAATAATTGAAATATATCTATCACTGCAACAGTGTGTTTTGAGAATTACTGGAATGTTTCCCAATGACATTAATTGGTTTAAAAATATTTTTCTTTTTCTAATTAGTGCAAGATTGATGGGCAGTGGAAAGGGCATTTATACAGGCAGACACATATTTCCACGCTATATTCGTGTCTTAATAAAATGGTAGCTAACAGGATTCTCGTGCTGAGTAAACATTGGCGAGACAGAAAATATTGTCTACCTTCAGGAGGAGGAAATATCCAGTGTTTTAAATGGAATTGTATTGTGTGAGGAAAAAACGAGAAGAACTGGTCTCCCTGAGGACTGGAAAATGGATAAATGAATTATTTAAATATAGTTAAAGGACACACAGGAAAAAGTAATGGCTTTGATACCCAATGTAGGAAAAATTATTAATATTTTAAGGGATCAATTGTGGACACATGGAAAAGCTCATTTTAATTAAAGATTGCTTGCATAGAGTGGTTTGAAGAAGGGAAAAATTGTATAGGGTACTTGTTGCTTAGAATTTCTTAGAAATATATCCTGGATAAAACTGGTGGTATAACACGTTCATAACTTCAGCCTTCCCTGTTGGTTCTGAATGGCTTCAGCTCCTTGGGACATTCGCTCCCAGGGAAAACTCATTGCAGCCTTCCAATACCTAAAGAGGGCTTATAAACATGAAGGACATCAGCTTTTTTAAACAGGTAGATACAGGTGGGACAAGGGAGAATGGTTTTCTACTAAAAGAGAGAGGAAGGTTAAATGTCAGGGGGAAAATGTTCACTGAGAGGGAGGCGAGGCACTGGCACAGGTTGCCCAGAGAAGCTGTGGCAACATGGAGGTGTTCAAGGTCAGGTTGGATGGGGCCCTGGGCAGCCTGATCTGGTTCCTGATTTAGTGGCTGGCAACCCTGACCTTGACAAGGGGTTGGAACTAGGTGACCTTTGGGGTTCCTTCCAACTAGAGTCATTCTATGATTCTATTATATTCTCTTGTGTAGGCTTGGTGCTTGCATGTTGGTCAGCTTGTGATTGCTCTGTAAAATGTTTTGGCCTTGTCTTGCAGTGCTTGAGGTTTTGGGAGCACCTCTGAAGGTGTGACTGCTGCGGGCTGACAGAGCTGATGCTCTGCTGGTTGGGATCACACTGCTTTTCCAAACCTATTCCTTGCACTTCCCCTTAAAGGGACTGCAAAAGGGGGTCCTTGTAACACACTGAATGGCCCCTGGCTCTTTGCCTACGGTGGGCATCAGCCCAGAACGGGGCTGTAAGTAGGGCTCCATAGGAGCTGAGGGGCAGGAGAGCATCCCTGCATTCGCCTTCATCACTCTTCCATTCTCAAGCAGCCCCTAAACCTTACATTAAACCATGACAAATTAACAGCTCATTCTTAAAAGCACGGTTCAGACACTTCACGGAGATGAAATAAAGGGCTTCCTCTACATTAATAATCTTGTAGCAGTAACACTGGTAATCCTTTGGGAAACCCAAAAAGCTGTCCTCAGGGGCAAAATCATTACTTACAGTCCAGAAGAGCAGAAAGCAATGGACAAAACCTGGAATCTCCTGAGATCTCTCAATTGTGCAGTGCAAAATGACTCCATCGGGAGAGGTGCTAAAATCTTCAGAGCAAAAACTAAACTGACTGCCACACTGAAAGAAGTGAAAAAAAAAATAACAAAACCCAACAAGATAACAGTGCAAAAAGGCAAAATTATGTGGGAATAGGGCCAGAAAACTGCTGTGGTCTCAAGCAAGAAGAAATTCTGTCACCCTGCAAGTATTGCGTGCCTGGGAACGTGTCCATCACAACCTGCATCTGCTAAGGGGAAAACAGAAAGGTGAAGCTGTGTTTGCTTGAAGGCAATGTACAGATGTGTTTGAGGAGGCTGAAATTCACCTGATGCAAAACTCACCTCTGCACACAGATGTTTCACCCAAAAAACATCCAGAGGGGATCTCTGAACAGCCTTCCAAATAAATGGCATCCTGAATTAATGAATGTTTTCACTTGCTTAAATGCAAAGAGTCTCAAATAAAATTGATGTTATGTCTGTGGTTGTCTCAGATCATACTACGATAATACCCTGAGCATATATCAGCTTTGCTTCTGTGCTTGCTATATCACGAGACTCTTTGTGTCCTGGTCATTATTCAGAATCCTCGTTACCGTGTTTGTGTTTCTTTGCTATATGATGATGGGTTTAAGTCTTAAACCGGGAGGGACCTCACCCATCAATGTCAAGAGAGCAGCGACAGTTAACTTTAGCTAATGATCCGTTCCCAAATCTCTTAGTTTATAGCTCAGGAAGTCTTACGTCACCTACCATCCCTGGGAATGTCTGCTGGTTTTGGTGCTGATTCTACCAGCCTTACTAAGAGTAAAGAAGATCAGAATTTAGGTCATTTGCATTATTTTAATCTGGACTAATGTTTAAAAATTTATGAAAATCTTCCACCCAGCTTGTAGGAGAGTGGCTCTTGAAGAAAGACAGTATTTCTTGCTCTCCCTCCACAAGCATCCATTTCACTTATGTAGGATTTAGCTTGTTAAGGAAAAAAGAGTTATGGGTGTTGGGTTTTTTTTTTTTCTTTTTTCTTTTTTTGATCTCTGTGTAATTCTCCAATCCCTTTGATTTTTTTTATTACATTATCTCATTTTCTTTTAGTGGGGTAAAAATCCTCGGCTCTGTTAATGATGGAGGAAACCATGCCTTCCAAAGTAAGGGCTTTAGTTTGCCTAATTGTCGTGTTCAGACCATATATATGTCTGAAAGCAGGAAACTGTGGCCCCCGGAAAGCAGTAGTAACAAGAAAGCTGCCCAGATTTTAAAGGAAGTACATTGCACAGCCACGTCTGGGCAAAGTATGGATACAGGTACGCCCTTTCTTGCTTGACAGTTTATTGCAGACACTTTCAGGAGAACAGAAAAGTAAATATTAAAATCTGACATACGCACAGTTAAGATTTTAGAGGTTTGCCTACATAGGCATTCTCATTAAAAATGCAAATGAGGCTGGCTTCTGTGAGCCGCTGACCTGAGAGCAAGCTTCCTGAAGACAGGCGATTTCCTCCTTCCTCGGAAGAAAGAAAAAAAGCGTGGGGAGCTTTTGTACACCTGGATGAAGCACAAGAAATTGTGTAAGAGCTATTTATAAATATGTATGAATAAATATTTAATGATATATATGCTGAACAGTTGAACTGTTGTTCAGCAAATACATAATTTGTTAATTTTGCCTGCTTCCACTGAATAATTTATTCATCAGATCAGCTGTTTTAATATTCACTAGATGATCGTCTGATCAAATCCTGTTAGCTGAATGTCTTATTTGATTTTTTTTGCCCTTTTCAAAAATCACTTAGTTTATTGGAAGAACATTGCTGTGATTTATTAGAGGTATATTCCATCCAGTCCATGGTGACATTCTTCAAGAATAACCTCTGAAGACAGTAGATTTCTTGCTCCTGTCATACGATATTAACCTTTTGTAATCCTGACGTGTATTAGATATCTTTGCCCAGGGAAATAAAGCCTCGTGTCCAACAGCACCCTTCTGTGTCTCACATCCATGACGACGTGTATATGATGTGGTTTATTCTTTATTTGTTGACTGAATTATTTAGATTAGCTACATCAATCAGTCCTGCATTCTCGTTCATCCACGTGTCCCTATAGTTCACTCAGCAATGCGTCTCTGCAAAGGATTTCTTCTAACTCCTAAAATTGTCATGTAGCTTCAGAAAGACCCTGACATTGCAGTGCAGAACAAGATGCAGAAAGGACAGTGTCTAATCCTTTACGAGCCAGCCTTGAAATCAATCATTTGATGTCTCTTTGTAGCTAGAAAAGAACTTCTTACACTTCCCACTTGAAAAGGGAGGTTCCCAGCCTTCTCTTGAGCTGTCCTCACACCCAGGGAGGCCTTCAGATATCAGGGAGTACAGCCATGATATCATTACATCCAGAGAATCATTTAATGTTTTATAGTACTATTTTACATTTTCATAATTTTTAAAGCTTGTAAGGATGTGCTTTTTCTTTTAAGTTACTGAGGCCTAAATACTGAAATAAGGCTATCTTTGGAAAAAAGAGGCTGTAAGAAGCAGCATCAATTTGATTTTTTTTAGAAGATCTTTCTCGAGTTAATTCCCTGTAAACTTGCTCTATAAAATCTCTACTAATTGGGGAATAAACAACAGGGCAGCAACAGCCAAAAGCACTGACAGCACTCTGAAATGACCTGTGTAACTTTGTTTGTGCCATTGCCATCAAGGCTAATGCCGACATCTAGGATTCAGTTGTCTGTGCCATAATCTGTGTGGCACAGCCTAATGTATTCCATATTTCAATATGCATGCATATGTAATAGGCTATATAATATTCCGCACAAAAACTGCATTAAGAAAATGTTAAAGTTGCCTAATTCGGCATTTAAAAGTCAGGAAATAAAATTAAGGTCGTACATGCAACATTAACTCTGTTCCCTAGTGCATTTGCCTATGATACACTCTAATTACATGATCAAATATTATTTCTCAGATTATACAGTATAATACCTAGATTTTTTTTTTTTCATCTTACAAAGTGTGAAGTGAATTAGGCAGGACACAGCTAGATTTCATAAACCTCCATGTGAAGAATTTCTAAATGAACAGTGGCTCACCAGTTTGGAAAATGAATAACTGAAAAAAAATCCTGACATGGTGTTATAAAACCACGAGTGGTGTGGAAAAGGTAAATAGAGAATGATTACTCACTGCTCCTTGCATAGCAAGCTGGAGGGCATTCACTCAGGTTTGCATGTCACATATTTTCACGCTGTGGGACTTCACCACGACTGATTATTCAGGAGTTCCAAAGTATAATGCCACCCAAAAGCCACCAGAGCAATGTGCAGAGCATCCAACTATCACTGAGTGTTAAATACGAAATGTGGGCACACTGTCCATGCCAGGAAGTCACTCTACTCTTGATGGTGAGGGAAAGAGCTGCAAAGGCAACCCCTTTGTCTAGGGCAGATGTGCAGATGTTTACCAGTCGAGAACCCCATCCTCTGAGCCATTCCATGGGGTCCTGGGCAGCCTGGTCTAGTATTAAATGTGGAGGTTGGTGGCCTTGTCTGTGATGGGGGGTTTGGATCTTCATGATCCTTGAGGTCCCTTCCAACCCAGGCCATTCTGGGATTCTGCAGGACTGTCCCCAACAGCGTCCCTCCTCCCTGCCCCACACTCAAATGAGATCTTGCTTTAGGTGTTCTTTAGCATGCTTTAAGAACTATGTGGAGGACTTCTACAAATGTACCCTTCTCTGTATTTCCCTTGGTTAGAGGCATACATCCCTATGCTTCAGTGGGTTCTCTCCCTGACCCACTTGCTAGAGCTGTTGGTTATATGGTTGCTGGTGTGGGATGAGTCCCTGGGGACCATGGCCCAAAGGGGCCCAAAGGATGCTGAAGATGACACGCAAGAAGCACAGGCTGCGTGCCTCCAGTAGCTCGTGTTCGAATGCAGCTCAATGAATGGCAGCACTGCCAAATCATAGAATCATAGAACGGCCTGGGTTGAAAAGGACCACAATGATCATCGAATTTCAACTCCCCTGCTATGTGCAGGGTCACCAACCACCAGACCAGGCTGCTCAGAGCCACATCCAGCCTGGCCTTGAATGCATCCAGGGATGGGGCATCCAATGTGTGGGGAAAGCTGGAGTGGAGAACTTCTGTGGGGCTGTTTTCATATAGCATGAAAGTGTATGTATGTCAGAAATAAAGCAGGTGGAGATGACAGCCATGTGATAGACAATATTCACAATAAATTCAGTTCACCTTGCATATATTATCTGCCTGCTTCACCTGCACTGTCACTGCTAATTCATTTCTACCAGGAGTCTTTTTCTCATGCTAATGAGGCCCTTTAAACAATTGTTGCTAAAAACTGAGTTGCCAGAGAAATACTCGTTTCTTTTCCCAAAATGCAGAGCAGTCCTTCCTTCCTTCCCCAGCAGGCCTGACATGACAGTGTTGTGCCACTGGCAGTTTGAAGATGTTATTTCAGTCTTTGTTGGATACACAGTTCAGTATTCTTATAGCTAAGGATCAACAAATATTAGTTCAGAGGCATTAGACTTCGTGAAATGTTGCCAGATAGCAAGGTATTGCATACAATTAACATGCAATAATCTGTAATTAAAAGATTAGCTATATAAAAATGGTTGTTTTGAGGAAATTACAAATAGTTTAGAGAATCTGTTAGTGACGATTTTTACGCCCTCTGAAGTCTGAGGAGCTTCATGACTTTGCAGACAGAGCAATATGAAAACAAAGTCAATTTTCACTTCAAAAGACTTGAATTCTTAATTTTGTATTCTGCAAAATGTCTGTAACCATCAGTAATGTTGATCTGTCTGTAACATCTCAAGATTCTGTCTGGCTGAGGTACCAAATAAAAAAGCTGGTCTGTTCTTACAGAGGAGAAAAACAATCTGGATGCTTACATCTGCCATGCTACAGTGGCTCCTGCAATAGGATTTTCAGGTGGGGAGGGGAAAAATATGTGTGAGAGGAATTACGATCTTGTGGTAAGGACACAAAGTTACAGGGCTGACTGTACGCAGCTCTCCCGTTACTTACCTGCATGGTAAAAGTGAGGTCATTGGTAATTTGGAGGGTTTGATTGCCTTTTTTTTTTTGTTCTGCCGCTCAGGTGGGGTGTAAATGGAAGCCTTATGGAAACACTTTGCACTGGGGCAAATCACTGCACAACACCACAGCACTGGGGAATGCAACTCTGCGTCCCATGGGACATTTTTAGGTGGAGATCAAAACCATTTCCTTTGTCTCTCTATTCTGTTTATCGCTATTTTCTCTGTCTCCCAGCCTGGAGAGAGACCATTCCAGTAAAGGACAGCCAAGGGGCCACTGATCTTCTTGTCTGAGAGATCTCATCTCTCTGTCTGCTCCCACCACCAAAGTTTCTTGTCCTTCCAACTTGTTACAGGCAGAATAAGGAAAGAATATGGGTTGGTAATGTAGCTGCACAATTGTCACTCTGAGCCCACAAGTTGGTCTATCCACAGAAAAGCAGAAAAAAGAAGCAATGCTTGAATGCCTGAGATCTCACAAGCTTGCATGTGCCAGTGGGAGCAACCGAGACTGCTTCTTTTGAGCATCAGGAACAACATAGATATTTAAAGAGGCAGGAACTTACGGTGTCATTTGCACAGACTGATAGAAGCCATTAAATGTTTGCAAAGCAGTTCTTCTCTGTAACATTACACTTAATGGGAATAAATTATCTGAAAGATATGATTGCAAGAATGTTAACAGCAGGATTCTGTATGAGCTCCGAGCTTACTGACTTTTTTTTCTGCTCTTCCATAAAGAGTTTTTTATGCATAATTTCTGTGGCATTTTATATACACATTTTAAGCAAATAAAAGAAGATGTAACTCTTTGCCCTTAAGAATGGCTTGAGTTAGATGATGCACAGATACAGATGAGATGTGATTCTGAACTACTGCATCCTTTGGGTCTGGCACAGTTCTTGTAGAATAGGACTTTTTAAAACAACAAGATGAACCTGGTTATAATAAGCAGTAGAAGCTACACGGCTCAAATTCGATGTGAAATCAGTCAGACGTTAAGGCTGGCTATGAGAAAATTAAAGAAGTTATGGAGAGAGCATAGGTAAGACATTCACAGGAAGAAACTGACGATGCTATATCCAAACTGCCTTTTATAGCAGGGTTGTAGAACAGTTATCTAAATTGCTACGCATTGAATCATCAAGTCTTTGTGTGAGAAGACAGTCACCCCCATGACTGAGTGTTAAAGCTATCTCCGTCAGAATGTGCTCTGATGTCCAGCCACGCTCACTGGTACATGCTTTTAAGCTTAGTCCTTCTTCATTGAATTTCTGGGTTTGTTATATTATACAGACTCCTGCTATTCCTAGCATCGTACCTGAGCACTTTTACGACAAAGAAACTGCAGAGGATGCATAGTTTGAAAATCAGTATGCAATATGTCACTGCCAGTGTATGCCCTGAGCTTACGTTGCGCTCAGCTCTTCCAAAAAGTGAGGTTGAGAGGTTTGCCCAGGACTGCATAACAAAGCTGGCAGAGCAGAATATGATTTAGGATCAGCCACCCGCCATAAGGCTCTCGCTTCTCCATCCTATGCTTCCTGATCATACTAAGTTAGTCACAGCTCTGGCAACAGAACTAGGAGGAGCTGTTTATTATCCTCAGCATAGTAATGATACCTCAGGCCACAGTGACAAGTAATTGAAACAACAGGAGTCTCAGAGATACTTAAAAGCAGAGATCTTAAAATATATAGGAGACTGGCATAGACAAATGGAATGTGTAACTAATAAATAAATTGCCAACTGTCTGCAGAATAGTATTTGAGCCCAAATTTAGTCATTCCAGAGAGTTCCACGGTGCCACTTAGTACCCTTCAGAGTGTAAATCTGCATCAGGCCAAGGCTAAAATAACATCAATAATAATAATTAGTTATTCACACATACTTTTGCCTAAAGGGATTTTCACTTGTAAATCCGAGGCAGGTGAAGAGTAAATTTAACACAAAGGTGTGACAACAATCACATCCAATTATGGACCTACTGCTATGCAGTACTGAATATCTATGGCTTGAAGCTGATGAGGAGTTAATCAGGTAAATGGTGATCTTTATAAATATTGTTGACATATTGCATTGTGTTGTGCTGGCCTAGAGTATTGTTATGTCATTCTGATGATGGGCTTAGAGATGAAAAACAAAACAAAGAGTTTTCTCCACTGTTACGTTTGCCCTAAACAGATGTCAGGGAACCTTTTATTGTAAGCTCTCAGGAAGGAGGGATACAATCTTTGAGGTAAATCTTATGCCATTAGACCCACTGATGTGTATTTCTTTATGTTCGTTATTAAATGAAATTGCATTTTATATTTTTCATTTGCCTTTATGATCTATTAATAACACTTTACTTACCCATCAGTCTGTATTTTCTGCATCATTTTATCCAGTGCCTTTTGCTTTTAAGATGGTCCTAGAATTTATAGTACTATTCAATGTACTGTACACATTTTGGGCATATATTTTATGCAGCTGAGATATATCATACTTAACAGAAAGTTTTGCAAAACCATAGTCTCACACTGTAATGAGATACAGGGAGATTAAGGCTATTTTAGTACTTTGGCTACTGGATGGCAGATGAAGGGCAATATGATTAAATGTGAGATAAAACTGTGAGCGGAGTGATAAAAACAGACAAGTGCATGAAAGACTCTTCTGTCAGAGGTTTTTCTTATTTATCATGTAAATATTGCCTGAATGTGCTATTACTGAAACTAAAGTTTGTAATTTTGCACGTAGTAATTCTCCATTAGAGGTACCATTTAATTTATCGCTACGTGAATGTCTTAGGGAGAACAGGAAATGTGGTGAAGCTGTATACTAATAATCTCCCTTAACCCACGCTAATGTGAACGTGCTGTTTACCTCTGGTAAGATACATCATTTGCCAGAGATGAGATCTAGCAAGATCTAACAAGTACAAAAAAAGTGGAGAAGAAAAAAAACCTGCCTTTGTAGGAAGGGAATGGGTAGGAAGCCAAGTGTACAGCTGCAAAGATTGTCAGAAATGAACATCGTTGGCTAGTGGTGGTGAGGCCATTGGCCTGAAGAGAGTTTGGTCTCTTCTTGCCTGCAAACAGAGGTCTGCTGGTTTTGTTCTGGCTCTGGGTCCAGTGGCCACTTGCAGAGGTGTGCAGATGTTTGCAGAGGTGGCTGCTGCCTCTCGCTGAAGTGCTGCTGGGGTGCCCAGCTGCTTCTGCAGCACTGGAGGAAGGCAGCATTCTCCATGAGCTCCCCAAGCAAACAGAAGGCTCTGGGTAATTTGCAGAAATCACTGGTCAAAGATTTCAAATAATGAATACTTTTGTTCTCAAGGTATTTATGAACACAAATAAACAATCAAACAATCAAACACCACAAAACCCAGGGTTGGGTTGAATATACTTTGTTTGCCTGGTATTAATGGGTGTCTGAAGAAACTGGGCTGCATGACTCATTCAGTCAAGCTGTAGAGGTAATCAAAGGGGGTGAGAGATTCTTCTGTAACATCCACTTCTACATTCTTCAAACATCCCAAACTCCCAATGAGTTCAGTACTGAAGCATTAAGGTGTTTCCAGGTCTCATGTTTCCCTGCTACTTTCCATAGAGACTTAATCATCTCCGAGAGCTCATACATGAGCTATGCAACTACCCCTCTGTGTATTACATTTGTTATGTGCTGAATTGAATTTCCAATTCCTGGGCTGGATGTCATCTATCTGGGTGTGCCCTGCTGCACTTTTCCCCTAAGGCCCTCCAACTCACCTGGGGATAGGGACCTCACTGTGCAGACCCAAGTGCTTTGTTAATGAGCTGCCTGGATGCTCTTGCTGAAATTCTTGGGTCCCCTGTGAATACGAGGCACCCAGGAGTAAAATGGAATTACCATTATAAAAAATCTGATCTTTTCATGTCTGTAATTTGTTCCTGTGTTTGTGTGTTATTGCATTGCATTAAGCTCCCTCTAAAAATAAAAAGCAACAATTCATAATCAGAGAGAGAGTGAGAGAATAATGCTGGGAATCCCAGATTAGTGCAAAGGAGAAGAAAAAAAACAGCACCAAATTGCTGCCTGGGATGATTAAAGACACTTCATAATTTTGTAGTGAACAGTCTTCAAAATTGCTACTGAAAACGGTGAGAATAGAAGAAGAAAAAAGGGTTGGCTATCAGAGAAAGAAACTGGGGATGTTTTTGCAAAAAGTTGCCATATGAAAATATCCTCTGTGGTCTCCAAAAATAAGAGGTGCCAAGAGCAGATATAACCAAGGAACATATAGATGATCTGTGTTCCCATGCTTCATTCAATCAGGCAATCAAGATAATTAGATTGGGCAAGATTGATTAATGGCCGATATAGACATTGAGTTGACCTTTTCTTTATTACTACGGTAGTACATTTAAACAGTCTCCACTTAGTGGGATTTAAAATAGAAAAGTGAGCTGTTATAGATATGGTAAATGTGTGACTAAGGATGCACAATCTAACACCCCTATCCTGTAGCTTGCTTCCCACCTGTAATCTCCACACCATCTCACCTGAATATGAATTAGGTTAATTTCTTGAATCTGTGCTCCATCAGCAGAGCCACAGCACTGGCGACCTCTCCAGGCTTTGCAAAACACAGATGGTCTCTACGGGGAAGAATCTTCACTAGGGTATCTTCAGGATGTGTGGTACCCAAAACACATGCTGCTGGTGGTGTTCATTTGAGGAGCTGAAAATGTAACACAGGTTACAAGAGACTTGTGCTGCTGGGATGGTGGAACAGAGCTGGCTCGCTCCCTGGCCAGGACCACCACCTGGGCAGCAGACGTTGGTCATGCAAGGAAACTGGGTTCATGTATGTGCAGGGAACATTCCCTCTTGAAAAGGGCTTAACCCATCTTTTTGTTCAAACATCCCTAGCTCCGTGAGAAATGCGTACAGTTGAACTCTGTAAGGCGATCCTAAATGAGGAGCAGAGCCAGGGACAAACACTCCTGGGCAACAGAGTGCGAATGAGCAATACCAGATCTTGCCAGAAGGTAACCCAGGACAGCAGTTTTGTGGCATCTCAAACAGAGATGGTGCACCCTTTGCCTTGCCATTAAGAGGGCGTGGATGCAGCCAGCCCAGGCCTGCTCAGCGCCGAGCACACTGCCGCTGCCCGCTGTGGCCTGGCAGCTGAGCTGAAGGCCTGGTGTAGGCTGGCGGCTGCTTGCTGGGCAGCGTCCCTGCTGGAGTCCTAACCTGTTAATTTTGTAGAGCTGAGAGCCATCGACATACTCAATGAAAAGTTTTCTTCTGCAAGGTATCTCTCAAGTAGAAATAATCCCGCACCAGTATTGGAGCAAACATTCAGCTCACGCAAATCAGTAAATCAGCAGAACTCCTCTGTTGTCAATAAAACCTCCTTGATTTACTGTAGCGTGAGATCTGGACTATATATTGTTTTGAAAAATGGAGGTACGCGCACATTTATTGTTTCAAAGGTAGAGGCATGCTTGGCTCCAGTGGGACATGGTTGTGCTGTGTTTGGCTGCCCTGCGAGGTTCCTGCAGGTGCAGGAGGAGAAGGGCTCTCATAGCTTGTGCTGTGCAGGACTTCAATGAGCAAGGAGCAATTTCAGCACTTCCTTAGGGATGTCTCTTTACCCTATTCCATCACAAAGGCACTTGGAATGGTGATTAATTGGTTCTGGGATACCCTCCAGTGCAAAAGGCCAGATCCAAAAGACCTCTGTTCTGCTGGCCTCAAAGGGCACGCAGCTTAGTTTCAAGGATCTCTTTTTGGAGGCTGCTGGTGGTGCTTTATATGCATCTGGGTCACATTTTGTCTGTGACCAGACAAGAGAGCTGTGATCCTGCGCCTGTCTTGAGATGGGTGTTGGGCCACGTGAGCCCCTTTTAACGGTGCTTTGGCATCAGCATTCGAGCAAAGGGCTGTGTGAGTGTGCAGAGATGCTCAGTCTGACTGCGTTTGCTTGACTGGACCAGGCTTTGTAGTAGTCCTGTTCCTTGTACCACTCACTGATTGCTAGGTGAGATTCCCGGTCTCATCTAGAATGGTGCTCTAATTCAAATAAATATATTAAACAACTAGACTAATGAAACATGAGCCTCACCACAAGAAAATGAGGCGGCATTTTAAACAAGAGGGCAAGAAACAGCCATTTTGGAGACTGCAGAATGTGCCAAGTAGGGTCAGAGCAGAGCTTGGTTTGGCTTTTGAATTGCATTCAGTACTCCGGAACTGGTGGCTCAGCGTGCCAAGAGGCTGAGCACTTCTGCCAGGTGCTGAGCACTTGCTGCTCTCATTGACTTCACTGGAGGCCACTGAGGGAGCTCAGCACCTTGGAAGGTGATTGCAAGCTCTGACATTTGAATCATAATAATAAAATAATTTCCCTTAGTGGGATATACATTTCCCTTCCCCCTAAGTTTCAAACCACACTACTTCTTAAAGTAGGAACAAACATTTTACTTATGGCTAGAATGCATTTATTGGTAATTTTCACATAAATCAACTTATATGAAAATGAATTCATAATCCAAGCCTTCTCTATAGTGATAAAATGTTTCTGCTTCTGTGATAGAAAATAGCTTATTATGCAAACAGCATTGCTAGTGTTACATTATGCATGGGAGTCACCTGGAGAACATCACAAAAGCTTCAACCAAAAAGCAAAAAAAAAGAGGGGAGAAAATCGGGTGTTCCATTTACTGCACCACTTGCCTATTATAATTAGCTGTAAATGAGCTGATATCTGTACTTTGAAACGTGTCTTATATGTGCCTTGGTAACACTATACAAATAAGAAAAGCAGAACAGAATGGAAGAATATGAAACTCACCAAGGAATGGCCTTGAAAAATGTCATCCCAATTAAAAAGCAAAAGCCGCTTTCCATTTTAAAACCTGTTAGTTGTATTTACTTTAAGAATACCTTCGTTATATTTTTATACCACTTGATTTAATTCAGGATGTTATGAATTCCCACCGGACTGTTTTTTATTTGAAATTGCATTGTCAAAAAGTTTGATTAAATAATATCTGTTCAGAGAAGACAGAAAAATATTGCCTCAGACTTTTTTTTTTTTTTCCTTTTTTTAAATTATAATGAAAAAAGAATTACTCCCAGCACAAACATCTGAGACCCATTGCCTCATGTGGCCTTTCTTACTCTGGGAGGAGAGAGTGATTTTAAGGGCGGATCACTGCAATCCAGGTAAGTCTTCTGGATCCACATCTTTTTAGGAGCTGTGGGGACACACCACGTGCCACAACAGCTCTCTCCCACAGTTGGTGTATGGTTGGAGTTCAGGACAAAGTATCTGTGGTGTTTGTGTTTTGCGGACTGGCATTCAATAATACTGAATCCTTCACAAAGCACAAGACTCAGTTTTGGGGATGTATGTGGCTCCTTTCATCAGCTATATCTCGCCCACTGTCTTTATGCCTAAAATATTGTTAGATCTCATATATTTTCACTAGAGAGATTGTTTTGGCTGCAGTCTTGTTGCAGGGGCCAGATGTTTCCATCTCCTTCTCTAAATCGGCATGTGAGCAGTGAGACTTCTGTGATGTTCTTGGCTTTGTCTGTAGTCTAATTGAATAACTAGTATCTCCCTGAAACATTTGCTTTTAAAAGCATTTGGCTCAGTCAGAGCTGTCTCTGTTATGAAGCACTCATTTGATCAGTGCTGCTGTTCTATGGCAGGACCAGTGGCTGTGCTCCCCAGGGCAGAACTCACCCTTCCGGCCATGCCAGGCAGCCCAGACCCAAAGTTATCCCCCAGGAGAACAAGAGGAAACGAAGGGAAGGAAGAGGCCCTGAGAGAGCTGTGAGAGAAGAATTGTTTCTCTGGGTTTATTTTGCATTTTGGCTCTGTCTGACTACCAAAGGACATAAGGAAGTAGGAGGAGAACAGCCAGGTAAGTGTCTTGAGAAAAAGGCTGGAAGTCGAATGTTAGATGTTGAATCTCTCTGAAAATGTGCCAGACAACTGGAGATGGTTTCCATCTCACTTCACCATCCGCGAGATATGGAAGCCAGCAATAAGAAGATAATCAGAAGGCAATTTTGTTTCTGGAAACACTTTGATCTGAGGCAGCTCATCTGCTTAATAGTTTTCATTTAATGCTCTCTTGGAGAGATCACTGGGAAACTGTACAAGGAAATGTGAGTTGTACTGTCCAGCCCAGAAGAAAAAACATGTTGCTAACACTACATACATATATATACTATATATATAGGTGTATATGTGCACGGGTATACACGTGCATGTTTATATTTATCTATATATCTATCTAGAAATCCGTGAGTCAGTGCAGAGAAACAATCTGTGACTCATGTGAAGCTAACAGGGCAGTCCTAGAGCCCCAAGTCTTTGTGATAATGTCATGATAAGAATCTGGGGCAATATACTCACAGGAGTGACTGTTTGAGAAGTCAGAATTAATCTGTGGCAAAGAAAAAAAAAAACATTTCTGAAAAGCAGTAATAGAAACTACTTTATTTCTTATGAAGGTGATGCTATGGCCAGTAAAGTCAATCCAGAATACTGTATAGAAACAGTAGCAGAAAGTCGTGGCCAGCAAAAATAGCATGTAGAAATGCACTGAATGCTACTGTAAGCAAAGATAATGCCTGATATTTGGGAAGATATGCAAAATTGAAATGGATTATGCTACTTTGTAAGAATGCATACACCAGCACAGTGTGCACAGCATGGACAAAGCAGATGACAACAGTATCAGTGGCTCAGAGCTGTTTCTTCTTTGAACAATGGATGCTGCTGCAGAAGATGAGTGGAATATTAGCTTGAAATAAAATGGAACATTTATGAATTTTAAGTTGGACACAGGTAGACAAGCTGGTGTGGGGCCAGAAACACTGATATTATCACAGAGATAAAAGCCACAGGCAGAAGGAAATGAGCTGGAAATGTTGGGGCTTACAGAGGAAGCTTATCTCTACCAAGGGAGTGTGTAAACTAAATGCATGAGAAAATGATAATTTCAGAAAAGAGGAAAAAAAAAAAAAAACAAACACCAAAAACATTTGCAGATGTGCCAAAGGTGTGGGAAGGGGTCTGTTTTTGAGTTAGAAACATAACAAAACATGTACAGCTATGTCAGTGAAATGAGACTAAATCTGTTTGGTAAGATTTTGAGGACATCTTCCAGAGGGTAAGGAAAGAGGCATAGAAACCCAGAGAAACCCTGACACCTCCAAGCAAGGGATTTCCCTGGTCCTAAACCAGAAGGCAAAAGAGCAATTAGTTGAGTTGCTGATATTAAAACACAGAGTAAGTGAAGCATCCCTTCAAAGCAGATACAACCTTTGGCCATTGCAGGAGGAAATTCTGCATGTATGTCTGACAAACTGGTTTTACTTCTGCGCAGAAATATGCCACATCTTCTTATTCCACCAACCCCACATACATTGTCCCTGCTTTCTCAGGGAATTTATCTCATACCTTCAAAAATGGGAAATAAGGGACCTTCTGCAGGAGCCTCCCAGGAAAGGTAAGTGAGGTCTTGGGATGGTGGCTGGAAGTAAGAAAGGAACAGGAATTTCTGTGCATAAAGGTGGAAAGAAGCCTGTGGGACTGTGAAATAAGGTGTCCTTTCAGACTGCTAGGCAAGAGGGAGCAGTGCTTCTTCAGACACAAGGCTGGGCTGATAGGGTAATAGCTTGCTATAGTCAAACTGCAGACGGGCTTATTACGGCTTTAGATAAGAGCTATTAACTATTGTTAAGGTGATTGATCACTTTTATCATTTTGTCATGGAAGGAGATTCACAATCAGAGCTAATCATGGGGCATTACAGTGTCCCTGTCTGCTTAAATGCTGAAATCCAGAGGGACAGACTGTGAGATGATTACTAAAATTACAGGACTGCCATTTCCATATTCAACGGGGACCGGGCAGAAATCATAACAACACATGTATTTCTGAGATACCCCATGTGGGGGAAAACACTGCTGAAATTTGCTTTCAGGCTCTGGAGAGGGAAACAAACAAGTTTGCTTACTGTTCTGTTTAGCTTTTCCAGCACACAAAGTTTCTACAGTTTTAGCACTGTGCTACAGTGCAATTCCTATGGTATATGCCTGTCAGGCTTCTCTGGTACCAAATTCTGCTACTGTCTGCAAGGTTTGCTAGGAATTCAGCAAAGAGAGCTTGGAGGGAGGTTTTCTTATGAATGTATTTAAAGGAAGGTTTAATGAGAGTGCGCCTCATATTGAAAGGAATGGATATGCAGATTAAAAGATTTGAACTGAGTACTTGCGTGGCAAAAAATATGCATCCATGTGTCTCCTGAGCAGTGAGACGCATTCCAGAACCACTGAATTCCATCTTACCCCCTCACATGCTTTTGGCAAGGCATTCTGTGAGGCTTTCATCTGAAATGTAGAAGACTCCAGCCCAATGCCTTATTGCGCTTGATGGGGAAAAGAGAAATTCATATCAACTAAAAATTATGTAGATTCTGTGAAAGCCAACTGGGTCATGTCACATGAGGTCTGGGTGAATCCAGCCTGGAGATCTGTTCAGAAGCAGGAGGAGACCTAGCTCATGAGACACACTCAACAGCAACACGTGGCTGATTCTACATTAAGATTTGTGGTCAAATACATTCACACCTATGCCCAGATCTCATTGGTGATGGATGGGAGAACAGAGAATACCTGCAACTCTGCTCTTAGCATCCCAGGAAGCAGCTGTGCCTTTTCAAGGCTCATTTTTCACCTTGGGCACTCAATGAAGATCTACCTACCAAAATAATGGCTATTCACCCTAAACACTGTAATATGCAACTTCTGTTGGCAGGCACACGTCCAGTTTGACTTTGCAGAAAATACACACATAATAGTAAACACAACAGCAATAAAAGACCAGAGACTGCATCGGTGCTGGGCAGAATGGAAAAGTGTGACTTACACTGGCCTGGCACTTCAGGTATTGATCAAATAGTACAAATAATAAATTGTACAGTAAGAATTACACAACCAAGTAGTGTATTATTGTACATCATATTAGTGATGTGCAAGGTCACCAGTGATCTATGAACTGGGGTGTCAGTAAAGACGTTGAGTTTTGGGTTTTTTTCCGGATCAGTGAATTTCAGCAAAAGTGCATTTACGTGGCTAGCCCAAAGGAGTCTTACATGGGTATTACTTGTAATCCCTTGTCATGAATGACCACATACCAGAATTTAACCCATTTGCCTCAATTCATCTGTCACTAATGTGCAGAGAGTCCTGTTAATATGCATTGTATAGATGGCACATGCGCAGGATGAATTTGGAGATGCTTTGTATGACTTACCATACTGCCTTGGGAGATGATGATTTTACAGGTGGTGAAGAAAAGTCTGTCTCATCTGGCATACCCAGATTTCAAACTGCTTTCTGAACAGAGGGGAAAACCATCTCTAAAGTCTCTGAATGTGCATGCCAGCTAGATTAGATTTGTACCGATAGCTTTCGTTTCCGTTCTTTTCTCTCTTGCCTAGTTTAATATGCATGGCTATATATGGAGAAAATGTGTCTTTGTGCTGGCATAGCAAAGATAACCTTGAAGAGTATAAATGAAAGTACGTATTGATGGAGCAATTTGTGTTTTTATTGATTTCTTGCTGTGTCTCACTGAATTCCTAGTATGTAGAATAGGCTGTAACTATTTCATTATGAAGAATGCTACAGAATATATTTTCCCACACCAATTCTTAAGGGACAAGGGCAATTTAGACATGAGAATACAAGAGAAAGCATATGGTATGTATTGATTATTATTATTTATCACTGGAAGAAAGATTTAGGGCTCTGGCTGAAGATACGGGACTTGAGATCAAGAAAGGGTGGAATGTTTTCTGTCTAGAAAGGTGAAACTGCCAAGATGAAATATCTTGGTTTTAGAGTCTAATATGTGGGCATAGGAGTCCAATCTGTATGTATTGCATCAGAGATTCTCTGCTTGTACCTCAAGAATTCAGTTTGAATTGGTGATACAATGATTAGTGATATTAAACTGAAGACATGCAGATTTCTCTATGGGGTAGCTTTGCTGGATTTTCTTCTGCTAGTTTGCTGTCCTGCTACAGCACGGTAATCAGAAAAATATGTTGAGTGCTGGACCCTGTGCCGTCTTGCTTTGTTCCAGATTTGAACCAAGACTCCATTCAGAGACAAGGGCACAAAACTGCAGCTTTCTTGCCTGATTGCTCATGAACGAGGAGATGAGCAGGGTGTCCATCCTCCCACGCAGACACCAGTAACATCAGGGATGCCATGCTGGGGAGAATGTACTTGCATTTAGCCCAGTATTTATTCTCTGTAGGTGCCTGGAAGAGGATGCCTGAGAAATGACATAAACAGTAGTGCACGTGTAGCTTTTGGCCTTTGTAACATTCTCCAGTAATAAACATCAAAATTGAATTATGTATTTGTGAGAAAAAGGACTTCCTTTGATTGCTGTGTAGATCTGAACCTCTTAATTGCAAATGAGCAGACGTGCCAATTAATAACTTACTTTCTTACAATGGAGAAGGAAAGCCACAAAGCTGATTGTATAGATCTGGTGCATGAGGATGGACACTAAATTGTGGCAGTGGACAATGCCAAAAGGCTAAGCAATGAAGCAAATAGTAGAACTTTACAGACCTAGCTAGATTTACACTTTTCCAGAAAATAGAATAATTATGTGAAAACATAAGAATGTGCCAGAACAGTGATTGTGTGATGTGCATTATCAGCGCAGTGGTGAATCATCACACAGGTATTGGTGTCTGATGAATGCCTGCAAACAAAGACAGCTTTAGTGTGTTTCCTCTCCATTCAGTGTCCTTGCCAACACTTGAACTGCACATTATTCAGAGTTTGCATATACCATGGATTTGTACCATCATACATTGGTATCAGATTTTTCTCTTTGTTCTCAGCCTTTTGTTACTGTTTCTTAAATACTACATTCTCAACAAAGAGATACAGGTCTTTATTATTGAAGAGTGACAATCTAAACCTAGGACAGTCTACAGAAGGATGCAGATTTAACAACAGTGACTTAAAATTGCAATTTCTATACACAAGCAAGCAACAAAACTCCAGGTATGTCAAAGCAGCTCACACCTGAAGGCAGCAGACAAACCCGGTGACCCTTACAGCAGCAAAGAGAGCAAAGTTGCAGCCCTCAAAATCTGTGTATTCTCACCTGCCTCTGACCATGCTGTGGAGCACATCTCTGTATTCTTGGTATCTCATTTCTGTGCACTTTAGAAACATGAGTTTTTCCTCACAGTACTCTTGCAGACACAAATTGGAGCCTTTGTTGCACAGTAGTGGGACCAAGATGCGCACACTAAATGATTTCTCCAAGGCCCAGGATAAAACTCACACTTCTCCCTTGTGAATCCAGCATCTTAAAGTAGGACTCTGTGCAGGGACAGCCATCTTCTACACATTCATGACCACTTCCCTTCCTTTTAAATAATATCCTAATGCAGACAACTTCAACCCTCTTTCTCTCTGCATATGTGATAGATGACTTGGGCAGTGGCACTGCATTAGACAGGAGGAGGCAAAGGGGCCCACAGCTCATTTGTTTGTCATAGAAGATTCTCATTTTTAGTAGTTCTGTTTCAGGAAAGAGCTCCTGGCTCTCAATCCAAAGGAGTGGCACCCACCTGGCATGACATGAGAGTGGGCTTTCTGGGAGCTGACATCCAAAGATGTTTTACTTCATCAATCTCTGTGTGGAGTTCGAGTCAACCTACCTGGGGCTAATCCCATCCTGAAACCGAAACCTGGTGGCTCAGAATCAAGCCACCATTTCACAAAATGGTGCATTAAGGCCATTTTATTTTATTTTTTGTTTACATTCAAGACACCATTTCTTCATCAACCCTACCACTGAAGAGAGGTGATGCTAGTGAGGTGCTATCTGAGTGACGGCAGCTCCATGTCCACCTGGAACCCTACAGAGCGGGACACATAGGTGCCCTGTAGTCCTGTCCCTCACTGGAGCTCATCTTACAGGGAAATTCGGCTCAATGCTATTTGGAAAGTTCCACATCTCATGGACTGTTTGAAACATTTGCTTTTAAGAAGAGAGTTTCCTGGAGGAAAGTGGTTTGATGACAGAAGAGCACTCAAACTATATCCACAGAGCCAAGGCAGAATTATAAAGTGGTAATTTGCAGATCTTGAAGGCACTGTGCAGACTATTAAGCTAATGGAACAGCTGTTCATGGAAGAGGGGCAAGAGTTACAAGGTTTGGGAAACTCTTTAATTACTTGTTAGTTTTGGAGCATTGTTGCAGATGTTGGAAATAAATACAGACACTATCTGTTCAGCAACTAAATGCAATACAAACTTTTCACAAAAGCAACTAGTGATTAGATGGGAAAGTATTATCCAGCAGGATGATACCAAAAGTCATTTAATGATCACTCTGAATATGATGCCACTTCCTCCCAGATTGCCAGAGAGCTGATACAGTCTTTGCTGCTGCTAAGAACATGCATCTATTCCTCAAAAGGTGAAGCAGAGATAACTGTTTGTCTTTTAAGGTTTTGTGGCCCCTAAAGCATGAAAGCCAGTCATGGGGTCCTTAGCAATGGCCTCTGGTTGTAGTGACAACATAAGAAGTAGGAGGTCTGGGATGAGCCCACTTCAGCTTAAACACACAGCTCTTGCCTAGTAAAATTGATCTAATCCTGTGACTGTTGCATACAAATTCCTCTTTTCTACCATGATCTAAAAAAGTTGCTCTGTGAGCCTAATGTTGGTGATCCAGCATCCAAGAGAGTTGCATTTCACTAGACTAGCCAGCCCTCGAGTGGGATTTCTTTAGGTTTTAGCAGACTTCTGGTACTTAAAACCATTTCTGGTCAGGATAGCAGATCTGTAATGGCTTGGGAAAATGGTGACATTGAAATATCCTCCTTTTGATCATCAGTATTTCAAGGCAAGTGTCAAACTGAATAAAGAAAGCAAAAGGTCTGTGGCCTTTGAGTTTGTAACAACTGTTGCCATGTCTCTGAGAGAGGTTGGTCAGTCCTGTACATAAATTTCCTTTCTGTTCTGAAATACTTGTTTTTCAGACCCTCTGGCCAGAATCCCATCAGTTTGGATCTTGTGTGAATCCACAGAACAAACAGCAGGTTGCGATTTTCGGACAGAATGAAGCTCCAGAAACAAAACTCTGATCTCCACATCTACTGCCTCCCCTACCGAACTCACCAGAAATTTCCAGAACCAATTGGACTTCAATTTATTTTCCTTTTTATTTTAATGACAACAGAGAATTTTTTACAAAAAAATGCACACATCCAAAGCAAATGAACTGAGGAGCTTAGAAGTAGAAAATTAAGGACTGGAGGGCTGCATTTATATTGATTCTGGATTGCTTTTTCCCTGCTAATAATTATATGGTAACAAAATGCTAAACTAATAGTACCAAATACAAAAGAAAAGGAAAAAAAGTCAATACTTATTATATTCAGCCTCAGAATGGTCAGATAGATATGACCACTTTTTGACGCGTTTGCCAATATTTCCTTCTCTCCTCCTGTTAGCAGCTGTCTGGTGAAACCTGATGAGCGGACATAAAGGGACAAATCTATCCAGAGTCTAACTTCAGAGGAATTACTCGGGGGACACGTTCAGTCCATTATGGTGAGCAGGGAAAGCACACTGATTGGAATCCCGCCAGCATTACAAGGTTGTATTTAAAGCTGGAAAAACTACGCACAGCACACACGTTGTTTGCCCCCCAGAATGTACGCACAGCGGCTCACGCTGCATTCTCAGGAACCAGATTGCCTTTGAAAGGTAAGCTGCTGGGATATATTTTTTATTCTTCTGATTTATTTATGGAGTGGTTTCTCTTTGCAGGGGGTGGAAGCTTTTTTTCACCTTGTCTGGGTCTCTTGTAGGAAGTAGCCCATCTATTTCTAATAAGGACATAGACTGTAGGGGTTCAATTAACCTAAAGTAACATCTGAAAGCTGGATCAGGAAGATATTCTGGCTGCACTTTTTCTCCTTAGAAACACCAGTAGATCTGTTTTGATGACACTGCTGAGGTCAAACCTAGAAGAAATCTTCTAACTCGGAATCAAGCAAACTTATTTACACATGAACTTCCCAAGGGTTATGAACTTTAATACTTCTAAACTGGCACTCTGGAAGGCCAAGGAGCCAGAACAGGGCCATCCCATTGCTCTGTGGATGTACAGTGACTCGTCCAGAGGGCCTAGATTGAGACCAGGCCACCAGAGATCATGGCAAAAAGAGGACTTCCCGGTGTCTTGCTGACACCTGTGCTTTGCTTTCCTTCCTTTCTTAAAATCGGCTGCTCCAGATAACAGCTATATGGGTTTGAAGGGACCTACGCACCAAACTTTGCCAAACGCAAGGCAGAATTTGTAAAACAGGAAAGGCTGCCTGATCTAAGAGGGCATATCTTCACACCCTCCAAAAGCACAGACAGAGTGAGCTTCAGCATGGAGGAGAACCAGGCCAGTGCTCTGCTGGGGGATGGCGGTGGTTTGTGACCCTGTTTTTCACAGGACACTTCCACATGTCCTACACTTTAGAGTGACATAGATATGTGAAAGTCACAAATGACCACAGTGTCAGAGCCTTCATGCTCAGGCATAGGTTTTCTGAAGAGTTAAGTGACAGATAATGCTAACGATAACATAACCAGACGCCCAAAATTCAGTTGTACCAAAGCAATCTGTGTTGTATCCTGTCTCTGAGAACTGAGAATGTTGCAAGAAAATGTCTTTGGCAAGCACAACAAGGTATTTTTAAAA
This sequence comes from Gallus gallus, assembly GCF_016699485.2. Lineage (NCBI taxonomy): Eukaryota > Metazoa > Chordata > Aves > Galliformes > Phasianidae > Gallus > Gallus gallus. Next base: position 67,779,812 of record NC_052535.1, on the reverse strand, counting down.
GTCTTACTTCTAAGATAAGTGGTGCTGGATTACATCTGGATTTTGTTAGCACTCCCTATTCGGAGTGTGCTTCACTCCCTGTCTACACGCCAGGCCCACCTGCAGGAGGCTGCTAGCAGCAAGTTACAGCCTTTCCTGCCATCACAGTGCAGATGTGGAACTTCCCTGCGGTAAGACAACATTCACAGAATCATAGAACAGTGTGAATCGGAAGGGACCTTTTAAGTCCATCTAGCCCAATTCCCCTGCAGTGAACAGAGACACCTATAGCTAGAACAGGGTGCTCAAAGCCCTGTCCAGCCTGACTTTGGATGTCTCCAGGGCTGGGGCACCCACATCTCTGGGCAACCTGTTCCAGTGCTTTATTACTCCTATCACACAAAACATTTTCCTTATGTCCAATCTAAATCTCCCCTCTTTGCCTTCCTTTTTTTCTTGCAGTATTACCCGGAGCTCAGACATTACTGTCCAGAAATTGTTTGTATTATTCCTAAAGGCTTTAGGGCCATCAGCTCCCAGTGTGTTCTCCCCAGTGCCCTCCTGGACGTGGTGCCAGACTGGCAGCGCGTGGGCAACTCCCACATCACCCCAGCCTCACCAGCACGTCGCCTTGCACGCACAACGAGCATCAGCATCCTTTTGCTCACAAGTTGCTCTCACAGGCCAGACTGCTGCGCGTGGGGAGCTTCAATCCAGGGCTGCCGGATTTACCGTACAAGCATTTCGGCCTGTCCGAACCCCAACGCACCCCTAGAGGGCACTGCCGGACTCCTTTTGGAGCGCGTTGGCTCTGCAGAGCGAGAAGAGATCGCGTCTCTTCCCAGCTCAGTGGGAGAGCATCTGGGGCCTGCGATTAAAAGACGCTGACTTGAGCAGCACACACGTGAGCCTATGCAACGTGCCAGGACCCAGCCCACGCCTTCTAAGGAAGAAAGAAGGTCAGTTAATGAGATTTCTCCGCGTTTTGAATAGTTCTGAGCACTGCTGAAAGCACACTCGCTTCGTGCTCTTTGTTTTTACCTCAAATTAGAGGAAGTGTGGATGAAATAAAGCCCCAAAGGTGGCCCAGGACTTCATGAAATCATCTGGAAAGCACAAGTTTCTGAATTCATACATCAAATGACAGAAATCAGCTTTCAGTCTGGATTATTTTCCATGGTTCTGTATACCAGAGAGTTTGGACAATGGAGATACAGGTAGGATGACTATATGTTCCAGTCCCAGTAATTTCCCACACATCAATACCATGAGGATAGACCTCACTGAGAAGTTCTCCTGTCCTTCAGCTGGCTGCTCGATTGGCCTCAGATAAATGCAGATGCTCCTGCCCTGATGGCAAACAAAAAGCCCACCAAAGTAATAATCAGGCTGTCTGAACGCAAAGGCACACCAAGAAATAGCCCATGGCTTCAGTTCACTCAGACTGCAAACAACGCAGTGTAACACTGTGGCTGCAATGTGTCACAGTGCTGCAGCTGCCAGTCCAGGCTCTGCAGGCACAGCCCACATCTGTGTGCACACACCGGCAGCTCTGATGAGGCACGGCAGCTTTAGCAGATCCCAGGGATTTGCTGTTGCTGTTTGTTCCAAAAATGAGCACATCTCCTCCTAATAAATGTTGCATGCAAATACGGCTCAGTCATTTCTACGTGAGATTTTAATTCATTCGTTTAAAGATGTTCATTTTGTAGCCTATGCGAATTTGCATACGTAATTCAGCAGAGGCAGGAGCAATCTTTTATTCTTATCACTTCTGACATTTTAATCAATGATTTATGTCTTATTCTTACATTTATTAGCCCTCTCTCAGAATGCTAAGGCAGATTATTACTTACTGATACTTCCATACATATACAAAGCTCATTAAGACTCTGATAGAGGGATGGCCGAAGTGCAGGAATGAAGGCAGGTGTTTGAGGTGCATGTCTTCCCTTCTCCATGAGCTGGTTGCACTTGTTTGACTAACAGCTTCACTGTGCCACTGCCATCCCAGCTGTAGAGTAGAGATAGCACTACCCTAATGCAGGGGCGAGGCTAACAGGAGCATTTAAAGCTTTTTGAGCTCCCCAGCTGGTAGCTCCTGTATAAACATTCCACTGGTCACAAAGAAAATTAATGAGGTACAGACCCACGTAACAGAGATATTATCCGTTATTTCTAGTATTTCTGGCTCTTAAAGGCAGCTGAGAAACGTCATCTTCTTATTCCATAGATTACCCCATGTAAGTACTCATCATCACACACTAACTGTTCTTTTTCTGTTCTTTTTTTGAGAAAAATACAGCTTTCATTGCTGTTTCCTTCCTCTTACTCTTGGCTTTGCAAATCTGGAAGACTAAACTGGATTTTATTACCTCTTTGGCACCATGAGCAGAATAATTTATCCAGTCTCAGTGCCGAGTGGTCAATGCGCTGTGATTCCTTGGAGAACAGTTGAGTTACAGGGATGAGTGGGAACGGTCTGACTGTGACATAGAATTACTGAGGAGTAATGTAAAGGCCTGGTTTAACCTCCAAGACCTTTACATCTGGGAGGAATTAGTGACTAAGAAGAAAACAGCTTGGATCAGAGATCCCATTTTGAGTCTGAACAAGGTCTCAGTTACTTGCAATGAGAGAGAACAATAAGAGACTTTTAAAAGGTGTAATTTCAACTTGGAGTGTGCAGTGGTAGGATGAGAGGGTGGTGTTGAACAAAAAGAGGGAATGTTTCAGTTAGTTATGAAGAATTACTTACTTGGACAATGGTGAGACACCAGCCCAGGCTGCCAGGAGAAGCTGTGGATGCCCCATAGACTCACAGAATCCTTAGAGTTGGAAGGAACCTCTGAGGGCCATCAAGTCCAACTCCCCTGCAGCGACCAGGGACAACAAAGCTTGATCAGGTTTCCCAGGGCCTTATCCAGACTCACCTTGAAAGCCTTCAGGGACAGGGCATCAACCACAAGACCAGGTAGCATATTCCAGTGCCTCACCACTCTCCATGTAAAAGATCTTATATTTAACCTAAATCTACCCTCCATCCCCAGAGGTATTCAAGGGCAGGTTGGAAGGAGCCCTAGGCAGTCTGATCTAGTGGGTGACAGCAGGAGGTAGAACTGGGTGGATTGTAAGAACCCTTCCAATCCAAACCACTCTGATGCTATGAGTCTATAAATCTAGCCCTGCAATTCTCTCAGAGTTAGAGCTTTGCTCGTGTGATTTTTGGAAATACATTTGTTTCCATATGTGTAATAAAGGCAGCCCTAGTGGAATCCAGTTCCAACTTCCAGAAGTGCAAATCTGTTGATGGTACTTGTGAAAAGCAGTACTCCAAGCATGTTTATATGTAAAAATGAATACTGTAATCTTGTACTTTGTTCATGGAGCTGTGCATTTGATAAATGCACCATCAGGTTCTCAAAGAATGCATACCTACGTGAGAAATGTTATTTGGTACAAATTCTGTCATGTCCATTGCACACCCTATAAAGAGAAAATTTCTGGAACAACCTTTCATAGAATGGCTCAGACTGGAAGGGACCTCAAGGATCATCACGCTCCAATCCCCCTGCCACGTGCAGGGCCACCAACCTCCATATCTAATACTAGACCAGGCTGCACAGGGCCCCGTCCAACCTGGCCTTGAACACCTCTAATGATAGGGCACCCACAACCTCTCTGGGCAGCCTGTTCCAGCTCTGAAGCCTCAATTCAAACTCTTAAACAAAGTAATGTATGAATTGCCTATACTCATACTCGATCCTACATCCCTTGTAGGAATAAGTCTGTGTGACTACACTTACCACCATAGCTGGCTAGTTGTCCCAAAGTAAGAATGATTGCCATGGAAGACCCAGAATATACACCTAGATATCTCCACTGTAAGTCCAACCTGATGAATAATTCACTCAACTATTTTTGTGGGTTCAATGACTGTCAAATATGCCCAGAAATTGTTGATGCCATGCTGTCAAGCCCAGGTTAATAGGATACGCAGTGATAAACAACTGGCATTGCAACTTTCTAAGAACAAGTAATTAGGATGATACCATTGACAAGCAGCGTAACACTGCAAAAGGGTCACCGTTGAATGACTTCCCTGAGCATAGAGACTGCTTAGTTCCTACTACGCAATTTCTCTCATCTGAGATTTTTGGCCATGAACCTAACATTATTCACAGCACTCTCACTTCGGGGTTTGTTTCTCAAGAGCCAGGAAGGTCCTACAGAGTGAACACCAAACTTTCCCTCAGTGGGAAAAAGCAAAACAAAAGAGTCGGACTATGAAATATGTGGTGCAATATGATTTTGACTTCTGGGTCAGACACCAGAAGACCTATTTTCAGTCAAGTATGCATGTTCTGAGCTTTTCATTTAACATGAGGTCCCTGAGCAATACACATGAGCAGCAGGTTCTGTGCTGCTCCCTCAGCTGCTGGCTCACAGACACCACCAGCTACTCCAGCATCTTATCAAACCTGAAAAATGCAGCTTTCATATGTTTGCCAGCACCCCCACAGGTTCTAGCAATTTCTTTTCTGGTCATAAGTACTATTTACCCACTGAAAATCAGGGTTTTTATGTGGTTTCAGAAATAATTCTGCCAGAGACCAGGGCTGCACACCCCATAGGCTGTAGCCAGCATTTGTTTCACTTAAATCATGGCTTTAGGTTACATTTTCTTCAAAATGGACAGCTAATTAGTTTAGTTATGTTTGTCTGAGAGCATCAGATTTGTTCACATTGTCACTGGTAACCAAGGAAGCTCACAGGCTTTTCTAAACATCAGTAATCACACAAATAGCTTTCAGATATCCTGTTCTTTATATACTGACTTTGCCCCCAAAAACAGTTATCATAACAAATGAAGTGCCACCCTGCTGCAGTGTGTTTACATCTAGGGCACTACCCTATGCACAAATAAACCTACACACTGGGAAGGAGAGACAATACAGGCTACAGTCTCAAATACAGGGGAAAGTCATGGCTCAGACACACCTTGAGTGCAGTCATCCTCTCTGAGGTCTGGCAAGCTTGTACCAGTCAAGTTGCTTACAGTACTCTTGGTAGTTTTGCTTTGACTCACATCAAGCCTTCCCGTTTCATCAAATGGAGTCTTTTTTCCCCCCTTACAGAATTTTCTAGTAGGTTTATTTTTGTTTTACAAGTTTTCTTTCAGCATTTGAAGCACTTCATCTCAAAGTGTGATGAGTGTCTGCTGACTTTACAGCTACCACCTACTATAGGAAGATCCAGCAACCAACTGCTCTCTATTCACTTCCTCTATGCTACTCACATTTTTTACTATATCCTCACTATGCTGTCTCTGTTCTATGCTACAGAGCTCTGGTCCATCATTACTTCTTATAATGGAGACACTCAATCTGTTTACCCATTCTTGGCACTACGTCCTTTGCTTTTCTAGTTGTCCTGTTGTCTTTCTGAGCATCACAGCACGCAGCTATTTGTGTCTGCACTACGTAGTTTGCCAAACTGCTTTGCATGCTTCACTCAGAAATCTCTCTCTAGGATATAGAATCTTAGTATTCAAGGAATGTTACTTCTACACCGTTTAATACCCAGGTGTCCTGATGATTATCAGAAATGGATAAATCAGCAATAATATCCCAAAGAGATCTCAGTATGCAAGTCATATATATAAGTTCACTGGTCTGTATACAGAGAAATTAAACTTGTTTCTTCTAGAAAGTCTACTACATAAAGTATAATTTCAGCTACTACACAAGAATATGAACAAACAAGATGAGAGGTTTTATTGCCTTTTTCATTCAAAGCTGAGGTACAGACTACTGAAAAATGGACAAAACATTATACTTTCAGCCTGCTACACTTTTCTACCTTCTTTCCCATTACAACTCATTCCAACATACAATCTGTAAAAGAAAACAGACATTATGACATCAGCAAATTGCTCATCTGAGCTCAATAGCTCCATTTTTATTATTATTGAATAAAAATTAGTCTGAAGGCTGTTGAAATGCATTTGCATGACAAATTTTGCACTAGGAATGCCAATACTTGCTGTTCAATAGTTCTGCCTTCAGCTTATCTAGTACATCATCCATTAACAAAGAAGCTCCTTTGTGTTGCACTTTTGTGAAGCAAAGAAATGCACCTCGGCAGCAGGCATATCTCACAGTCACAGGGATAAGTGAGATTAGAGGAAGTGCTAACTTTAACTTAAAGAATAATGATCCAAGAAGGTACATGTTTACAGACTGCTTGATAGGAATATTGTGCTTTGCACATCAGTGCTGTGTGATGCACCAACACAAACGCCACATCATGAAAGGCTTCAAGAATGATCTGATATAGAGGTCTTTATAAAAAGTCTGTAAAATTGTTTGATAGCTTTTATCTCTTGGGTTGTTAGAACTGTAGTACTGTGTAAAAAGTGCAATAGTAATATAGAAATTCTTTGCTCAGTGAGCAGATGAGTCGCATCTCAATACATGAACACAACTTTTGGAAGCCAGATTCTAGCTAGTGAAAATAAGGTTTCTTTGCTTACCTAGGGTTATGAAGAGCTCTTTCACAGCCTTCCCATGTCAGCAGCCTCCAATGTGGAGACTGTCAGCCACACTTAACAATCCAGCCTCCACTCCAGCTGGAGCACGAAGTGTGACTACAAACAGGATAGAGAAGGAGTTCTCATGTAGATTATGGGTGATGGAGTGAGCACATGGAGAAAAGGACCCATGATCCCCAGGACCAGATCACAGTCAGGCTGGCAATGTAGCAGCAGCTCCCAGCAAAGGTGAGGGTTGGTGCTATCTCCATGGTAGCTAGCACAGGGAACACCACAATCCAACCTCTAACAAGCAGAAATAAGTCCACTGATGTGATATTTCTTGGAATCACTGTGTCTCTATTCTTCGTAGAACATTGGTAAGTGTCTTTTTACTTACGAATGCACCTGGGACAAGTAAGCCTGTCCTGGTTTCAGATCCCTATCCTCTGGGGCCACAGAACTGATTAGACTCTAAAGGCTTGCTGCAGTTTAAGACTGTCAAGTATTTTTAGTTGTGCAGTCAGCAAAAGATCAAAAAAAATCATGGGTATATACCAAACATGCCCTGAAAGAGTTTTGGTCCCAAAGGACGTTCATTAACAAAACCCAACTTAACTGGGGCTTTAGCAGTCAAGCTACATGAAAATGTGCAGTCTTTAAGTACTGTTTCCATCATTAATAAAATTAGCAGGACACGTTCTGCATTTGTGTAACAATTATCTCCCAGCTTCCATTTTGTTCCTCTAGATCATCTTGCTTCAAGTATTCTGCCTCCATGATTTATAGCTAGACCTGCTTTGTCACCATCTGCTCTGCTGTTGCTCAAGAAAGAACAAATCCCCAGAAGACATTACTGTCCGGACTAAGAATCATAGAAGCATCCACTGCACATTCAGCCAAACACTGACTAATGGAGAGCCAAGCTATAATCAAAAAATCCCTTCTTTCCCATTCACTACAGTTCAAATCCATAAAAAAAACTTAGTGGAATTCAGCTATCCTCCTTGGGGATATAGGTTACCATCTGTCTGGTTTCCAGTGGTACATTTAAAAAACATTTGTCCCATTTTCATAGAACATCCTGCTGCACAGCAACCATTTTTATATCTAATTACACAGCATTATGTATCACATATGTCACAACCAGAATAATTTGGCCTAAGTTCCTAGTATGTAGTCTAGTCTGTTTTGCTATTTTAAATTGAGTTATCCAAACACCTACAAATCTAAAATTATGCCTCTAGCTAATGTAATTAGAAGAAAAGTAAACATTGAACTGCCCAAGGAATATTTTCAATTTAATTTGTATAAGATTTTCATTTCAAAGACAAGCCAGAATATAATTTAAAGTTTAATGTACTTATTGCATAAAAAAAAGAATAAATAAATGCAAGTTCATAAAGGCAAGCAAGAGAACACCAGAAATCTTCACACAAAACCATGACAGCTACCCATAAAAAGGTGTGCAAATGCCAGAAACATTGTATGAGGTTCCCCATCACTGAAATCTACCCAACTGGCCCCAGTGGGCAGCCACAGAAGGACTGCCTGGCCAAAGAAGAGCATCTTCCCAAAACACATCTGCTTGGGGTCATCAATGTGGAGTTCACCCAGCTCTGCAGGGAACTTCTCATTAACTCCACCAAGTCCAGGCACTGCTTGGAGAACCCAAAGGAGGCCCGGAGAGGCAGGCAGACTGTACTGCAGCTCTGACCAGACTATTGGCCATGACTCTGAACACCTTTATAATGATGTTCAGGGCACAGATTCAGTGGAAGCATGATGATTACAAACACATACAGAACCACCTGATAGCAAAATCCCACAAGGTGGGACATTCCTCATCCCAGACCAATAGATTGTACCACCTTGCCCAGCTGTGCTTTATTTCTGCCCAGCTCACACGCGGACTATGCTCCAGCAGTGGAGCCTCCTCTACAAAGACATGTCTGTGTTGTTGGAGTAGAGGACAGTTTGGGTGGCTAAATACATAATAACTTGAGAAGCTAACTCTAATGCCTTGAGCATGAATGGCCTTTACATACAATTTATGACAGAGCAAAGAAAGCTTGCATGCCCTGGTTGCTCATTACAAGAATAATCTTCATGGTAGCAACAACCATAACAATGTAGGGATTGTCTATCCCAAGGCTCAGAGGGAGAGTGCAGGGCTGGAGGCACACAGGTAGCTGAAACTGCCCATTTTGAATCACTTTGTAAATGATTTTTTTTAAAAAAATATGTTATTGATGTTCAGCTGTAAGGGTTGGGAATTTACAGTAGTGTCAGGTTTTATATGGAGAATGATGCTATTTACAAAACAGATATTAAATTCCCGAGAACTACAACAAAAGGAAAGTTTATAAATCACTTAAATTTTAGAGAACTTGTTCTGTTCTACAGAAATCCCCATAGGGCAGAAAATGCTCTTTGTAGGAAAAACTGCACAGCCATCACATAACATTTCATTATACTGCTGAGCTAGTCAATGAGATTTAGGAAACATTCAGACATTGATACCAAAGCCTATCCTCTAACTGTCCCCAATGGTAATAGTGCAGTATCAGGAGCAGTTAGCCAGGAGAAAAAAAAAAAATCATCTGACACCCATGAAAGTTTATCTACTGTTTGAGAACAGATTATAGAATCACAGAATGGCCTGGGTTGAAAAGGACCATAATGATCATTAAGTTTCAACCCCCCTGCTACGTGCAGGGCCACCAACCGCTTGACCAGGCTGCCCAGAGCCACATCCAGCCTGGCCTTGATTGTTATCCAATTGTTATCACATTATCCAAGCAAGATCAGTCCGACTCTGAAGTTACCTTGGAGGATGGATTCTGAACTCTACCAACATTCAAGTCAACATCTGAATGAGTAAAGAAAGGCAAGTATCATGACTAAGGAGACTTTTCATTTCAAGTCTATCAGCAGTGGACATTTTACCTCTCTGATTGGAAATAAATACAAAAGGAAAGTGATCTCTGTCTTCCTCCCTGTGACTTTTCACTTTTTCCTGAGTCAGAACTTGCAACTTTATGCCCAGATTTTCACGTAAACATCCACATTTGAGCACATTTGCTCACACAACTGTAATTTCCAGAGCAATCACATTTGTAGCCAACATACAAAACAATCCTCCATTTATGGCATATTTATGCATGAGGGTCTAAGTACTTCAATAACGACAGGATTTAACAGTTCATCCCCCTTCTCATCATGGAATTAGCCAGGACAATCGATGGCGGTGCAGACTTCCAGTTTAATAACGAGATAACAGCCATAAGTTTTACACACACAGACACTGTTTTTGATGTCCCTGACCTATACAGGGAGAGAGAAACATCTGCAAAAGAAAACTGAATGTACCTAATATTTCATCCCCAAGCAGTGGGAATACTCTGCAAGATTCTTTGCTTAAACCTGAGATGTTTACTAAGATGTTAACTCTATTTTATGGCTGCTGATCAGTGTATGACAGCAAATCCAAATATGTAATCCCAGAAAAGAAATGGTATCAATTATAATATCAATAATAATGAAAATAACAGCTGCAGTAAATTCAGTTTAAAAAAAACTCTAAAATATGAAGGCTTTTAAAATGATTTTCAAGACAGATAATTGTTTAAGTGTCTTAGTTTTAACAGAACTTTTCCCAACTAAATGAAATGTCCCTGCTGATACCATTGATAAAATCTGCTTGGTTTGTTTATAAGAGGGCATGGGCTGAGTCTGCAAAACTCAAATGCAACTTTGGTTACAAACTGGCAGGATAAAATGAGCTGCATTAGTAAAAATGAAGCTGAGCATTCCTATTTTGACTACGCCAAAGACTGTGATTACCCAAAGCACAGCTGTAACCCCCAGAGCATCTTTGATGGAGGGTGTGGGAACAAACATATGAAGTTTGTGAATGGCCCAGCATGTGCTGCTGAGAGCACCTGGTGACTGGCTGGTGACCAGAGGACTGCCCCTGTTCAGTGTAAAGATGTGAGACCTGACAGCTCTTTGGGGCAAAGGCCTCACAATTCCCTAGCAGAGAGTTTTGCAGAAAAGTTTCTTGATACTTAGACCGAACTCTTCAGTACTCTGTGTAAAAGAATAACAATGATTAACCATACTGCATACTGAAGAATGGAGCAGTTTCAGAGCAATTAGCTTTTCACAGAAACAGGACTTTATAACTCTTACCTAGGTTAACCTATGCGGTGCGCAGCTATTTCACTCCTTGGTACCCTAAATAGTAGGGTTTGCAATAGCTCTATTAATCAAAGAGATGGAAGAATGAAATCTTCACACTATGCCAGGAAGACATCAAGTCAATATCAAAATCATAACATTTTTAGTTAAAGCAGTTTATCTGCACTTGGGAAATGTTTAGACTACACAGCTGAAAGTTAGAAACCAAACAACTGAATTAAGCCGATAACAAATGATTATTAATTAAGAGTGATATCAACAGTCTTGCACTGAAGAAATTTCTAGGACACTGAGCCAAAAGTCTAATGATAGCCAAAGGAAGTTCCTCATAATTCATCATTAATTCCAACCAAGATAAGGTCACTGGAAGGATCCAAATGTGGGTAATACAAGGGACTATAGGCTGCCTGTGTGGTAACACTTATTTCACTTCTGTGACATATAGGCTAGCAGGACTCATTCATTTAGGACTCACTCAGCTCATTTAGGACTGACTTCTATGATCAGATGAGCAATGCTTTAAGGCCGAGGCTACTACTTATTATTGGTGTTGTCAGATATTGAGATGCCAGTCAACTACCAAAACCTGCTGCTGGACTTGGCTGTGTTAGGCTGTGTCTCAGCACATATTGATGCCAGTCCTTGCTCCACCTAGCTTTTAATTTAAAGCCCAACTTATGTGTACAGAAAAAGAACAGTCAGGCTGGGTAATAAGGTCCCAAACAGTGCAACATGCTCAGTTCATCAGCATCCAGCAGCAAACAGCTCAACATTCAGGTCATGAGAAGATGCTCTGCTGAGCCCTCTGGATTTCCAAGGGACAACTCCAGTCTGCGAGGCACAAGCAGAAGCTGTAGGTGTCACTCTGTCTACTTTCACTTTCTGCAACAATTACCAATTTATTTCATCAAGGCATCTCATGCAGTACTCTCAGCTCATACAGCACAGCTCTTTCCTTGGCATCCTTCCTTGACATTTGCTGGAAAACTATTCAGTGAACAGCAAAGACTGCAACATCCGAGACTATATTTGAACATTATTAGTTTTGTATCTGAAATAGGAGTATTTGTTAAGTGCTTGCTGTAAACTGCAGGGTATCATAAATCCTGTTGATTTTTGTAGGTCAGATCCCAGAAGAAATCTGAGCAAAGAGACCGAAATGTAGATAAGGAGAAAAAATTTCCTCAGGCTGTTATATGTAAGAATAACAAGTAATACTTAGAAGTAAAGCAAGTAATTCCCCAAACACAACTGCGTTCAGCCTATGCAAATATTTCAAGTGAAATCCAAAAGCTAAATATTTTAAGTCAATATTACTGCTCTCCAAAATAACTAATGCTCACTCTGAAACATTTCATGAATCTACGCGTAGTTCTTCAAAGATGTAGTCCTTTAGGCCTCCTACGTGTAGTCTGTACTCATTCCACACTCAAAGACATCCTCCTACTCAAGGTCTGTAAGAAACTTAAGGAGACCTTAAGTTAGGCAAGTGGGCAACAGAGGCAATGAAGTGCAGTGCCCAGTAATACAGTGTAGTTTGGTTTAGAAAGGAAGCCCGGGCTTCAGCTTAGACACTTTCCAGGACCTTTAGTTGACTGTATTATTTCAGGAAGAGGGCATTTCAACCAAGATATCTGCTCAGTGTTTGGCTGCTATATAAAAAAAACTACCAGCAAAGTATTTTGTACAGAGTGTTATTGTGCCTGCTCTCAGACTTGAGTTAAAGCCACTCCCCAGTTGTTACTGAGCCACAGTTCAGAACTCTGACATATCAGGCTCCTTAAGATAAGACTCCTTTCCTGCACATCGGTTTTGTTTGGGTAAAGCTCAGGGCTGTGCACTTCAGACCAGAAACCACAAATATTCCTTCCGCATGCCTCACTTACAACTAGAATGAACAATTTGGTTCTCAGCCTGTCAGCTCACCTCCATTCACTGCCTGGATTATCATAAATACAGATCTAATACATCACAACCTAGTATTTTCAGACATGGGCTATTTTATGTATTCGGGGAAAACCACTGTATACAGGAAGTGTAAAGAAGCCATATCAAAGACAACAAATACAATGAATGAACAAAGCCTAACCATCTTGTACAGACATTCATTTATGTAAATACAGAGCTGAAGAAGCAGTCTCCAGGTGGTGAAATGTAGCCTGATGGAGCAGATGAGGAGCCAGTGGGACCAAGGGAACACATCCACACACTAAGCTGCAAGACTCATCCCTGCTTTCTAGCAGTGGGAAGTGGCTTTATAATGCTCAGAATACATTCTAAACACCAGTAAATCCAGCTCTTAATTTTCTGTTTTTACTATTAAAATACTTGATAAAATCATGTAATTGGTGTCTGACTAAACTGTAAGGGAGAAATTCAATGCTACAGGAATTACTCTTTAAGGTAAAAAGGATTTGTTACAAGTGAGCTGTAAGTGATCTGCTGTGTAGATCTTTTACACGTTAAAAACAAACTACTAACGGAAGGTGGTTGTATCTTACAGAGTCATTCTCCCATATTTCTGTGAAGGATGAATCTTACTTTATGGCTTAAGGCACTCTTATCACATAAGGGAGCTATTTTTACACTATGTAATTTCCCCATTAAGACAGAAGACTTTTCTACCAATTTAAATAGGTTTAATAAAGCTTAATTGTAAATAAGACAACGATTTAACAAGAATTAGAATGGTTGAATATACCCATTCTCTACTGTATAAAAGGTAGAGTTGAATGCACTCATTCAGGAGACCCTCCCATTAGGTCATAAGGCTCAGAGAGGGCACCCTTCCTTTCTCAACTTGAACCATGGAGGTAAGGAGCCTGAATATGGCTGGACCCACACCAAGTGCCATACTTGCTCCATGACTGATATCTAATGAATCATAGGCACACAGTCAATCTCAGACAATCTTAGCAAAACTAAAAAAGCTGAAGGCAAACAGTTAGTCACCTACCACGGTTCTGTATCAGCAAGGCATCTTGATATCAAGGTGTAAGAGATCTCTGAATCTGTATAACCTTGAGAGGAGTCCCTGCTCAGGGAAGCCCCTGTCACACAGACAGATGCTATGCAGGAGTTTTCAGGCCCCTGGACCACCACTATTTATGGGGTAAGACGACTGATTCACAGCCATAGGCTGATTTTTAGGTGCATGCTCAGTTACACTCAGCTGTTGAACCAGGTGTTCGCTATCAGTTCTTCCAGCCCCAGTCTGAGTCATGAATGTCCCTTAACAAGGGATAGAGTTATCCATACTGCTACTTCTCTACCTGAGCAAGGTCCTGTGCTCAAGGCCTGGCCCAAGGACGGGTTTATAGGGAAGAAGTGTGCAAGGAGGCAGTGTGATGTCACAGCTCTTTAACCAATCTACTGGGAGATTTCTTTACGCTTATTACTTTGGTACTTTAGTTTTGTAATAATCATAACAATTTAAGATTAAAACTGTGCTCTCCTGTTTAACACTATGTATTTCAGGAAAAACAAATTGCATTGGTAATTTCTTGCTCTTGTCTTCTTGAATATACGAATGTAGCACTTAGCTGATGAAAATGAAGGAAGCATTACTGCATCTCCCATAAGGACACCACTCCTATCTCTTGTAGACATCTGTCCTTGCTGCTCTCCTCCCAGCAACTCTGTCTGCATATGGATGCTGAAGCAGAGAGCAGCCGCTGCTCTTGCTGCCATAGGGAGAAAGACTAATGATTTCTGAGGTCTGAATCCAGCTTGTCCACCAGCTGTGCTGCCAACTCTACTGCTATGTGCTCATACGCGTACCTGTACACCCCTAACCCAACAACCTGCTCCTGAAGCGAGCCATGTGGCATTGGTGTCATGGTTCGTCTTATTTATTTGGTCTGCCATTGGGCTAAGGTAGCTCAAGTTTCTTTCTTTTCTTTTCCTTCGGATCTGTAACTACCTGATTCAAAAGGTTCATTCAGTGTTACTGTAGGTGGCCACATCCTGCCCTACAGTACTGACAGGTCAGTTATAAAGCATAAAATGCCAAGTGCCAGGGCCAGCAGCTGCAGCCCATGGCTGCATCATAGTGAAAACAGAAAAAAACCCCAAACGACGACAAAACTCCAAAGCCAGAACCCCAAGAATGGTGAGATCGTTGGTGGGAGCTGTGAATCCGTGTAAGGAGTTTTTAATGCCTTTTTAAAAGCCGTCAGTTTGGTGGAAGTGGACTAATTACTGCAGACATGGCTGCAGTGCTTTCAGAAGTAACTGAAGTTTGATCTCACACTGAATTTGTGCTGTAATGAGCTCTCCCTGTGAGCCAGCTGTGGGGACAGTGAGAAAAGCCTGCCAGGTCATTTTGTCAGTAGTTTATGGTATTATTATCTTTACTGCTTTTTACAGGACTGTTCTCCCGCATTAGTTTTAACACTAAGCCTTATAAACAACAACAGCCGTGAGAGCAATAGTCACACGGGCTTTTAAAATCACTGCTTTTTGTCCAGAATTGATGGCAGCGCATTACCTGTGAGCTGGGAGGCTTCCTATACAACAACACGCAAAACCACCGTGGGTACCTCGCAGGGACGTTACCCAACCCCATGCGTCTAAATGAGGCACACGTAGCATCGCGATGACCCCGACCTGAAGCTGAGGATGCTCTTCCCTGTGCGGTCGGTCGTTGGCCCCGCCAGGGGGAGCAGGGAGCGGGGAGAGACGGCTCCGGGTGTTAAACGGAGGCGGAAAACATTTTGCTTTACACGGTTTTTAATTTTTAATCTGCATTTGTTCCTCCTATCCGGTAATATTTCCGGAAATCAAAATGAGAGGGGAAGAAAAAGAGGTCGGAGAGAGAGGAACCCGAGAGAACGGCCCGGTTAAGGGGAAACAGACGGAACTATTCGCCTTGAGGGCCGCGCCCGGGGTCGGCAGAAGGCTCAGCCCCGAGGGACGCAAAACTGTCCTCCAGCGCTCCGATGTCGGAGGCGCATCGCTGTGGGTGGCACGCCGGGGACGCATCACTCGGAGAGATGTTTCCCTGCTCCAACCAGAAGCCCAAATCTGCTCGGTTCGTTCCGAAGATTATTTCCCCTAGAATAAGTGGATAAGCGGCTCCTTCTGTGGCTTTCGCGATGCTGGCCGACTCACTATTGTGCTGTCGGCGGAGAAAGTCTCAGACGGCCAAAGAACAGCCGCGTCCCTCTGCTCGGCCCCACTCTCCCAGAGGTGCGGTCCATCTCCCGCGGGTCCGCGTGCGCGTACCAAGCACCCGGCAGAGGAAGCGAGATAAAAAGCAGAGTCGTAGCGCTAAATCTCACGCTCGCTCGTTTTCCGACTCTCTCAAGGCACTGCCGCCAAGCCTCCTGTCTCGGGAGGAGCGCCGCCGGTTCACGCAGAGCCGAGAGAGGCCCCCCCCCCGAGGGTGCGGGGCCGTGCGGGGCGCCGCGGGGCGGCAGGTGAGAGCGGGGCCGCTCGGTGGGGGCGGCTCCTCCCGCGGGGCGGCGGCGCGGCGGGGTCGGGCGGAGGGGGCAGCCCCCGGACGCGGCTCCGCACCCGGGGCCGCCCCCTGCGTGCCCCGCCGGGGCGGACGGGCAGCGCGGGGCGATGGCGGGGCGGCGGCGGCTGCTGCTGCTGCGCTGCCTCCTGCTGGGGCTGCTGGGCGGCGGCGGCGGGCAGCGCGGCGGAGGGGAGTACTGCCACGGCTGGGTGGACGGGCAGGGCGGCTACCACGACGGCTTCCAGTGCCCCGAGGGCTTTGACACAGCGGCCGCCACCATCTGCTGCGGCTCCTGCGCGCTGCGCTATTGCTGCGCGGCCGCCGAGGCGCGGCTGGAGCAGGGAGGCTGCACCAACCACCGGGAGCCTCCGGAGCCGGCGGTCAGCGCCCGTGAGTGCCGCGGGACGCGGAGCGGGGAGAGCGCAGCCGCGGGCTCCGGAGGGGTGAGGGGGAAAGAGGAGAGCGGGACTGGGGGAGCCCGCACGGAGCGGGCGGTGGCGGTGTGGTGAGGCAGACGCGGTGTACGGAGCTTCTGCCGTGCGTCGGTGAGAGGAGATGTCAGCAGAATGGAGCTTTGACCCATGGCTGTGGGGAACGGACTTTTAATTTAGCTCTGATAAGAGCGGTCAGAGGCTCTGCCTCCTGCGATAGTCAGTGCCCACCAGGACCAAAACAGTGGCGTGGGGCTTTGGGAACTCCGTGGGGTTTATTTCTAATCCAGAGAACGGGTATTTCCCCTGGCTAACACAGCTTTTCCTTTTCTTTCCTTGCCAGAGCCCATCTATGTCCCGTTCCTCATCGTCGGGTCAATATTTATTGCCTTCATCATCGTGGGCTCCCTGGTGGCTGTTTACTGCTGCACGTGCCTCAGGCCCAAGCAGCCATCCCAACCCATCCGCTTCTCCCTCCGGAGCTACCAGACCGAGACTCTGCCCATGATCCTGCCCTCGTCCAGCTGCCGGGCCCCATCCCGGCCGTCCAGCACGGCCACCAGCTCCAGCTCGGCCAGCGGCTCCCTGCGCCGCTTCTCCCTGGCCCGTGCAGAGCCGGGCTGCTTGCTGCCGTCGCCACCACCCCCGTACTCAGCCGGCTGCTTTCCCGCAGCCCACACCGCGCACCTGGGGTCACCGCCGGGCTTCCTACAGGCACCGCCGTACCTGGGCTACCCTGATCCGGCCCTGGGCGGGAAGGGCTGCGCCGACCTCGTGCAGAGCTGAGCGGAGCGTCGTGGCCTTCGGCAGCGCGAGGACCAACTGCGGTGCTTGGTGCTCTGCTGTGATGGAGGCAGAGCTGCGGGTGAGTTGCCATTGAGGAGCACAAGGCCTCAGAACAGCCCTGAGTGCCTCCCCCAGCTTGGATTACAGCTACAGATGTCTTGTAAAGTATTCCGATCTTAGCTGCCTTAATAACCAACTGCTCCGACGGTTTGGTCTGATTTGTGCAGAGCACACTGAGATACGACTAGAAAACCATTCTGGGACAAAGTTACTCAGTTCAAGGTGCTGTAAGCGATGTTTTAACCATAAATGATATTAACTTTGCTAACAAGCAGCGGCCGCGCTCCACGGCTCCAGTAACCAGCATAGTTCTACCCAGCAGCAATAAGAAGTAACAGAGAGGTAACAATACTAAACCAGAGCTCTGCGGACCCTAACCCAGCTGCCTGCTTCCACGGGCAACATGAGGAGGTATGTACTAAAGATATTGAAGGCCAGGGTTTCTAAACATAATGTACCTGAACTTACATTGCATATTTGTACTGGTGAACTTAACTAAAGTAGATGAAATAGCACGAATTAAGCTAGCTGAAAACATACCAGTCCCGAGCAGCCAAATAACCCTATGCTAGAAGAACAGGACGTGTTCGCTAATATTTCCACATAACTCCTTGGCATAGAATCCCAGAGCTGGTGCTGCACTGAGGCATTTTTTAGAGGGACGTAGCCTCTTGGTGGCCTTTTGCTCAGTGCCGTGGGTAACGTTGGACGAACCGATCCCGAAGTTCTGTTTGTAAAATTAGCCGTGTATAAATGTAAAGCTTGTAATTTAAGATGTATTTACAGCATTGACAGCACTAATTATTTCGTAGTCACACCAACAGTTTATCAATAAACGGTGGTGGAAATCTGGTGTCAGCTGTGTCTCTGCACATACACTGCTCCATGAATGCATCTTCACTTTGGCAGTGGAACTATTCTGCATATTTTCTTGTCAAAAACAGTATTTTGCATTTGCAAATGCTTTACATCTTTAATCGTGCACCTGTTGTGCAGACTTAATATGACGTAGGAGTCTCTCCAGCTAATAGACTAATTAATATCTTGTATATGCACCTCAGAATGTAATGTGGTTGAAAACGACACTGATTAGTTGGGTATTTTAATCTGAAACAGCCACAGGAATACGTTTTGTTTGCCCCCTGCATTCCTTCATCCAAGTAAATCAACAAACCAAATGGAAGAAGGAAAAATAAAGAAGGCATCTAAATCAAACACACACAGCAAGCCAAGGGAAAAGGCATGAGAAAAGTGGGCAATTACTGAAGGGCCTCCTTTACAGTTTTTGTGATGAATGCGTGGACTTCCACAGGGAAGATTCTGCAGTGTCAGAGGCTGAACTTCCCTGTTTTGTAAGTCCCAAACTCCCGTTTGCGGGATCAGATGAAGGCGGTGGAGCTGGCCTGAACAACAGGCATCAGTGCTTATGAGATTCACAGCACTTCTGGTCTGAACTGGGGGAAATCTCACTTTGTATTTTTGAAGAGATACCAGTAGTTAATGGTTCTTTCTCAAGAATTGAACAGTGGGCTTTTTTTTTCCTAGCACAGATCTAACAATGTTTTGTTGCCTTTATAAAAAATTAATTCTGACAATATCAGCTTTAACGATGATTTTTGCTGCATAATCAATGTTACACTCCATGAAATTTCTAAGGAAAAGACAACTCATGTTCCATAGAGTGATGCTTTATGTAGTATGTCTTCAGTTGGTAGAAATATTTCTCTTGCAGTAAATTCAAGCAAGAGATCTCACAGGCGGAAGCATCAATGTGATCCATTTTGGCTAGGAAAGAACAATTTTATTTTCTTTAAACATTGATTAAGCATCAGGACCATTGACAAAGGTGACAGCAAGCTGAAATCTGGCATTTCCTCTCAAAGATGTGACATGGGTGAGCGATTGGGAGTTTGGCACAGTTATTGCCTATTAGCATCTGTCAGTGTACGTGAACGGCCAGGCTCAAGAACAGCTGCAGCAGGCTCTGAAGTCACATCTACTCATGTATTAACACAGGGACTGATTTTTGCTATGCCTGATGACAGTCTTTCAGGTGTGAAGGTTTATTCAGCCTAGGTAGAGGCTGTAAGGTTTGACACGTATGTGAAATTCAGCCTCATAGGGAAGAGCTGCCTGAGCTCATTCCCTTCCATCTCTGATGCTGAGTTTGGCCTCGTAAAATGCTGGGTAAATGATACACAGGAACAGCTCCATTGAATCAGACCTCAAAGTATATGCTGTGCTGAGCACCTCAAGTTGTTCTTGGGAACGATGACAGCAGGTGTGGTGGGGATGGCGTTGTGCAAACAGGCTGACCAAGAATGGTGAGTTACTGTTAAAGTAAGGATGGTGACAGTGAGGCATATAGTGCAAGGGAGAGGAAGAGAGGTTGCCAGAACACAAACCCAAAGGTTGAAGTAGTCATGGCCTATGTTGGTCATCTCCAGCACAATGGATTTGGGCTCTGAGTTACAGTGCTGAGTTTCCTTCTGAACAAGAAGGACCCAATGGCAGAGATGCTGCTGTGATTTACAGAAAGTACCCTTTCTTTCAAAACCTGCAGACAGAACACAAATGGCATTTTGGTCGACAATTTTAATGACTAATGAAGCAGTTTGAAGGGCAAGATGTTGGCCTGAACAAGAAAAGAACATTTAGGCAGTCCTTGCTTACCATCCACACTTTTTTTTTTTTTTTTTTAGCAGAGGTTTACTTCATTTGTCATGGTGAAACTACTTCATACTCCCTTTGATGGAGTGACACTGATGTCAAACATATCAAAATGAAAGAATAAATGGAAACGATCCACACTCAGTGAGATGGTTATTGTCATTCACACACATTATGTACAAAACGCTGTGACTGCCATTAGCTGCAATGGCACGTCTGAAACCCAAACCTGTGGGCAAAGAGTAACAGTGACATGAATTAGATCAGCCCTTTGTTTTGTTTTCCTGTACTAAGGGTCTCTTCCACACACATCTCCAGAGCATATCAGACCTCCAGTGTGCAAAGGAAAGCATTACATGTGCTCACAGGAATTTCCGAAGGATTTTATTTGAAAGTATGCAGTATAGCAAATGGCTGGGTATGCTGATGGGCTACTTGTAGTGTTAATGCCCCTGGAGTATAATGAAATGATATATGACAATTTCAAAATCATTTTGCTGCTACTGTTAGCATAAAGGTTGACAGTAACATTAAAGATCCAGAGCCAGCCCTTGGTGCTGCTCTTCTGCATGCAGCCATGTGCTGTGTGCAGGCTGCTCTGAACAGAACTGCTTCTGAACGGTCTGCTGTTCTGCAACATCCAGGCAAAGTTTTTGATATGCAATTATGCCGAGGCTGTAATTCCATGATAGGCTGTATTTGTTAGCAGAGCCGGGAAGAAATGCCTCTCTTCTTTCTCTTCACCTGAATTATGATGGATTCGGGCCTGCAGTACAATCAGCTGAGTGAAATGGTTTTGCTTAGGACTAACATTTCCCATAAGAGAAGAGGGTAAGGACTTGAAAAGGAACCTTTGTTATAACCTGGATTATAGCCCGAGTAATTCCAATGCTGTTATGACTGTCAGCATAACAGAGGATGTGGAATTGCCTTAAGCAGCTTTACCATTTAGGAGGGCATCATGAAACAGCATAGAAGGTGCACTCGCTATCGATCCTAACTTGACAGAATACAAAATCTACAAGACAAATCAATTGCCTAACATTAAAAAACAACAACAAAAACAGTCACCCACCTACACCCAAAACACAATCAGGTGTGGCTGTACTGATTTTTATTCAGTGGGTGGACACTGTTAAGGTAAAGAAGCATCTGCTACTATTGCAGCCAAAGGATACGGTACTTACCACTGCTGTCTGAAAAATGAGGCAAGATTCCCTTATTCCTGCTTTGCCCTTTCTGTACTGCATACTTCTCCTTCCAGACAGGGTAGCACCACCAGAACTACCTTAGGGCTCGGCTGCAAATCATTACATTGCGGACTCGCATATTCTTTTTGTTTGTTTGAAACAATTTCTGGACTTCACATGAGAGCCAAGTAAGACAGTTGAAAGTAACTACTTAAAAAAAGAAACTCCATTTTTAGACTTTTTCAACTTACCACAAAAGAGTGATCTTTGATGCTTGTGAAATGCCATTCCTGATATGTCCCATTTTGGAAGAATAAAAAAACAAGACTGATGGAGATACATATTCTTCTTTGAAAGCAATCCCTTGCACTTGCAACCATTCACTTCAATAAAACACCTTCATTAATGGCAAAGTTTATTTATTTTTTTTTAACAATTAAAAGACAAAACATTTAAAATTTGCAGTTCAAAACATGCACATTCACCAAATGCTAAATGACATGTAACACTGCATAGAACCAAATGTGTTACTAAAAGAGAGTAACTAGAAAACACAGTGCATTTAACATCCAGTTAAAACGAAACCTGAGAAACTACCATAAACACCGATTCAAGAAGTCTTCGTTCATGCAGCTTCATAATTTCCACAACAGTTTCAGCAGTAATGGCTCAGCGGGGCTGTAAAACCTCACTTTGCCTCGAATGCAGATTTTGCTTGTACATAGCGACCACTTTCTGCAGCAGTTCATACATATCAAACACTGAAAGTCTTAATGGAAAATTAAGTCGAAGTATTAAAAAAAACAATATTAGTGCATTTATGGCTTCAGTTCTACAATAAAGAAACACGATAAAACATAAATTACAAAAAAAAATAATAAAACAACAAAACCCAAAAACTTATTCTGGTCACAGCTTTGCAATTACAAATCACACTATTCACGGAGATGCTTTCATTTAAGCAATCCTCCAAAAGTACCTACCCTCCTACGCGCTCAACTCTGCACGCCGTTGCTCAGCTGAGCAGCCCTCATACTTACGAGCAGCCCAATTGAAGCCTATGTGAGTAACGGCTTGCATAAGCAGGAACCAGGTTTGGAATGCTAAAATATTCCTTTGTTTAATGAAGATCTATTGGTTAACAGAGAACAAACTGGGGGAGCGAGGGTGGGGGGGCAAAGGAGCGACTCATTTGTTGAGTTTGCTACCAGTGAAAACATTCAGTACCAAGAAAATGGGATCGACAAACTGATTTGCTTCCACAGCACTAGCTTCTGCTATACTATGAGGAGACTTTTAACGAAGGCAGTACAAATGAGGGCAGAGCAACCACCATGCATTGCCTCAGAACACTGAAAAAATATCACCTCATGCAGACGAAATGACAAATTCATCAGAACTACAAGTGCTTTTACACAACACAGAAGAAAACAGGAAAATAACTTCTCTCCTTAAATTTAACACATGTCCCAAATTACTAATCATTCAAGATGGGTTCAAATGATGATAATGCAAAGCCCTAAAGACACTTCATACACATCTCTGTGACACAGGGAATTTTATGAATGGATGTGGGCATATAGGAATTTTCATCTATCTCTTACTGTTTCAAAATATTTTATCTTCTTATACAAATAGAATGATGATCGAGTATAAATCTGTCGAAACCGCCTTGCAAAAATAAGTGTAAAATTAGGAACTGGAAAGAAAAGTTTCCCAATACGAGTTAGCAATAAGTTTGTTAAAATTGTTTCCAGTTACTCTTTTGAATCACTTATCTATCTACGTATTTAAAAATAATTAAGCAACAGTATTTATATAACATACCCGATTTCAAAGTGGCACTGCTCCAACTTTCCAATGTAAATTTGCAATACTAACTTGTCATTACACAGTGCACGTGAATCAGATGGAAAATTCTATGTGAATTCTGTATTTAATACAAATTTGAATCGTTAAACAGTGAGAACAAATGCACTGTTACAAACATTTTTGCCCACACTGTTTTTTTTTCTTCAAACTAACATCTGCACAACCCCCCCCTTACGTTAACAAAGATAGGATGAACAAATCAGATGATAACAGATCCTATTACCGTGTACTTCACAGGAAAATAAAGTGCATATTGTATACTTGATCTGATTTAAAAAGTGGGCGCACATAGGTAGGTTGGTCTCAGATTTTCAAACGAAGTTGTACACAGATGTTCAAAAAAACATGGTTAGAATTGTCACATTTTCTTTTTACTGCCTCTATGAAGCAGTATCTTCCTACCACTAATTCCAGACAATAACATGCAGCATGTGGGAAAAGTATAGAGAAAAGAGAAAAACACCACAATAAAAGCGAAAAAATGTACTTTGTGAAATTTGAATTCTGTAAAGATGTAAATATGAAACAATGACAGGATTACACTATCTTAAAAAAACTTAAATTACAGTCTAATTTAGAGTTGTTTCGCTTACTTTTTTAATACAGACAAATGGGGGATATACTGTGGGTCATTTTCAACAAGCTGCTACAATGGGGAGAACACTTTATTTTAAATGTGAAGAATGGCTGTTCTTACAATTCTCTCACAATATATTACAATGAATTTATAGTGCTCATGGAATTTCTGCAAAATCCGTGAACAAATCACCGAGAGCAGAAAAATCATAAAAAGTTGGTTAGAAAGAGAGAATGGATGGATTGGGACATTTGTAAGAGAAAAACAGTATCATGGTTAATTTCAGAAATGTTTTCAAGTTGGCCATTGTCCTTTCGATGACAGAAAATAGGGATCCCCGTTTCAGGAAAGGGCCATGGCCCCAAATTTTTTCTTCCTGCCTCAGGTCAAGTGATTTGCCCCTCCCATATTGATCCATCTATTTATCTCTGCCTGAAATGGCTTTTCTGAAGGCAGTTCTTGTCTGCATGACTGACTGGCAGTACTGTTTCTAGTGGGATACGTCCCCTTTGTCCCTGTGTCTTGTTTTCTCTTCTGTTTAGAGATCACTCTGAGAAAATGGGAGGAAGACATTGCATAACATGCATATGAAATGCAGACTGCCTTCCCATTTGATACGCCTTCTGAAATATGTACTTTCATATCGTTTCTGTTATTGGGGTTCTGATTTGTATTTGTAAGATTCTTTTAGAACGGAGCACAAGAAAACTGGACAGTGCAATGAAGTTACATGTTAAATGTTTAGTTAGATGAAAGGCAGAGAGATGAAATCACCTCTAGTAAGTGACGTTATAAGATTTTCTAAGACTTACTGAGGACAGTAGAGAAGAGATGCAAATATATGGCCTGTTGTTTGTAAGTTGAAACTGGCTGAACTGGAGAGCAAGAGGAAATTCTTAATCTAGCAGATCACGAAGGATGTCATTGTTCTGCTTTTCCATTTAGCTGATCTCCATTCAAGGAAAAAAAGTATCATTTCTATACAATGCACTGAAATTTAATTAAAAACGAAAGTGACTGTTTCCATGGAAAAATGTATTCTAGATGTAATTATGATGGCATTTAAAATCAGAATTAACACAGACTAAAAAGCTACAAGATTTAAATAATCTCTGAAGTTAAAAAAGCTTTTTGTTGTTTGAAACCTGATGGCCACTGAATGGCAAGCTGAGAAATATCAACTATAACTACCTAAAAACACCATTATCACCATATTCTTACTAAGAAGCTTTAAATTTAACTTCCCTTCCATCTTTTTTTATTTTTATTTTTTAATTTTTAATACTTTCTTTAATAAAAACCGTAAGTGTATCTTTCTTTGCAGTCACTTCCTCTCTGCTTTTCATTAAAGGTGCACGTATAGGTATTTTGCATGATCAGTATGTTTGAAAGAGACTGCTGAAATGTTATTTCACATCTTTATAGGAAGCAGCTTCAGCGCAAATAAAATGGTACGTGCCACACACTACTGCAGGGCATGCTTTGCTCTGTATTTCAATGTATGCATTATTTTAGTATAAAAAGATTGAAAATGTGATTAATTTTTAAAAATAAATTAACAAACTTGCTACTGAACCTACTGAATAAGCAGATACAACTACCAAATCAAACCGCAAAAATAATTAACGTTTGATAGGGGAAGTAAGGCAGTGCAATTCTTTACAGTTTGAACAAAATAATGTGTACTCAATTTTACAAGGTGGCAGCCGTTTTCAACATATGCACTACTAAGTGAAAATAAGGGAAAAAATTCTATAAGGCCAAGGGTGCAATACTTGCACTTTTGAAAGCAAATGCCATCAAGGCCACTCACATTAGACGCACTGCACTTTAAATCCTTCTCTGCAAGTGCAAAGACTCAAGCATGCAGTTCTGAGATCAGGACTGGAGTTCATTTCCTTTCAAAGTATTTCTGACAACAGAAAACATTTATGGAACTTCTTTGGCAAGCGTTTTTAGGCTAGTTTGACACAAACAACTATAAACATCTCGACTCAAAATCTTTCTTAAAGAAGGCGAGTGAACACCGTTAATATACTATTTTTTCAGCACTTGTTGAAATTGAAGGCTTGTTATCAACTGTATTTAAATACATTGCCACTTAAAAAAACCTTCACAGATGCCAATGGTCTGTCAATGTAAAGTATGTTTAGCAATCTGATCATTACCTTCCAAGTACATAACCAGTACTGATTCAACTTCATTGTAAAATAAGCAAGCTGGCAAGATATAAGGTAAATTCCGATCTGTTTACAAAGGCTAAGCGAATACCCAGTAAAAAATTTAGAGATGTTGTGTTATAGTATAGTTGCACAGTGCTTATGTCTACTGAATACATAAATCCAAACTGTATGGAATAAGACCATCACAGATCTTGAAATTGCTGATAACTGTGCCATGGTCGCAGCTCCCAGCAAAGATCTAGTAGTCTGTCTCACAAAAGCAACTTATAAGGCCTGAATTTTGAGCTGTGTTCTTTCACCATTCCTCAGGCCTTTGTTTTGTGGTATCATAAGCTCGTATTACTTCAGATTGGGAAACAATGCCATTTTCATCTTGAGAGAAAGCATAGCCATCTGCAGATACAAAACAAAACAGAAACCAATTCTTATCACATTTCGCATATTCCTCAGTACTTTAAAGCTTTAATGAAGGCAACTTAACAAAGGTCAATGAAGGTGAAGAGTGTAGGGAGAAAACCTACACCATTCTTACAAAATTTTGCAGTTACACAGAACTCTGTGCAAAATCTTAGGAATGAATAGAATACTAACCACAGGCAAAGGTTATGGTGTACTGAGTCTACATTTAAACGATTATGGTCACACACACTGTCAGTTCTTACAAACACGGTATTTGATAATTACCTTCTGTATGTGGCTTCCTTTTTTTTAGACAGACTGAATTAAAGCAATGCAAAGATGCTTAAAGTTTAGAAAATGAACTTTAAGATTCGTTTGTAACTCAAGAAAATGTATTAACTAATAATGTTGAGATGTTAAAAATGAGTTCTATACAGTCTGTAATACAAAAGAAAGGCATAAATTTTAGAGGTGAAGGCTAGATGTATTAAAAGCCACTGCAAAAAGTAAAAGGATACTGCATCTGCATCTTTACTACATAAAAATGCAGCAAAAGGTGGAGTTTTACTTCTATGCTACCAGTGGACATTAGGTTCTTTTTTGTTGCTGTTTGTTTGTTTGTTTGTTTTTTAAAGTGAACACTTACGAAGCAAGTTTTGCTGCAGAGAATCAGAGCGATACAGGTTGACATGGTTCTTCTTAAAGACATTCTTCAGTAGTTGGGCTCTTTCAGTTAAGCTAGAAAGAAAGCAGACATGAAAAATTTACTTACTAGTTTCAGTATCTCTTTCATATTTTGAGTCTGTTAAAGAGAAATTAACTATTAAAAGAAAACCTTCATTTTTTGTTTATTATTTGTGCCTGAATTAATTATTAAACAGATGATTAAAAGCCTGTGCAAGGGCAGATTATGAAGTCCAGATCCTTGGTATTGTTTTTTATTTCTTGCAGTACACACAAAACATCTGCCTAAAGTACTGTTATGCACTGACAATGCAAATAAATGAACAATATTGTAAACATTGACCATGACTCCTTTAGAAACATGTGGTGTAAAGGGAAGGCACTGGCTTTCTAGAAGTAGCATGGGCTGGTTAGTAACAGGCCATATTTCTTACAGAAAGAAGGGTTCAGCTTCAACCGAAACAGTATCCTAGAGGCGATACGAGAGAAGATGGAGGGAAAGTTACAATAGGCTCAGAATGTCCTTAATTTTGATAATATATTGAACATGCATAGACTATATTAAAAAAAAATCATAATAGAAACACTAATTTCTTGCTCTGAATTTGATATTCGCTGTGAATTAGAGCTTACATTTTACATTTCCAGTGCTCAAAAATCCAGTCCCTCCCAGTGTGAACTGGTCTAAAAATGAATTAGTTTGCTTAAATCTATTCCGAGTACAGAGTGATACGATTCTGTTAATTCTGCTGGATTATCAAAGTTGTCTCTCTGTTAGGATGTAGTAAACATGAAGGACTTACACGTACCTAACTCTAGTGAGTTCTGACCAAATTACTCCTTACTACTATTTGTCAATTAGCTAAGCAGACTACCTTCTTAGACTACCTACCAGACTAAGTGGTAGAACTGCAACTGGATTCCTTCCCTTACGAGAGTAGCATTCAAACCTGTAAATTAGAAATGCTTACTCTTTCTTCATTAAGCACTCCATTTTTCTACGTGAAGCTGAACCACTGGCATAACTGGAGAGACTAGAGGTCTGCCTCCCTTTCCTGTTTCCCTGCTATCTGGTGGTTAAAGCATATGCCAGGAGGTCAGAGCTTGGCAAGAGGGAAGAGAGAAGTAAACCTACATCCTCACATCCACTGAGGAAGGCTAACCACAAAATCTACAGGGTAAGTGGATGGGTGGGCTAAACTGCTTCTGTGGCCATGCTCTGGATGAAAAAGGAAAGGAAAACCTTCTTTATAAAAAGGAATTAGATACCTACTGCAGGAAAGCACTCAGCATCTGCTGGCTAAGCCAAAAATCCAAGAAAGGAGAATTTAGAGTACTGAGATACACCTTACCTTCCATATTTTCATGAGGTAACTCTTTAGCTCTTTTTGAAAAAAAAAAAAAAAGAAAAAAAAAAGAAAAAAATTTCTTCATCACTGCTCCACCAGGCAGTGTAGGTGCCTTGCTTTTCAGTTCAGAGCTACAAACTGATAAAGTGATGAGATTCTAAAAAACTGGAGACCGAGGTGTAAATCACAAGGTGATACACAGGGTGAATAAATGAATCCTTTCACATGCAACAGGAGGGCAGAGAGGTGAAAGACCATGCAGATATTCTGATAGGGGCATAATCTGTATCTGCTTTGCAGCACATCTGAGAAACCTTTCTTAATATTAGTTGAAAACAGAGAATTTCAGTGATTTTTTTATTTTGACAGGTGTTATTTTCTAATACAAAACTATTTTGTTACAAGAACAGTAGGCCTATTCTAGCATTTTAGTACCATCATTATCACTTGCCCATGTTCCAGAATGAACTATTCAAACTGCCTAAGTGCTAAGCACTGAAAATACTGCCTTAAGTTTTACATGAAGTATGCACATCTGTTAGTTTATGTATAATGAAGTTTCCACTGCATAGATCTGATTGCTGGTACAGAAAATACAAATAAAGTAGGAAGCAATTTTGGAAAACAAAAGTGCTTCCAGCTATTCAGGTATTAAATTCCGCTCTATTGCTATACTTGATGAAAGAGCACAGGCTCTTTATTATGAATCATCCTGTTGCCATCCAAACACATATTTAAAAATCTACATGCAAAGTCAGTAAAACATAGTTTCGTAATTAACCAATCATAGCAACTAAGTGACTGTGCTCATCATGTATATCTATACGGAAAAGCTGAATATTAACTGCATTTGAAGTTCTTATATTCATTTACAGGAAAACTGTGACTACTTCATATATTCGTGACCAATCATGGCTGGTTTAAAAATAAAAACTTTCCAAGGTGCCTGAATGAAAAACAGTTGTTATATTAAGCAGCATTTGTGGCAAATACCTATAAAGACATTTGTAAAAGTTAGGGCTGTTATTTGTGCTATTGTCAGCCCATGCAGTCAAAATATTCTTATGGTAAGTAATAATATTATTGCTGTTTCTGGTTACGTGGCAATTTATGAGAAAAAAAAAATCCCTTTCTCTGTTGTAACATAGAAAGGTACTTCCAGAGTTTTTTTGCTAGGAAAAAATATTAGTTGGTGTCACAGCTGTTCAGCACAGTTGTTCAGTCAAGCTTCTGAAGATCACAGAATCACTAAGATTGGAGAAAACATTCAGATAATCTAGTTCAACCATTTACCCATCTCCATCATGCCCATGATCAGGATCACTGCACAGGTTGCCTTGGAAAAAGGCTGTGATCCACTCTGGTGTCCCAGCTCAGGCTCTGTGACCTTGGTGTGTGCAGACAGAAGGAGATGGAATCCCATGTTCTGGGACACCACTGGGATGCTTTGGGATTAATGGGATGTGGTGAGAGATGCATGTAAGTCACTTCATCAAAGCATTTCCTTAACGAAGAATACTTTATCCATGAAGGGTGAAGTTTTGTCTCTGTTACCTGAATTAAAAACACCCCCCAAAAAATATTACTGAGGAAATAAATCCTTAAAAGACACTAAGATGTCTAACATCCACTGATTTGTATGTGAGGCAGATGCTTTTATACACTTCAAAGAGTACAGGCCCAAAAATGACTTTGAGGAGAATAAAGAAAGATATTCTGACAGGTAACTGAACAATCTTATTGAAGCCTTCCTATTTACTTAATTGTGACATAAAGAGATGACTGTAAAACCACAAAACACAAAGTTCCTCTAATCTAAATAAGAATGGATGTGGGAGAAATCCTGGAGGTTGAAGGAAGAGCACAGTGCCTACTGAGCATACCGAAATAGCTGAATGTGGGAATATGTGAGCAATCTTGGTAAAGAAAGTACAGAACACTGAACAGATACATTACCTTACTTTCTTCTGCAGCTACAAAATGTCCCCCTTTCAGCACTTCCCAGTACTAACACCTGTTTTCCTTTCTGTAATTTATTCTACCACTCCTTGCGAAATAGCATACAGCATATACTGCTCCTGGCACACAGGTCAACACATTGATACATGAGTTAACTTGGAGGAAGATCCTGCCCTGATGCTGCCTAGAGAAAGATTTGCAGCTGGAAAGATGCATTCAAAGCAATCAGCTTAGATAGTCCACCTATTAGAAATGGTGGTCGTCATCTTGGTATCCAATGTCATTTAGTCTCAACTGGGTAAATTCTAGTAAGTTGATTCCCATGGAATTGGAGGAGGAATACTATATGATTAAAACAGACATGAAAACTAATTTCTTTATGAACAGAAGGTGCTTCCTGAAATTGGAACTATGATAAAAGAAACGTCTCCATACATGCATATCTTTCTTCCTATAAAGCCTTCTTAGTTTAGCCCTTTACCACAAAGATATCAAAGAAAACAGCAGTCCAAAATTGAAAAAGAAGAGGAAAATCAAATATCAACAGCTTTGGCTTTTTAAAACTTTACAGAAGTCATGAAAATGAAGGCAAGGGAAGAAAGTTCCCTGTTCAGTCAATGGCACTAATGGAATGGAAGTGGGTAGTGGGAGGAGCGTACTTTGTCATCTTCAGCAATTGCTGGTTACAAGTTATGCATGAGTTAAAAAGATGCAAGTATTTCACTAAGCACACACTAAGTTTACATATGGAAATTGTTCAATTTCTCAATTTTATTTCCTCCCTTTTCAAATTACCTGCCTTACACATAAAGGAGGATGTAATAAGAGAACTGTGGAGTGTCAAGTTCAAGTTATTTCTTACCTCACAAAATCTGGTCAAATTTGTTTGCTCTTGACTAGCATTAGATACAGTGCCAGTTTGCTCTATTTAATTTCAACAGTTCCCTGACAGATTTTGCTGTTTTATTCTAAGTTACCAAGAACACTTTTATTTATTTTTATTTTTTACATGCTTAAGCCCAATTTGTAACTATACTACTGAACAATGCAGGTTTAAACTCCCTTCGCTTTGATTGTTAACAAAGTGACAGAATTAAAATTTTATAATCTAAACTCATGGAAATACATGCAGGCTGAGTAGATCCAAAATCTTTCTACAGACACCTACACAGAATGCTTCTCACTCTAATTTGTTTCATGGTTTCGGAAAGTAATATTTTGCCTTTGATACACGTATGAGGCTGAAGCATCATTATTAATTTTATTATCACACAGAAGACATTGATACGTAGATTTTTACAGTACCTCTTGCCATGTACAACTGCCCCAGGATCCTCAGACTTTGCTTCCAACTCCTGAACTTCATCTACCAGTGTCTTAAAAGTAGCTCTTTTTACTCTGTAAGTAATACAAAATACTATCAGATTTACAATTTTTGATTATTTTAACACTTACATATGCACATTCAATATACAAATCCATTTGCCCAGGTAACTTAAAATTTAGCTTTAAATGAATAAATATGGTAAAGCATGTCTGAATAATATATTTCATCATTTGTTCTTGCAAATTAAAAACAAAAAACAGGCATTACGATTATTGAAGCATTTAAAATACTAACAACATTTATAACCAGGTGTCTGAGACTGAACAAGACACCAGGTTTGTCAAAAACAAGCTGAAAAATAATTTTATAAAATCAACAGAGCTGATCTCTATTTGCTTTTCCTACTGTTGTAATTAGAACATGCTATTGTTGTAATTAAGAACACGCTTAAAATTCAGTACTTTTCCCATAAACATCAGTATTTTCATACTCACACTTTGTACACTACATCAAAAAGCAAAGCTGTCATGGGAATACATAAAAGTCCCATCCAAAACACTCCAGAGCTGAACATCATAGCTGCCTGGAAGAAGAAAGCACAAGACACGATCATGTTATGAAGAGAACTAGAAAAAAGAAACAAAAACAACTTAGAAACATCAATGACTTGGTTGAGACAATGAAAATCA
Organism: Gallus gallus; assembly: GCF_016699485.2. Taxonomy (NCBI): domain Eukaryota; kingdom Metazoa; phylum Chordata; class Aves; order Galliformes; family Phasianidae; genus Gallus; species Gallus gallus. Next base: position 67,747,461 of record NC_052535.1, on the reverse strand, counting down.
AGTTTAAATGAACCATTCTAGAACGTCTAATGTAAAATACAACTTTAACATCTTTCTAAAATCTCTTGATCTGCTATAGAAGTGCAGTAGACAATAAGCACTAATTCATGTTAGGATGCTGGTAAAAAGATCATGCTGCTTAGCTCTTTTAGAGAAGGGGAATCTACCCCTCCACATCCCCTCTCTATATTACTATGCTGATGGTAGCTATTTCCACTAAAATCAAATTTAGTGACCACCTCCCCCCCCCCAAGCCCATCTCCCAAACTTTGTGGATACATCTCTCATTTGCAATCAACCCTAGCAGCTATAACGATTACTGACCCTTGAATACTGGATGCTGCTACAGTCATTTTGTACTGTAACTCAGATCGAAGTTGAGCTGTCTCCAATAGAACTCCCTTTACCACTACTCCCACACTGCTACAGACTCCTGTGCACAAACTGTTTAAAGATGAGAACTAACAACTAATTACATAATTATGTAAGTATGTAACATAGCCTTAAATGAACATGCTAATACTAAGTGGAATACTGTAAAATATGTTAACGCTCTCTGCTGTGTTTTCATTCTTATATACCTTCCTCCTCTTCTTTTTGTAACTTGTTTATTAACATACTAAAACTAAATACAAAACAACTACCAAAACATATGGACTTCACAAGAAGATCTTTATTCTACCCTTGTAAGTACATGCTCAAGTATTTACGTTAATAATATTATGGATGCAAAGAATTAAGAAAGCCTAAAACTGGAAGATTATTTTGCAGACAGTATTAAGATACCTCTGAAATGAAATTAGATTGCACAGAGGTTGGAAATAACATTGCTACACAAGGATACTCTTTGAAATCCTTGTATCATTATTTGGAGACTAATTCCTTTGAAAAGCTAAACTTTAGTGCCTAAAATAAAAAAGTGAAAACTCTACTAGTATCAATAAGCAGAACAATGTAAGTAGCTTGCCGAAGCTGAAGCCCAACTTCTGAATGCATATCCCTGAATATTTTAGAGTTATACTTGGTATGTTATGTGTGTAAAGCCTAAAATGAATTATTTTTGAGAAAAAAAAAATCTCATTTTTTGCTCCTATTCACCTCATTTTTGTACCCAAATTTCGACCAATTCTCTGAAAAGCATTAGACTGTATCTGAACTGAAGACCTGGTAAACTTTTGACAGCTATGTTGAAAGGACATAGATACTGCCCCGAGATTTTAGTAATTATTTTTGCCAGTGGTTGTTGGCAAAGGTATACATTTCAAGAAGCCCAAACCAATTCACAGCTTCAGCGGGAAGAAAAAAAAAAAGATTTTCTTTTCTATCAGGATGTTAAGAAAAATGTATTTGTGCAGTCCATTTATAAGCAAAACACGACTTTTGACATAGATGATTAAATATTAATTTCCTAAGAAAACAGCTAATAGGAATGTCTATCGTAACTACATTTTACAAGATATTTTATAATTAAATATAACTTTGACAGAATAACAGTTTCTTAAACAAAAACAAAAAGCAGAAAACATCACAACTTGAAGTAATTACAACTGTTACATCCCATTATTAATAACATTTTTTAATTTATGGGACACGACTAAGAGCTGTCCTTGCATTAGCCACCCTGTATTAAATGTTCGCTGGTGAAACAGCAAAAGTGATAATGTAGGTCTTAGGATGTTAATTCTGACCATTGTAATGCTAACTATGAATGAAGGAACAACTGGCGCCTACTATTCAGTCCATCCAGCCTTTGGCTTTACAAATGAACAACATGAATTGAGGAAAAAAAAAAAGTTTTTCTGCGTCATATTTGAAAGCCTGTCAGATTTTTTTTCTTTTTACAGAGTTAATCCAAACCTAAAAGATTTAAAGCCGACATTCGCGTTAAAGACAGAGGGCCTCTTTGTATTTTTTGGATGAAGAGGGGAAAAATAAAATCCCACAGAGGTATTTCCTTCCTTTCTGTACAAGAAAGCTCCCCCCTCACTCTGTAGAAAACATTTTTGTCTCTAACTTTTCACATCTCTCTACACATAGGCAGGTCATCTGGGAAATGGCAAACCAATCCTTTCCAGACAATGGCACTAACAGGAGCAGCCTGTTCTGGGGCCGGACTCTGGCTGCCTCTGTTCGTGGTTTACAAATTGTTCCTAATGTGAGAGATTTGTGGTCTATGCCAAGTTTTCCCCCTTTAGGCCTTGTGAAACCAAATGGAATCTGCCACAAAAGTGGCTCCCAGGGGAATTCAGAAGTAATCCAAAATGAGAGCTGGGAAGCCTAGTTTATTGTAGAACTAACAAATCCTGTGGGGAAGATAAATAATATGTCGTCTGCACAGCTCATGCTCAATAACAGGACTTTCTAAAATGAATTAACATTGCTTACTAAATGCTATACACAGACTGATACTTTTGAAGAAAAAGATGGACTGAAAATCATTCCTGGATTAGAAATCCTGGAGGCAAAATGTTTTAAAGGATGTGTACTATTGGGAAATTACATGCCAAAATGAACAAAAATATTTCCCTCTTCTTCACTAGGAAATGTTCTTCTGAAACAGCTTTTAGAGATTTAAAAAAAACCAATAGCCTTCTAAAAGCAAAAAGAGAAAGATGAAAAGAAGATCCTTCCTTTAGTTTGTTTCATCTGCCATCGACATACATATCCTCCATATCCTCTCCCCATAAACCATGGAACTATTCAAATAACATCTCTTCAACACCAACAACAGTTGGTTGAAGCAGTTCAAATCAACAAGTTTTTCTTCTCCGCTGCCTTCAGAGACAACGTCATTAGTTTTAGTTACATTTCTTTTCATACATGTCAAAGTACTTAGCACTGCAATACTAAAACAGATCCGCAATTAATTCCCAGTGCAGCAAAGTCTCCACAAGGAGCTGTAGTCATGCCTGCAGTGCTTCTTTGCTCTTCGCAGTTAAAAAAAATAAAAATAAAAATCCCATAGGTCCTATTAAGTAGGAACTTTGCTTATTAGGTGAATTAAAAAGGCAGTCCCCCCATTTTTTGAAAGTACATTCGAAGTAAAAACAAAGTAGTAGGCAATTAACAAGCAGATAATGGGATATTTGCAGGCAGAATTCAGAAGTTCTTACTTTAATGATTTCCCCTATGAGACAAGAAAAGTGACTACAATGCCCACTATCACTTTTCCCCCTTGTTTCTCTGATTTTCTTCAGCTAAGAACACTACTAGGCCATTGCAGGGCCATGGCAGATAGGTACAAAGGAGAAAAGGGATGAAATATGGTTCCAGTTATATCAACACAAATAATAAATAACATTTTAAGTAATAAATACAGCTCACTAAAGCTTCAAGCAGCATTTCTGTAATGACAGAATATAAACCCATTTTAATGAAGTCAATAGAGCAACACAGGTTTGTGAATCATCAGATTAGCATTTATCTCTGACCACACTAAGTCACTTGAGTCCAGAAAAGGATGAAATGCAAGGATGAACCTCACTACATATTTGCATGACTGGCTTAGGAGTGTTTCTTCATTCTTCCTTTCTCAACTACATTTATAGATACTTAATTCCCTCCTTGCGTTTTATGAAAATCTACATTATTTCAAAAGTTATGTAACCTCTAGGAAAAAAAAAAGAAGAGCATCAACAACAAACAGTCACCAAAGAAGTCCACAATGGCAAAACACAAAATAAATATAGGAACAGCAATAGCTGGCTTTAAAATATCTAGTACTAGAGACTAAGTACAACTAAATTGTATGGTATTAAGACTCAAAACAGAGATCAACTAATGGGAATTAAATGGAGACATTATTGATAAATCGTAAAAGAAAAACTGCTTATGAAAATTCCTTGCTTTTGGATTCCAACAGTGAAAAATTAAAAGCAAACTTCTCATTTAAAGAACTTAATAAGATAAAATGTGTTAAGTATCAGGACTGTGTGAGAATATTAAAATGGAAATATTGATTCACTTTAAAAAAATTCTCAATAAACCATCAAACTCTTTTATGAAGCAATGTTGTTCTCCATAAAAATACGTATGCAAAGCAAATTTTAGTTCCCTAAACAAGAGGGTCATATAGGTATAGGGAGGAAGACAGACACAGATCAATGATTACTGTTTTGGGGCTCTGGAGAACTTCACAGTGCACAGTTAGAGTATAAAAACAAATTAAACGGTTCTGCAGATACTGACCTTTTGCTTTTAATCTTAAAATCATACTTCTCATTTCAGTAAATTTTACAATTTTTAGCTACTTCATTAATCAGATGGGTGTATAAAAAACCAACACCTCCCTAACAACTCAGAGCATAAAGCGGTATCAAGAGAGTCCGGATGTGCATGAGTGTAAAATAGACATTAAGTTGTTTATGCTTCCCTCCCAGTTATATCCTTTCAATTTGAATTACACTCATATTTGTTTCAGAAAAATAATTTATGCTAGCATAGAAATTTAGCACTTTTATCACTTTAATGGAAAGGTTCTATGAGCATTAGATTCTACTGACACACGTTCGAATAGTTACACTGATTAGGTGATGTAAGTTACAAAAACTTCATTAGTTAATGCATAGTTATTGCAAGAAGATTACACAGAGAAAAATACAGAGCAACTTAATTGCAGCATCATTTCTTTCTTTGAGGTGCTATTCTGCACAGTATGGCAAAACAGAAAAACAAAGTTTCTCCTGCTAATCCACTTGATGACAGATTGGAAATGTGTTTTGTTCAGCATCACAGAACAGTTTTCTGCATATGGAAGAGTTTATACAAAGTAAATATTGAATAAGAAGAGATTTGTAATTTACTTTTAGTTACTTATGCAAACTACATGTGGCTTTAAAATGAGAAAATACCGTAGGTGTGCTTGAAAACATATTAAGAGTATACTCCGCTTATTCTCTTTGCAAATGTTATATGTGAAAGAAAACTTGATCAGTGTAGAAGAGATTCACACAGTTGGCTTAGTCAGATCTACAATGAAAATGTTCTTTTTGTAGTCTGCAGTGGCACCTTTTTCCAAATGAAATGGCCTTCCAGTTTCAGGCCAGGTAAAGTCACAGCACTGTGAAATTAAAGAATGAATTTGGACACAGGTTGCTGTCAGCAGTTTTGGCCACTGAATTAATACTGGAAAAAAATAAGAAGTTCCCAAATCTAATCCTATGATTTGCACAAAACCTGCTTATAAAAAAACAAAAGCCAAAAAAAACAAAAGAGCAACAACAACAAGAACAAAAAAATCAGACATTCCCTTCAGCATGTTTTGTCTGAGCAGGCTGAAGCAAGACAGACAAAAAGCTGCTGAAACATAGGTCAGCTTGTTTCTTTAAGTTCTGCCAAATGTACCTGGATAGTGCAAGTCTTCAAATGTGACTCGTATATTTGAAGGAATCAGATAAGCAGCATTTGCATAGAAAAGTAGAGCTGTCCATGTGAATTTCTTTCTACCAAACCACAGTATGTTTCACAGCTCTGAATCTTCTAGTTTGAATACTTATGAGAGGCCTGGACTTTCTTCAGGAAAACCCAGAAAATCTGCCCTAGAGGCTTCCAGGGTAGCATACAAAAGCCCTGCTCCCACCTGAGGCACTGTATTTGTCAACAGGACTGTCTTTGTCTATAAGGAATATAGCTCAAAAAGCTAGATGAGTTTTTAAAATGAGCACTTACGATCTATAAGAAGTTTAAGAGAGACCATTCCAATGTTACAAGCCTTTAGCTATATTCTTAGGAAAAAAAAAAAAAAAAACAGAAGCAAAAAGCAATCTCTCCAACAACTGTGTGCATCTAATGCAACTATATATACATAAGCAAACTCACAAATTCCTACCAGCAAAATAACTAGATACATTTCAATCACAGATACATTTTTACACAAATTCATTTATTTAACTTAGTAAGTCATATTACTTTGTTATCACATGAAATCCAAAATGTCAGAGTACCTACTTTTCATTGGCAGAAACCTCACTTTATGAGAAACAATTTTGCAAAGTTTGTAGGAAATACATTCCTTTCAGTGACATCTTTTGTTTACAGCTTCAGAGACTGAACATGCATTAAGTAAAATATTCAGCTATTTCAACTGCGAAGTAGCCACCTTTATGCCACACCAAGTGCAACACATCCTGCTGCCCACACTGTTCTTATTGCTATAGCCGTTCTTCTGTCTTGAACAACAAGAAAGTGTAAAAAAACAAAACAAAACAAAAAAACCAACCAAATCAAAATCACATATGACAAATTCCAGATATATTCTGATATTCTAAAAATATAGTGTATATGAAGAAAAATGCTTAGGTACAATAGCTTTAATTACTCTAATTTAGAATAATGTACATAATTTTTTTGAGTAATGGAGGCAACAAGTTAACATAAAATCTACCTATATATAGGAATATTAGAGCTTATAATAGAGAGGAAAAACAGCAGTAAATTATACAATTTTCATCCTCTTTCTTTGTGCCCAAGTACTTAAGAAGTACTTAAGTCAACTCCTTGTGTTTTCCATTGTAATTTAGTACTTACATAAATGACTACAAACTAGTTTTCCCATAACAGTTTATGTAGGAGGAGAGATTCGTGGATCTGATTTAACTCCAAGCAAGGGAGGGATATTCACTACATTTCCCCCAATGTGCAGGTGTTTTTAAATTGCTAAATTACATGACAGAAGCAAAGTTAAAAGCACCTATTCTCCTATTTGTGTGTGGCTTGACCTTGTTGATGTGCTTTGAGAACAATCAGAGGAGTATCTTTCTGAAATAAACTTTCTGAAATAGACATTGTCTTATTCCCAACAGCCATGCTCAGAAACAGATATTAGTGTCTGTAGAATAAATACTAAGCTTCAGATGTTTTTAGAAATGAATGGTTTTGCAAATTTGGGACTGAAATTTCATTATATCAGGACAAGCAGCAATTGTGTATCTTTTGTGGATTTAGTACTACTTGCAATGGTCACAATAGGTTCACACAAGTAGGATAATAATAAAAGAGAAACCAATATTTACACTCATAAGATTAAAGAAACGGTGCAATAATACATCCCAAGCACAACACTAATTGAAAAGTAAACGTGTGCATGATGATCAGCTGCTCATGCAACGTTGTGGCAACTCCCATTTCTGAGGTATACTAGAGTTTCAAAGACAGCTTCAAGCAACGTACAACATGTGCTATTTAAGTATAAAAAATCTCCAGCCAAGTCAGTGCTGTAATACTGAGTTCTGAATTTGGTTAAGACCAAAAGACAGAAAAGTAAAAGTTGTTACATATCTGTGATGCAGCTTATTTGTCAACTCTTCCTTGCTAGACCATATAATCACAGAATGTTAGCTGAGCTTTTTTTTCAGAAGAGTAAAATTTCATTCTGTTTTCAATAAACATGACTTCATAATTGAAGGCATAATAAGATGCAAACACCTTATGCACCTCCAGCTAAGAGAAGGATCCAATACAGATTAGGCCTGAACTAAAATGTGTAACAGCATTCTTCGCGCACATGTGGAGATGAAATATACCTTACCTCTCCTGACATATCGGGTGCCATAGGGATGACTGGCCACAAAGAAGAGTAGATTCCAAAAAACACTACCCAGAGTGCTATGCTGCCCCAGATAGCTATATGGCTGAACTGTTAAAACAAAGAAAAACAAAACAGTCATCGTAGATGCACTATGACATAAAAAAGACCTTTGCTACTTACTGTTTATGATGCATTTCTGATATACCTGATATACAAACATTCCCATGCCTAGTATTAACTGTTAGAGTTTCTTAAAGCAAGCTTATAAAGACATTTGCTTACCAAAGTCCAATATGAGGTCTCTAATCCAGCCTTCAAACACACAGTTAGAACCACAAACTTTAAAGAGAGAAAGAGAGAGAGAGGGATTCTTATTTAAGATGAGAATCTTACTGAACACATACAGAATTAATTTATTTGGTTAATCTTTCAGGAGAACATAAAATACGTGGTTTAACTATTTCTGTAATTTACACTATGTTTACATGCACAAGTAAGAGAAAGGTTAATCAATCTCTTCAATTTAAATGAGATTTGTTTAATAATACTCAACCAAGTACTGTCTGTGTGTCAGTGCACACACAGGTCAATGTAACAGGTTCCAATGTACCAATAGAAATTAGTATAACAAAATACAATAATTTCTATAGAGCTGCAGAAGCTAGGGAATGGCCCTTCTGATTTAAAAGAATGTGTACAAAAAATGCAGAATTCTCAGCAGCTCTAAAATAAAATTATTTTAGACTGTTGCTAGCTGTACTTTACCTCTTTTTCTGTAAGTGTGTGAGTTTAGACCTGAAGTTTAAGTGCCCATTTGAAATTACCAAGTAAAATTTCAAAGCAAGCTTCAAAAGTAAATGCAATTAATGAGCAAGTAATGAAGTACTGAGGATTATTAACTTCAAATAATAATCTTCATTTGTTCTATTTGGAATACTCTTGTTTTATATTAGGAATCTTAAACATTTCCCTTGCCTCCCAGAATGCTGGAACTTTGCCTTTAACCAAGTTGCTAGCTTTTCTTTCTATGTTATTTTGGTTAACAGAAAGGTGTGTGAAAAGTATTCCAACTGCAGTTCGCCAGTCAGTAAGAGATCATAGATGGTCTTTAGTTATTGAGAGGATGACTACAACTTTCTACATGAAGAGAGATTCTGAAGATACAGATGTGCTTGGCTAAAAACCTGCAATTGCTTAAGTTTACATTAGTCTAAATTTTAAATTTTGTTCAGTTCAGCAGTACTTCAGCTCAAGGGTCACCTTCAACAAACTCAGAAAAGCCAGAGCCAATGCTGACAGTCCAAAACCTACGTTCTGTGTACAAAATAACACATGGAATCGGTTTTATGGAATCTTCCTTCTCGTATTTCATCTTTTCTTATTTTGAGTCTTTTTTTTATGGAGCAATCCCTGAACACATCTTGTTATTCTCCTGTATGACATATTCCATTTTCATTTAGAGATGAGCAGTAGTTGAAAATCCACAGTCCAACAGCAATGAATAGTCAATAAAACTGTTTGTCTCTTTCCTTTGAAATTTACAGAGACAAGTTTTCTATTCACTAAAGAAATACTGGATATAATTTTAGCACGCATGTGAACAGGTATTACAAATTTTGCTTTATCTACAATCCAAAATACATGAGGCCGAAAAACTGAGCCACAAAGACCAAACTGTAACAGCTACACTTTAGTTTCAGACATGTATGATTTAAACTCTGGTTTATTGGCCATGTTGGCAGCAATCATTTAAGTGGGAACTTCGTCAGTAGCTGAACTTCAAGGAGCCTCAAGAACTCAGAAGTAATTTCTTTTTATCAGCAGCTGAAAATCACTAGGTTAAATATATTTGACAGGTCTTGCACTGTGTCTGAAGCACAGAAGGATACAAAATCCCACTTTGCCCTACCTACAGGTTTATGCTTTTAATCTAGAGTATCTTATTTCAACTACTGCTGCATTAATAAGGATAAAAATGGTGTGAAATCTCATTAGAAGAAAATTAAGGACCACGATGAGCATTATATTACTTATATATTACTTAGTCTATTCATGGTACTGTATTTGGATGCATGAAAAAATGAATTATGGACAAAAAAACTTCTCACTGTTACATGTGCTTGTTTTTTTTTGAACCTGTCAGAAGAAATTATCTTTTAGGATCAGTTTAAGAAGTCTCATTGCATAGACCATACACACAAAACAAAAACAGTGAAGACTGCTGTCAAAGGAGATAATGACTGTGTGAATAAATTCCCTCTTCACATTACATTGTTCCACACCCCCAAACTGAAAGTCTTCCATATCTTCAAGAGTACTCAAGACCTCCCTGAATTCCTGTGCAAGCATAGGAATACAGTAATTGCAACACTCACCCCTCCCAAGATTTTCCATGTGAAGGGAAGGGAAGCAAAAGAAAGAGTAGGTTGTCTGCACTTAAAATGGTGCAATAATAGTTTATTTGGAATTCTTGACCATTTTGTAGGATAGTAACAATCAATTACGACTCTAAAGACAGTGAGGTTTCAGCTCTCTAAGTAGAACACGAGTTGCAGAAAGTGACAGAATTGCACTGTATAAGCATTTATGAATGCAGCCTGACACACAGTAATGAACAGCTCCACATTATGATACTGAAAGTATCAGAAATGAAATAATTTCTCAAGGCCGTGGAAGATGCTACTGTGAATCTAAAAAAGCAGGCCTTGATGTTCGTGAGCCACCTGATATAACAGATGATACTCAGATGTGCTAAGATTTCAAGACTGCCATCAGTTGATGGATGACAGTCCAAATAACATAAGTAAACCCTAATCCACTAACCTCTCAGTATAGCATATGTAACTTGTTTTCTTCTGATGTCAAGCTTGGCTTCAGAAAGAGACATAGAGCAGAACCACTACTAGGATGAAGTTCTGAGACCATTTCAGGACAGAACTTCAGCTGTGATTACAGCAGTATGTTGAATAATTGGGTTTAACAATGCGTACAGTGCTAACCCACTCTACTGAATGATGGCCACTGTAAAGGACGCTGTAAGAGACCCAACTCTATAGAATGATGGCCATTATTAAGGATGCTTTAAGAGAAGAAGTGGATGCTGGCTGTAAGAAAACCTGGCTCAGGTCCTAGGATAAGTGAAGTTACACAAGTCATGTATACATTTTATAAAATTCACAACATCAGCTGAACTGAGCCAGGCCGCAAATTATAAGTAAACAGTAGGGTCTGAACGCGGTGCAGAGAACATCTTTCCCTGAGAAGAACCTGCTTCACTTCAAATGACAGGTGGTTCTGGTAGACACATTCAACTTTGAAGGCCAGAGGAGAGGGAACAGGTCTAATCCTGCTTCTATGAGTTCTTGGAAAACCCGTATCTGCTGGATAACACTATCCAGTTAAGTGAGGAACAGGTATTTAGCTTCATCATTTTATTTTACAAGATATAAAGATTAAAAGAAAAAGCAAGAATGATTAGTAAGTATGAGAATAACATAAACTTGACCACGCCTAACAGTAATCTTAATTACTTATGGTAATTTGGCTGCCTTGAAAATCGGATGCAACAAGTCTTAACTGCATGTGGCTATGCCTTTATTTCAAGTTCCTATTACTAATTAAGAAAGAGAGTAGAGACTTATACTTTCTCAAGTCAACAAACCAGTTCCATACACAATAACTCATGATGTCTCCCATTGCAGAAACTTACCTTAAATTATGGTAATTGTTAATTAGGGAATTACAGTTCCCACTACTTCAAAAATAGACTGTTTCCAGTGAAGAACAAATGAGTCTTCTGCATCTTTATTAAACTACTTTGTTTTAAAAACCAGAGTTAAATTCAAAACACACTTTAAGGTTTCTCAGAGTCATCCAAGTACCATTTCATATCAAGTCTTCAATACAGAGAATTATAAATAATATTAAAAAACATCTTTGTAGGAATTAAAGATAGAGCCAGTATAGACAAACAGTTGATAGAGCAGCAGAAGGCCGTAGCAAGACTTACAGTATAAACGGTGTTTCCCAAGAGCAGATAATCTGAAGTTTTACCATTACCAAATACAGTGCCTGTGGAAGGAAGCAAACACTTAAATATACTCAGTAGTACCATACTCTATTTACAATTTATCTCTGGATAGAACAGCACACCACAAGGAACAACAAGAGCTCCGGAAGCCTGAAAACAAAGCTGAGAACTGCGCTTGTCTTGAAGTTTATACAAGAGAGGTGACACTTGGTAGGCTTACTTGTATGTACAAATTTGATTTCTGCCATTTACTGCTATATTGATGAACATTCAGGAATTTTTTTTTGTCAAGATCTATGTCCTTGTTACTTCTTATATCCAGATGATAATAGATAGAGTGCAGACTCTAGTTTTGCATACTGTCCAGAGTCTAGGTTCTATGAAACAAATCCTGAAAATTCTTAAAAATCCATAGGTATTCTCCGTTCACCTATTTCATGGTAGATGCTACTGCAATGCAGGCAGTTTGAAATGTTCCACCTAGCCTTATTTGTCCACATGTTTCTTGTCTCTAAAGAGTAAACATGAAAAAGCACTCAAAGAGAAGGCTGTGAGCTCTCACTGACTTCCATAATCTTCAACATACTAATAAATATCTTTTCAAATTTGCACTCTGTTGCTTAACAATATATACCTAGCAGTAAAGAATGCAATGAAATAAAACACAGGAATAAGCAGACAGCTATAGCTGTCTTAGCAGTCCAGATGTTGGACTGCTAAGACTCAACACCTTTATGCACTCTTAAAGTTGCGCTATTTCTCATTCTTCCTCCATTACTCGCTTCATTTCAGAATTCTCCTGCACTCTTTCCTATGAAAAGGTGGAGACAGAGACCTGTTCACAGTAGTTCTGTTCTCTACTGGATCTCTCTGATGCTTGTAAGCACCTCTCTTGGGAAAAAACAACATTATTTCCTCTTCCTCCTTTCTATATGCTTAGCTGCTTCTACTCTGCATTCTTCTCCCCTTGATGCAGAAAATCGGCACCAGCTGGACCTGGTGCTGTTGTTGTACTACACACCAAGTACACAAACCCCTGGTCTTATCTGTGCTCCCCTTGCTCACCTAGCTGTTCTTTAGGAAGGGAGAGAATGACAGAATGTGTTTTATTTCAGACTTGATGGCTGTTAACAGGTTAGCTCCAGCTCCTCTACTGTGAGCTGGAAAGACCCGCACTGGAACACTCATGCAGGAACCCAGTAGTCTTACCCAGTTATCCCAGACTTACTGTTCACATGACCTCTCCTCGGTGTTATATAATGCATCAGTCTCTCACACAGATTGACTACAACTTTGAATTTGGATTTTAGTATGAATTTGAGGCTGCAGTTCTAGCATATGAAATAAACTTTAGGATCTCCTTCCTCCTGGGCTGTCTACAACTTTTTTCAAGGCAATAAGCTGCCGCTGAACTTGCATCCACTGGCCTCTCAGAGACAACAGGCTGCTCCCTACTTTCCAGTATCCATCAGAAGTTACTCAGCATGGAATATTGCAAGAAGTTCTTCCCTTAACCTTCTCAGGCACAAGCAGCTGTGATCATCTCACTCTCTTATGTCAACCACCAGAGCATTCCTACAGTCCCAACAACTGGTTTACACGGGTGGATAGTGATAGGACAAGGGGGAATAGTTTTAAACTATGACAGGAAAGTTTTAGGTTAGATATTAGGAGGAAGTTTTTCACACAGAGGGTGATGACACACTGGAACAGGTTGCCCAAGGAGGTTGTGGATGCCCCATCCCTGGAGGCATTCAAGGCCCGGATGTGGTTCTGGGCAGCCTGGTCTAGTGTTTGGTGACCCTGCCCAGGGCAGGGGGGTTTAAACTAGATGATCATTGTGGTCCTTTTCAACCCAGGCTATTCTATGATTCTGTGATTCCAAAATGCCCATGAAAACATTTCTACCAATTGTGCTAGAGCAAACTGCTTGGCTGTTATCAAGAAAGCTGAGATGACTACTAATTTTACAGAACAATTACAAGGCACAAGCTATTCTTATGTTAAAATTTTCTACAGTGTGGAGGCAAAATATCCCAGGCCTATTAGAGCTGCCATAAACACAAATATTCCCACAAACTGGAAATAATGCTTTCAGTCTTTGACAATTAATATAGTGAGCTTCCCAACCATCCTGTTTCCTTCTACATCTCAGGTGCACTTACGACAGCTAAGCTAAAACAGTGACAGGACTGAGCTGTCCACGATGATCTGCTTTGATCTGTCACTAGCCTACAGATACAGATGTAAGCTACTGAGTTTATATACCCCCAAACTAACAGGAAAGACTGTAATACATGCAATAGAGTCTTCCAACAGAAGAGATAATGCAAAGGACTCTAGTAATTTATGATCTTTCAAGTATTCTACACAGTAGATTACTATATAGAGATAACAATTAAATAGTGATTTTCTTCATAACTTAAGTTTACTTCAAACATATTTATGGTTTTATGTAGACAGTATTGCTTCTACTTTTAAACACATTTTAAATAAAACATTTTAAATAGACTGCATCTGTTCCAGTTCTAGAAGTGACACAGTCTCACAAAGCTATTAGTATTAATAAAGCATTACTGCATTAAAAAGTTACTAAGAAATTCAGCACCTTTTAAGATTTATTTTTTTATTTTTCATAACACTTACCATGCTGGAGGGCTTTAAGTGGAAACCAAAACAGAATGAATGAGTGGAAGAGGCCATTTAAACAATGTACCCAGAAAACCTAAGGGAAAAGAGAAATCCATGAGAACCATTTGCAACAAACTAGCTCTGTGAACCCTGACCTTTCTTTTCATCTGTGTGTTAGATTCACAAAATGTGCTTCTGTCAGGCCACCACTGTGAAGTAACATAACTGACAGGCACTTTCTGCCTCTTAGCTCTTCATGGGTCATTTGTTTATTTTTATGTTTTGAAAAAAAGTATGTATTATCTCCTCCTTTTAATTTCAAATCAGAAGGGCAATTAAAACGTATACATATGGGAGTATCATCAGAAGAAAATAAACTAAGCCAGACAAGTGGAACAATTGCTACATTCTGGGGAAGGGAAGTAAAAAAGGACTTCAGTTTTTATAATTTACTTCTTGCATAATGATTTTTACAGCAGAACAACGAACCACGAGTTTACATACACTTACCTACATATTTCCACGCACAAAGAAATTAAAAAAGGACAACTAATATCTTCCTAAGATTTCTCCTTACACGCTCCATTCTTGAAGCGCACACCTTCATTACATGGAACTTCCTTTAACGTACTTTCAAAACAATCCGAATTAACTTCAAACTTATTTCCATTGATTAAAAAAAACTTCCAAAAACAACTGCATTAAGTTTATCCAGAAACCACCTTCTGATGCTTTCCGTAATAGATATCATGCATATTCTTAAGTCTTTTTATATCTGTAACCTGTGCCTGCAGGATAGCAATTTTTTTTTCGTTTTTCCATTAGCAATGTATTTGACAATTACAGCCTTTATTAGAACTAACTAATATGTACTATCAGAGTTCAGATGTTCAAACAATTGAAACTAAGTTGCTTGCCTCACAGCTTTTTTCACAACGTCTCAAAGTCTTTTGTTAGATTATGCAACTACCCTACGATGTATGATCCAATTTACACTCCAACACTTTGCACATTTGAACTTGTGCTACTCATTAACCTTTGTCTCTCCCTCTTGCTATGTCATTACCAGAAGTTTTTATTTGACAGAAAGCACAGGTGGATGCAAGAAAAATTAGTTCTACTTTTCCATTTTCCTGACCAATTCTTATTGTCACATGCTAATCCTTTAACCTCTGTCATGACCTCATAACCTTTGATCCCTTTTACCATAACAAACATCTGCATCAACATTCAAGACAGTCATGTTTCCAAATCTTTAACAACACCTATTCAACTTATGTAGCTGGGACTTTTGTAGACTTTTACTCCTAATGAGTATTGTTTGGGAAGAGTCACAGAATTTCCAATGAAGTCAACAATACAACTGTGCAATAAATATACATGTATAACAGAATTAGCATTTAAAAACTTAACTGTAACTCATGACATACATTACCATATTAATATTATCACAACACAGAAGTGCCTGAATTAACAGACCATCAAAAGTCTTACATTGGTAAAGCATTCACAGTGACATAGTTTCCTTAACATTTTCAGGTTTGAGGGTGAAGAGAAGAAGTGGGGCTGAAGGAGAAAAATCTCATGCACAGAAGATTCAAGGACAGTTTAGACAAGTAATTCTCTGTACAAGTACTTCAGTTTCATAAGAAAAGTGGCACAAGAGTAACAGTATCAGCTCTCCACAAACCACAAACCACCACTTAACAGGCATTCAGTGGCAAACTAACAATGTCTTCAACTTCACTATACAATGACATTACTTCAGTGTCCTAATTACATGTAGAAAAACAAAATAAAATCAAAAGGAACCCTTACAATGTCACAATGCTCAAAGAGATTCAGGAAATAGTTTAATTATCTCTTAATACAGATTATTCATGGACAAATACATAGAAATTTTATGTTTTTACTATTTAATCTCCAAGATCAGTGTTTCTACTACAAGTAACCTCAAATTTCTTTTGGTCTTCCTGATGCATTTTTAACTGTCTTCAAGTATTTCCTTCCAAAACTCAAAATTAAATTGTAAAATCACAACCCCAAATTGACAAAGAATTGAACCATGTCCCCTCCCTCTACAAATCTAATGACAGTTTTTATTGTCCTCTGAAACGCTTCTCCACAGGCTTCTGTAATCCATTTCCATATAACAGTACAAACACATACAAACCAATGACAGAGAAGTTTAATCACTTCTGCCTACAGAAGACAGCTTTATTGCCAGCAGAGGAAAAGAATCAAGGCTGAAAATAAAAGAACGCCTGTTGTCCATTTCCACGTTTTAGTAAAAACAGACAAATATGATTTGTACCATTTATCGATCAGGGGACAACTGGAAACAATAGCAATAAAAATCCTCTCCTAAAGATAATAGTGTTTTAACGACATTTGATTTTTATCTACCTTGGTATTGAAGTCCAGTGCATTTTGGGAAGTCTTGTATAACTCAGGATATTTCAGCATGTTTTCTTTTCGGCAGGATCTCTCAAATATTCCAAGAGTCAGTGGAGGCATTGCTGTAAACATCTAGCAGGCAGATTAAAAGAACATATTGCAAGAGTTGAGAAGTGAAGCCTTGCTTATAGATTATTCAAATTTGCTTAGTCAAGAAGCCTTTATGATTATGATTGAAAATGAAAACACAAAAACAACCTTACCACATTGTAAAGGCCTATACACCATCTTTCAAAGAGAATTTGTCCAGAAAAGCCATTGACAAAAGCAAACCAGATCTGAAAAAGAGGAAAATCATACTACTCAAGTGCATTGCAAAGTGTAATAAACAGATTTTTCTTCAGGTTTACAAAATGGGGTATTCCTAGAACACGTTTACAATACAGTTGAGAACGTTCTGGTTTAAACCTCTGTGATAAAAATTATTATAGAAACAACTTGCTTTCAGAACAATCTGGTCTAATACGTGAGAAATTCTAACTGAAAATATTTCAGGGAGGTAGCTATTTTCAGAATCAATTTCATGTTTTTTAATCATTTAAGACTAATTTAGCTCAATGCATTTGCACTGGTTTTTTTTTGTTTGTTTGTTTGTTTTTTTTAATGAAACACAGATTCTTAGAAACATGGAAAAAACACTTGGATTTTTGGAGTTGGTATAATGAGTAAACTGTGATGAAATTAGAAGACCTTTACTAGCAGCATTTTCTCAGTAATTGAGTATGAGAGTAGGATGAGTGCTCATTACTAAACATCAGCATGACTTTTTTGGTATTTTACAACTAAGCTTAAAGCATGAATCTAGTCTAGAACCTCATTGCTACTGTCCAAGACAAGTTGTGCTCAACTGCCTTCTCTCTTTTCAGCCTCTTCATAAGGCATAGCTCCTGCATAATCAAACCCCCAAACTAGGAAGATGGCTCTTGGTAGGGGACTGATGGACAGATAACATTACATGATTTGCCCCTTTTAAAAACACTTAATTTGAAATGGTTCAAGATAGTGTAAAAGCAAAATATCATCAAGGAATAAGCAACTAAGTAGCCTGGCTTAAGTGCATATGTCTCTTTGCTGGTAATGTTAGACAGTTTAACAACAATACAACTCTAGGAAGAAAATTATACCCTTAATCTTACATGAAAACCAAACTCTATAGAGCTGCATACAGGATTAATAGTGACAGCGACAAGAAACACACAGTTTCTTTCTTCACAGTGGGAAATTTAATTACAGACAATTGTGTTTTGTTCTGATTATGGGGGACAATGAATGAAGGCAACTGTATGAGCAAAACATGAGTTTTTATGACTTATTTTACATCATGGTAATTTTGGGTGTGTGCCCTAATCAAACTGCTCAAATTACTGATCAAGCATCCTTGTAACAAGAGGAGAGAGGGGTCAGAGAAGTAATTTGGACTGTAAGAGGGAGAAGTGAAAATTCAGACCATTTTGTGATTCAGTGGTCATGGAATTTCTCTCAAAATAAAATACTTTTGTTCATAAAATGAGATATATCTCAACGCAGATCCTTACATTGCTATGTTTTCAAATCATATTATGCAAATAAGTGGGCACAAACACTTTTGCTTTCCACTATCCGTTTTTTAAACTGAAGTCAGTACAGTTTACATGCATTATAATCACACTTCACTATATAACCCTTAATGTTACGGGGACTAGTCCCATATAAAAGATGAGGTGCATATTTAAATATATATTGGGTCATAACACAGAGCGGAGAAAAAAGTTATTACTGACCACTTCTAGCTTCTTTTCAATAGTTTAGACGTTGATAAACACTATTCAGAGCGCATGAAGTATTACTATAAACCTTTAGCATTCCTAAACCAAGAAACCTGTGGCACTCATTTCACCTCACCTCACAGCTGTCTATGAACAAGGCTGCAGTTTAGATTACATGGAATCCATTACAGTACTTGTTTCTAAGTGAGCAGACATTTAAAGTATAACATGCACATATTAAGTAAAGGTAGGCATTATTTATTATTTTCAGCTAATAAAAATAAACTTTTTTTTTTTTTTAAACCTTCCAGTCATGTCTTTCATAGTATTACTTTCTAAATTCCAAGACAGAAGAGGCGTGGTCACAAAAGCCTCACAGACGTTTTCCTGATGTAGCATTTCTGCATATTAAGCAGCAGCTTACAAATACTCATTGAGCACTCTGCTCCCACGCCTGATCTGCAAAAAAACTGAAAGGAGAGATTCAAGACTGGCAGTTGTCCCTTCCAGAGACATTCAATGATGAATTTCTGCCCATTCACTCACAGCATTGACATGAGCCATTAACATCTCTGAAAGACTTTGAGCTGACAAATGTTGGGTATATAGTAATTCAAGTAGAAGTCCTCTAATCTTCCAGAGAGGGTGTATATGACAAAATGCTTGTATGCGTGATACGTAAAGGGTCAAAATCCACATAAAAATGATCTCTTTGCCCTCTGTCTGCTCAGCAGGTAGGGGCTTCAACTACTTCTGGTACTTTGCATTTTTTTACTCTAGGATCTTTGCACCTTGCATTTAAGTTTCTCAGAAAGAATGCAACTAGTGGAACACTATCATCTGCTTTAAGTTATACATTTACAACATGTTTGAAGGTGAGAAAAACAGAAAATTAAAGAAAACAAGAAGCGTGTTCTAAAGGCCAAATGCACAAGTTTCTCTTTAAACACATAATAATGCTTTTTAGTAAAAGTTGAAAAAATTTTGAAAAATTTTGAAAGTTTGAAAAAAATTAAATTTGACGGAAGAACTACTGATCAGTAATTATGGAAGTAAGATCATTTGATTAAATTATCAGCTTTTTGAAATGCTGGATCCAAAAAAAGTCTATGGAGCACAAAGGATGTTTAATAGATTTGTTGTTTTTTTTTTTTCCTATGGCTTCCTATAAGTTTTTCTAAAGATCTGTATACTTATTGCTACTTATAAAATAAAAAGTTTTAAATATTTTCAAATATTGCAACAGTAGAAGATCACCAACATAAACATCAAAATCAGAAATATTATCCTAATGTTTACATCAAGTCTAACAGGAGTAAGGCATTTTCCTTCAGTCAAAATTAAATACATACTGTGCAAGTTCAAGATATTAATTGACAATGTATTAAAAATTAAAATGATTTTAAGAATAACTGTTAACCACAAGGCTGCAATGTGATCACAAAGATTGAAAACTACATCTACATTAATCACGCTACAGTACAAATGTGGAAGATATGCTTGTAAAAATTATTGTTTAATCAAAGCTTGAAACATTTTTTCCATATTTCTGACTCACAACATCACTGTTAATTTAAAGCTTGAATCAAACAAATATTACTACTGGATATATATTATAAAAATTCATTAAAAATACATTCTAAGTTGTAAGGTTGCAATGGTCCTGAAGGTCTTGAGAACTACAGCTACACGTCTTAACAATACAAATGAATAGACAGATATTTATTACAACATGGTCCTCTCATACTACTGTATTTTTCACAAGATCCCATTCTGCTTAAAATGGCGAGTGAGAAAAATAGGTCAGTTACCTTTAGGAAAATAATCCTGTTTCAATATAGAGCCTAAAGAGGCATGGCTACCACCTCAACAAGTAAAAAGCATGCAACAGCATAATTAAGCAAGTACATAAAAAACCGTAAGGATTGTTCCAAACAGCACAACACAGTTCAGTAGAGACATGAAAAAGGACTTCAGCATACAAATTGGACAGTTAATGACACCAGCTCAACAGAGAGCTTAAACACATGCATCTCCTGGTAAATTACTTACATACTTATTAATAAAAGATTGTTGTTGGGGGTCTTTTAAAAAGTTAAAAAAATATATATATATATATGTATATTAAAAAATCACTAATATTAATGGGTTCAAGAAAGATTTAGTACTAGTGTTTACTGTCAGGTAAATGCTTCTTAAAAAAATCACATCAAATAATCAAAAGCTCAAAAATAATAAAGTTTTAATTATATAAAGTAACATTAACTGTAAAATTACCTCAATGATATAAAGGACTATATTCTTGTAGAAGCAATATAAGATGCATTTAGCTACTCTGTTATAATTCCAGGCACCATGAACCAACAACAAGTTCTTCAAATACTTGAACTGTAAAAAATGAAAAACAAACATATAATGAAAATTTGCATAAATTGATATTAATTTGATACTAAACTACTTTATTCTGGTCTTTTACAGTATAATGGCTTACCTGAGCTATTGAGTAGTCTGAAGAATTAGCAGCCTGTAGACCTTCATTTCCACTAATACCAACACCAACATGTGCTGTTTGTATCATACTAACATCATTTGCTCCATCACCAATTGCTAGAGTTACTACTTTAACTTGCTTTTTGACCATTTCTACAACTTCAGATTTTTGAAGTGGAGATACCCTAAGGTGTAACAGAAAAGACAAAAAAAATTAATACAGAACTTTCAAATGAATGACCTTGAAAAACATACTTTATTCCTTGAAAAGGCACTAAAACCAGACTAACATCCTAGACAATGATATTATCTTCTTGTTGGCTTTTACACTATATGTCGAAAACAAATTCCCAGAAAAATTCACAGAAACCATGCATTTGTTGATGCATGAACAGGACTAGAGACACACAAGTCAAACAGTAGGGGGCCCCAAAAATGGAGTAATGGAAGAAAATCCAACATTGCCACTACCAGCAGTAACTTAGAACAACTGCGGGTTGCTTTTTATTTTGCTTTTATATGTTTTTATTTTCCTCTCTGCTGAAATAATTGTTTTATAAATTTAAGAGGTAGATGTCAAAGCACACAGGCAGAAGTAACAAGTGTGGAGCACCTGTACATTAATGTAACCTACAATGCTAAGTTAGAGGATGCAACTTTGAACCCTGATTGCTGATCCTCCAACTCCATGGAACTGCTAGTATCTTCTCCTTTATTCTTTTGCACCAACCACTCACTAAGAAATGTGGATGGAGAAGGAACAAACTGTTACATAGATGACTCTTAAAAGATCTGTTGATCAAACTGTACCAGTTTTGGTTCCATCTTTCTGTATGTCACAAGTGTATGTTCCATTTCAAGTTCTTAATGCTCTATTTTGAATGTTGAAATTCAGTCCATATATTTGAGAACTGAAAATAATTTACAAAAACTTCGTGCCAGCACTGGCATGTTTCACAAGGTGAGGAAGGGAAGGAGCAAACTCTAAGAAGGGTGGCAATCCACTCCTGTGCTTCCTGGCACTAGAACTGCCAACCAGACCGTTCCTGAATTAGTGACTGAATTAGGGATATTAGAAGAACAGAAGAAATGCAAAAAACCAAACCTTGCTCTTCTCTGCCTCCTACAGAGAAAGCAATTCACATTTCAAAACATGAACTCTGCTGCATCTAGCTGAATTTCATGTGGAACTGGGGATGTGCATCCAGTGAAGAGAAGATGGAATGATCCTTTCCTCGCTTATCTTTTCAGATAACTAATTCTGACTGCCTCCATGCAAAAACTAAACAAGGTTAAGAAGGAGAACTTGCCCTTGGATACAAACAAAGGCAAAACTGAGGTAAAATGTGTTTTTGTAATTAATTTTCTCCAAGTCTTCTTTATGCACTCACAGCAATAATCTCCCTGGCACCATAAGCTTGTGGTATTTTGCAGTCAAGGCTGTGAAAGAATCCCCCTTGAAGTGCCAGAATTTGGGGGCTAAATGTTATACAGGGATGTTCATACCTTGACTTAATTCTTCCAGGTTAAGAAGAATAAAAATAGAATAATATAAAATAAGAATACAAGTTTTTGGGAACAAATTCAGAAAGGAAAGCCACAAAAGTGCAGTTATTTCTGAATAACGTCTCTTCCTGAACACACTCTGTATATTGCTACTCACTGGGATACTGCCAAGCAGCAGAGCCTTTATAGTTTATGAGTACAGTTCTCAACTGAACTAATGCACTTGTAAGCTCAGTAAGAGGAAGAAATATTACGAACAGACAAAAAATTCAGCACTATTTTACAGTATCTGTGCAATTCTATAGATCCTCATCAAAGATTCTGTAACTTCAGGGTCCCAAAGACACCACAGGCCTCAGGATACTTGAGAAAATTACACACTTATATTATTTATGAGACTTGTGATAGCTAGCTGTATAATTTACTCAAATTATTTTTCAGAACATGGCATACTATGATGTTCCTGTCTGTGCAATGATCTTTATGGTAACAGCCAGGCTGAATAATCTGCCTTCTCTTGACATAGCTCTTTTATAATTCAGTTTGAGAGGAAAAGTTCTTTTCTCTAAGTGAATGTACATTTCCTCACATTTCTTCTCCTTGCCTCCTCCTCCAAAACAGAACAAATACCTCACATCTTTTAAGATAAAGAATGAAATTAACCTCTCCACATTTAACAGCCTTCTCTTTAAATAGCATTGAGTCTGAATGTAGCGGTATGTCCAGCACATGCTATGAGATTTTTGAGGAAGGCCACTGGGATGAGTACAACCTTGTGGTGAACATGAGATGAAAGCTTATGGGCAACTGTCCTCCAGAAGAATCCCCATGGTCCAAGTATTAAGAAGCAATATTAAGAAGTATTTCTAAGATTTTTTTTTAATTATTTTTTAAATTTGAACACATCACAAGTATGATATCAAGATTAGCATTAGTCAGCTTCTGCAGAAGATTCCTGACCTGATAACTTTTTAAAAAAAATATTTCCAACTTTCCAGGAACAGTGACTTACCACCCTTTCAGAAAACATAGAGGCAGCTGGAAGACGGCATTTACTTTCACTGCCAAGTGAAAGCAACATGTTCAGTGGATATATCTAAATTCAAGACACCAATAAAAAATCCAAACCACCTTCTGTTCAATTTGTTTACTCTGAGCTGTGCATTTTTACTACAAAATAATCAATTTGACATTCTTATTGCACACATTATTCAGAAGTCAATACAGAGTTGGAATTCAATTTATTTAAGTCTTTAAGCCAAACATCTGCTTGGAATTAGTAACATATGAAGATTTTTGAAGTAAAATATCTACTGAATATTTGTCAGCTTCTCATGTTATGGCTACTCTTATTAAGAATTCATTGGTAAGAAATGATTCTGACCAAGTGAATATGGAATGTACACTTCAAGGAAAACCAAGTATTTTGTAGTTCTAAAACAAAGAAGCGTTTCAAATTTTGAGTGCTTTTATATGGACGGAAAAGAGGTTGAAATTTTAATTTCATCACAACAATATATTTAAGTGATTTGTATTAATTTAAATGATAATTTGAAGCTTTTTGTCTTCAAGATCAGAAACAAGGATTGGCAATTTTATATATTGAAGATGGAGCATTAACAGCAAAAAGCATTTTGACAGAATTTCTACTTTAGAGAAGTATGTGGTATTAAAAAATGTACCTATTAGAACAGTGAATGCTACAAGCAAATATTTTAGTTTTAAACCTGCAGCCAATTTTAAACAACCACAAAATATGCCAGAGCATATACGTAGATACGCATTGAAACCAGATGACCTGAGAATATTATGGAAATATAGAAATAGCAGAGAAAACGCTGCTAGAATGGAAGCCTTCATTTTGTATTTTTTGCTGTTTTGTCACAGAAAGGTTAGCAATACATGACTTGGGTCTATGTACAGAATACCTTACAGTGGTTCAACAGTTCAACAGAAACAGCAATACCATCTTTTCATACAGCAGAAAACATAGTTCAAGGAAAGAAAAGAAAGGAACAGTTTTGAAACAAACATTCTACACCCATCTATGACTTGTTATTTGTTATAATGAGCAAAACTGGAAAGACTACTGCTGTGCCTTCTCTAAAGCAATTATAATCAGGCATAGTACCCAATGTAACACAAAATGGAATTGGATGTAACTAACATATGGAGACCTCCAGAAATTTCAGAACAATACTAACTATGAGATCTCATGCTTAGAACACTTCTATACTGAGAAACAGCAGGATACTGGGACTCTAGAAGACCCCAAATACCTGTTTCTGAATTCACTATGCCTATACCTGACAGCTGTTTCCATACTGTTACAAAGGTCAAAATGGTGAAAAATACTTGAAAAACATTAACTGGCTGTACTTCTAATAGTTACCTTACACACTGACAAAAATAACAGCTATTTCCACAGCTCTGGGACTTTTGACTGCATTTCTAATAGACACCCTATCTGTGTCACCAATGACCTTATAATGAAAAGTCCTTGCTTCTGCTTTTTCCACACATAAATCATGTGGGCTAAGCTAAGCCCTTTGAAAGTTGACAGGAGCAATTCTTATTTATCTAGCTACTAATGACCTGGCTTCCCTTATAGTTCAGTCATTTGAACGTAGAAGAGGTGTTGTACTACTCAGGAGATATTTATGGGTTTTGTGCTTAAAGCTGTAAAAACGCAATGAAGTCCCAAAACGCACAAGCTATCAATTATAAAGCCCTTTCGTAATGTAAATACAAGAACATTAAAAGGCAAGCCAAACTGCTTTCATATTGTGTATGTTTGAAAAAATGCATGCACATAATATTTTGTTTAATCTCAAAACAGTTCTCCTGTTAAGGTAAGCCTAGAGCTCTGATAATGTTTACATGAAAGTATTAAATGTTTGGTTGTATAAGAGAACACCAAAGCAATCAGGAATAATAATAACGATAACACAAAGGTGTTTCTGTCAATTTCGGGAAATAAAAATCACTTAGTGTAGCAGCTTTAACGTTTCTGTGCACTTATGCAACATCACTGGTGGCTTACAGGAAAGGCAGAGATATTAAGTTTTGCCTGCAGAGAAAGTTCTATAAAAGAAGCCAGACGTATTGAAACCTGTAGTTAACTAGAGAATCAATTTAAAGTTAAGATCAGTCTTTTAATCTTGCTGAGACTATTCTTGATGGATAACAATTTTCTTGGGTATATGCAATCTCAATTACTTTGTTTGGGTGGTATGCTGCTGTATCAGGCTTCGCTACAGAAATGGGTTGCTTGAATGACTGGATTTCAGAATATTACTTACTGCTTTTCTTTATTTAGATTTTATGGGTGGAAGATATGGATATATATAATTTCTCTGTCATGGAAACAGTTTTTTAATTTTTATATGTCAATAAAAATACTGTAGAGAAATAATAGTGTGAACCTTACCTGCAACAAATAACAGCTTTACATGACAAAGCCAAATCCAGGAAATATTGCCTCACTCCAAAAGTCAAAGCATACTTCAGAGATTTACCGTCAATAATGAGAGCAAAATCATTTTCCTTCCTTAAAGCATCACCAAGAGTACTGCAATGATGGCTAAGTGTCTCCCTCGTTCCCTGTTGCACAAAGAAAGCGTTATTTTTAATTCCTTATAGTTTTTAGTCTAAATATTCTTTCAGTAATCATAAACTGTCATACACTTGAGGAAATTTCCTTTTGATGAAGTTAACAAGTCAATAGTATGTTCATCTGTATTTAGGAAGCAGCATTATGTATTTAGCCTGCTTTGGGGAGGTCAAGCACAGCTATACTGTGGAGTAGCATGAAGAAAAAAAAAGTAATTTCTTGTTGTATTTCTTTCTATGAAGGGCCTTCATAGAGCTACAATATACTTTCCTTCACAGCTCAGAAGAAATAAGGGCTTTGGAAGAGTAAGGAAGATAAAAAACATTTTGCTTATACAGATTTGAATTTGGTGCAAGCACCTACAAAGAAAACTTCAAGAAGTAATTATAAATTTCAAATACTCTGAAACAAAACCCAGCTGCACCTGTCTCCACGTGCTGACTGTAGTTTCTGCCTACTCAGCTTCTACTGGCCTTTTAAAAGCTAATTGGTTTATCTAAAAGATTAGGCTGTTGGGGAATTCCGTACTCCAGGTTTCTTGTCTCTCCCTCTGTGGAAATTCCAAGAGTAAGGTGACACAATAAAAATTCTTAAAAATGACAATAACTTCTGTAACTATTTTTCAGAGTGCCTTTGTCCACTATGCAACAATACAGCATTCAAGAAAGTATCATCTTTTCCTCATCTCCACAGACTACTCAGCTTCTGACAAAGCTTAAGCAACACAAGAGCCTGTAACTTCATATTATCCTCACCTATTGTTTCTCCTCATACATGCAGTATCAGCTCTTGTTTAAACCAACCTTAATTTTTTATCACAAACAGACATTCTGCCAGGTAGCTGCAGGCATGCTACAAATTACAAACAAACAGAAAGAAGCCCCAGGACAATACAAATTAATTACCACAATTGTAAAATTGCCATATTTAAAATTCCTTTGTGGGCTTACGTGTAGCTGTATGTTGAAATCCAGTGCCCTCAGTCATAAGCAGTGAAACATCCCTCATTTATTTCTACATCATTTCCATGTGGTATTTCTCAGTGAAACTCATGGGTAATCAAACTACTTTCTACTTATGGTTTTAAGTATTCTTAAGATCACAATCAAAAGAATAAAGCTACATTACGTTTTCTGTCCGTAATTAGCAGTACTGTGCTGACATTTAGCAGTCCATTAAGTTAATGTGGAGGTAAAAATCAAATAAAATTTCTTTTATGTAAGAACTTTCAAGCAAAAACACATTTTGTTTGTGAAGCTAAGCAGATGTGCCTGGGAGTAGAGCCATAAAACAAATAATGCTGCAAAAAACAGAGATACTGAAATGTTTCCTGGAAGTGATTTCAGTTCTACCCCACCTAAGGGATGCTAAATCTAAAGTGGACATAGTGTAGTTATTTTTTCATTCCATTAAAGAAGGGTATTTGTTCATACAAAGACCTCTTAATACAGCATATTTTTTGTAAATTTAGTTCCCTAAGATGGGATAGAAGTCTGAAGAAGCATTTTTTTTTGTCTCTGGCTTCCTGTGTTTTGCATGCTAAGGCTATATTAATAACCACACTGAGGAGACATTTGCTTTTCAAAATGTTTTACATGTCTTAGGGACATGGGACTCTGCTTGTCCCCAAAGGATCAGTGTTGAGATATTTGCATTCAGAAGCCATTGGTATGCAACAGCTATTGTGGTGTCACTGTAACAGAGAGGTCAAGAACAATCTACCACCACCATTATTTTTTCAGGACTGCCAGGAATGTGCAAACCAAAAGAAGTCCAACCTTCCTAGCTCCTATGAGTCCGTATCCATCCTTATGAAGCCATGAGGCTATATCCATACTTCACAGAACCAAGGAGGAGAGAAACATTACAGCAATCATTCTCTAAACACACAGGTCCCACTACACTGTGGGGCAAGGAAGTTCTGTGCACTCCAAGATTCCTACAACATGATTCTACTTCAAGATTTCATGGTCCTTCTATACTGTGGGAACTGGCTGCTCAGCAGCCCTCATGGGAGCACAGTCCCACTGCAAGATGGAGCACTGAGTCCCAGTATGAGTAGCAGACGTAAGCTGCTAAGAAGCCAAAGTTTTGGCCATACTAATTAACAGATAATATTCTCATCAATTATTATTGCCTCCTTGTCAGTTGCCCTTTGCATGCAGGAGGGAAACTGCGTCCATTCCTTCAGTTGCACTGACTTCAGGTTCTGTGATCACAGCAATCCACTTCTCTCAACATCTCCTAAGCCTGCTCTGCTCCCCATGTCAGAGTTTTCAAGGTCAGTTTTGACTCAAGCAGTTGCATTAGAAGTGCAGACTGATTCCCAAACCTAACCATGAAGCAAGGAAAAACCCACAGCAAGGAGACAAGGCATGTATTAACCAAACAGTGAAAAAAAGACCATTAAATGAGGCAGAAAACTTTCAATGTAGTCACTTGTTAAAATATCAGCACAAAGTTCATTTACTATATTAAAATAAACTGTCTCTTGCCCTAAAGTTGATTGCCACATTTAACTGTTCCCGAAAAAGCAACTTAAGATATTAGCACAGACAGGTATGCAAGTGACCAGTTTGCAAATATAATTTCAGTTGTCATGAAATTTGAGTCCCCATGTATGTGATCTGAACTTCTTGTGGGCAGAAAAAGGACCTCTTGATCTCTACACAATCGAACAATTTCACTGTGAAGTACTGTTATTCAGTATTCATATTCAGTTTGAAAATCATTTCCTGTTAAACTATATTAACATGTTTTTAAAAAATATTTATTAAAATAAATTTGACTTTTTAGTCATCACACTAAAAATGGTTAATGTGCAATGCTTGCTGTTTACTGTGTTTTTATTGGATTCCCTTTAGTATTTAACTAAAACTATCTCATTATTTCATCACATATGAAGAAGTATACAAAACTGTCAAACCTTTGCATTTCAAATCCATTGATTTAGTACTACAGTAGTTCTGTAATCCATCAGTCTGTGTAAATAATCGAAATGCAGTAAAGAAGCTCTCATGTTATAGAGTGGTCGAGGAACGAAAAACTCAAAAGTAAAGGGCTTAAACCAAAAACTTTTTTCTCTCCCCTTTCTCTAAAAACAATGATCACAAACTTCCATAAGCTATTCAAATACATAAACTCAGAACAGAAAAAAAGTTGCCTTTCTTCATTAATATCACAAGCTATTTGTGAAAGAAGTTACTTACTGTATCAAAAGACTAGTTCCAAGCATTAATGAAGAGCTGCTGCCTGTTCTGTTTTCAATTCTGATTTTATTTTCAATTTTATCAGGAAAAATACGTCAGTTAAAATAGTTCATATTTAAAACGAAGTCACTATGATGTTCCTGTTTCAACATTGAAAATGTGCTATTCTAAATGGCTCAAAACATTTAAATAAGTACTTATTTTTTAAAAAAAGTATTCTGAATTCATGTTATAACCTACTTTTACACACTACCACTGAATCCTTCAGTTAAGACAATCCCCTCTTGCTGATTCTCATACTTCCCATTCAGTTTTCCTTCTCTTCCTTTCCCTAAGTCCTAATGTAAGCCTAGTTTCAGGGTTTTCTCCTGAAGCCTCCTGGACAGAGGAAACTCTTCCACTATAAAGCTCATTTAAGATTCCCTGAGAGGACGGCAACAAGCTATTTTACCTGGATATTTTATGCAGAAAATAGTGACGATTTATTAACTTACAAATGTGCACGTTTTACTTACATCAAGAGAGCCTTCATTTATAACAATCAGTCCCATATTCTTTCTCAGAAGTTTACAGGAGTGACCTGGTAAGAATAATTTTTTCAACAGTTAGTTCCACCAAATCCACTGTAACACAACATAGTATTATTTTTTTCTGTAAGTGAGAGAATTAAAATCTGAGCTCCCCAGTTGAAAGCACTGGGAAAAAAAAATAGTATTTTGCATTCTATAAAAATTAGAGATAGTAAGTCAGAAAAGTTAGAATTTTCATCGTTGCAAATTGTGACAGTTATTTCTTGTTCTTCTTCTGAGCAACTCTGAATAAGGCACATATTTTCTGTAAATCCCCTGCATAATTTTCTGCAAAAAAAAAAAAAAACCTGGAAATTTTTTGAATGCAAGTTGCATTTCAAGTAACATTTGCATATGTAAATTTAACAATTCTTTTCTGTTATTTGATGCTTCAAGCGGAATTTGTGCAATGAGCTAATTACGCCAGGACAAATAAATATATGATATCATACATAATTAAAATGAAAATACTAGTATGACACTTATTTCCTCAAACCTCACGGTTTGAAGAAATGATGAAAATAACCTCAGACCAACTGTCTCAAGAGCAAATATAGACATTTTTAACATTAAATAAAGTAATTGTAATAGAGTACATTTATCAAAATTATTTTTAGAACACATTTAGGCTACTGTAAGGAGTACTAAGTCTTCAATTCACTTTTCACGTATTACTATTCAAAAATACAGGTTTTACTGCTTAGTTTAGTTAATTCATTATTCCCTTTCTCCTTCCCTTAAAATACAAGGAAACAATAAAAGGAAATCTCTGATTGATGGTAAAGATTATAGTGCTTTACACTAACTACATGCTTTACTTTAGGACCATGGTTCCTATCAGCATTTCTTGAAAGAATGAAAAATAAAGAAAGGAAATACTTATATTTTGTTAACGTTATACCTTCTCATTTTTTTTCCTTCCTCTCTAGGATAATATGAGGGTTTTTTGCTGTTGTTATTGCAATGGAGGAAAAAAACGACTATTACCCACTCTCCTCCTTCCAGAGACTGAAAAATAAATTATTATTCAAATTCTTGAATGCCACATAGTAGTATTATTCTACAAAATACCTTTCCATTCTGAAAACAATTTTACTCCAGCAACTTCTGTAATTTCTAAATCTATCAACAAAGCCACCAAGTAAATGCAATTGTAATACCAATGTTAATGGCGGTCTCTTGTTTGTCCCCAGTAAGTATCCAAATTTTTATGTCAGCTTTCATTAGTGTTTCTATGGTCTCAGGCACTTTGTCTTGTAGTTTATCCTCAATTGCTGTTGCCCCAAGCAGCTGAAGATTCTGTGAACATAAAATATCCAGCACATGAAGATTTTCCTGTTTAAATTCAGTTTTAATCTTTTAGTCTCTTTTTGTTTAATATTGCATATTTATGATGAAATTAATGTTCTTCAAATTTGTGAGCATGGTATATTTTTAAGACTCTTCCACACACCTGTTTAAATTGCTCACATATGTAAACTCAAGTCCTACAACTGACTGAAACTCTATGTCCTCACCTTTCTTTTTGATTGATTAAACACTCAATTTTTTTTTCAGGCTCTAAATTTTAAGCAGTTTTATCAATGGAATCTCACAGCTTTTAAAAACAACAACAGAGTCTATTTATTATTTTTATGCTTTAAAAAAAAAACAACCATCACAAAACAAAAACAACAACCCCCCACACACATACCAAAAGATAGCCAAACAAACAAAAAACCAACAAGAATCCTCGCCCAAAAATCAGGAAAAAAATGCAACCAAATGTCAAAACTTCAAGCAATATCTCATGAATGCCTTCTGGTTATCTGTTTAAGGGTGACAGGAACTTCTGCTGAGGCAGGTAATTCAAACTGCTCAGGGTTCCAGTAGCAGTACTGTCAGGATTGAAAGGAAGCTCTGCTATTGTGAGGTCCCTTCTGGGTCTTCAATACAAAAGATACTGGACAAAAAAAGGAGGAAATCCAGAGCAGGGATACATAGCTAAGGCTAAATGGGTGATTCTAATTTTGTCTTCTGCTAACTGAAGAAGTCTTACAGAAAACCCATACTCCTCTGTGACATGCACAGTTTAAGAACAAGAAGCAGTAGTCACATTCTCCAAGAAAAGAAATTTAAATTCAGAAGGGGAAGAAGAATAGTTCACCTCTATAAAATTGCCCAGTGCAGCTGAGAAAAAAATTCCCTTAAAATTTTATTAAAGTGCTGGGCAACCTGACCTAGCCCCTGAATAAGCCCTGCTTTGAGCAGGGGTTAAGGCTGGATGACCCCTTAACTTTGATTTGGTTCTACAATCAGTATACAGCTAAGCAGCTGTTTATCTGTTATCTACTTTATTTCACGAAACAATAGCCCTAAAAAATAAACAAACAAACAAAACCTCTATGGAAGCTCAACTCAAAAATCAGTACTTTCCAGGAAGGAAGTTATTTGCTGTCAAAACTTTGACAAATTAATGTTTCCTTCATTTCAGTCACCTTGGTTGCAGGGGCTACACAACATATCCATCAGTATAATGCTAGAGCTTTTTCTATCAAAGCATTGTTTGTCAGTCACTCAGATTTCATAACAGACAAACAAATCCCCAGAAAACTGCACATACTTTCTCAATTAGTTCATAGCTCTCTTCAAGCTTGAGTGCTCTGTTTTGTATAGCTGTAGAAGCACGGTGATAGACATCTAACCATTCCTGATAATCACTTTCCGAAATCTCAGCCACAGCAAAACACAATGTTCTTAACCCTAAAGAGAAAGCAGATAGTAAATGATTATTTGTTAGTTCTTTCCTTGATATAGATACAAATAACTACAACAAGCTTTTTATCATTATATTTGTTTACGTCTGATTTTCAGCATATTGCTGCATATCTTGGAGAAATTTGTTCTGTGTATATAAAGCAAAAACTATTATAAACTTAATTAAATGCTGCTATGATGAGAAGCGGTTTATCTATAAGGAAGGTTAAAATATATCATCATTATGTTATAAAATTCCCCTCTTTCACACCTCCACAAATGTCCTTAGAAAGTTCTAAGCTGAAATTTGAAATTCACCACATAGAAGCCAAAGCTGAATCTCATCAAATTTTATCACCTCACAGATTTTCCCAATGTTCCAAACTGTTAAAATAAAACCTTTGTACACGGGCAACATTTTGGGATTTTATTTAATCTTTGTAATAGTTATAGAATAATAATAGAATTTTTCCTTCAGCAGAGGAAAGACCTAGACTGAGCACTACAGTGAGAATTTGAGGCTGCGAAATTACGAAACAAAACCACCACATACTTTCTGACCAGGCAGATTTAATTTCAGTTTAAATGGACAGGTACGTCCTATCAGTTTGTTTTCATATATCATGAGATTTTTTACAGTTCTAGAGCATGAAACTTGATTAACTCTTCACATATGGAGAAGTGCATTGCTCTAGCCAAATGAAGTCGTCTGAAACTAGAATTTGCTGGCAGGGAAGTTTAGGAGAAGCATAGGCAGGACTATTGCAGCACCCTTGTGGCATTTACCCACTGTTCTGTAGGAGGTGGGGAGCATCTTAACCAGAGATGGACAAACACAACATATTTGAACACTGTGAACATATTTGTTCACAAGTTTCTGTTGTGCACAGATCAGCACCAGCAGCAATCCTGAAACGATGAAAGAGCCTTGACGTGGCATAAAACATGTAACTTAAATGAAAGACAATAAAGTAATTTTGTCAGAATGTAAACCATTTATATTCCTAATATGTTGACAACTGAATACTGTTATCATCACAGCTTCTTACCACCTAGTTCCAAAGAATTAACAAATCAAGTGGATTACTACTAATATTTTTGTTTAAAAAGGATATGTTAGCAAGATTCAAATTAATGAATCTGAGGTAAGAAGGGGGAGGAAAAGAATTTATGACTAACAGGAATAGTATTTCCACAATTCCTTCAAAATATTTTATGCAGACGATGAAATAAAGAGAAGAAATTAACAAATATGAACAAACGTGTCTTTCAAGGCATTTTTTTTTTAAATCAGAGTGTAATTATTTTTCAATTTTTTAATTTGAAAGGTCTATTTTGATTTTCATTTAAAAGAATCTTCCAAGTAAAAAGTAGCAGAGTATCACTAGGTTGACTTTGTAACAGATTGGAAGAACAACACAGAAAAACACACTTTCTCTATTTACTTTACTTTCGCTATTTATCCAAGCAGGCATTAACACTCAAGCTTAGTAAATGCTTAGATATAAATGCCAGCCATGCTAACCACTTCATTTTTGAACACACCAAGAGCATGCAGCAAATGCCAAGGACATACTGTACTGCCACATGAAAGGCTACACATGAGAAACTTTGCAACATCATTGGCTGTAATTTAGATCTGATGCAAAAATAAATACCAATTTCATTAATCGATTCCAGAGAGAAGTACTTTTTCTACCTTTTTTTTTTTTTTTTTTCTCCAGAGTGAATTTAGTATTTTTGAAAGGTTAGCAATTCACTTCTGAACAGCATATATTTTCATCTGGTAAAAAGAAGGATAGAAAAGAGCACTGGAACAAACTTCTTAACATTAATACATATCTTCCCTGGTTTTAAAGAAAAATGAAAAGCAGAAGATTTTGCCCTTATTTGCATCAGTTCAACCTGAGTGCTAGAGAAACGCAGTATCATTTGTACCACTGATCCAATGAGAATATTGTTAAGAATTGGATTTAAATAACTCCTATTAGTTCACACAGGGTAAAAGATACTGATTTTACGTTTATCTTTTCTGCAACCAAATGTATAGACTCACATTCCAAACCAACTTCACATCTAATTGTCTTTTCCATGACTGATCCTGGTTAGGCCATGAAAATACTTCCCCAAATAGGCCAGTCAGCTCACAGAGCTAGATTCTTATAGTCAAGGGATGCATCTTAGGCTTCCTGTTGTAATATCTGTCAAAATTATACAGCTTTAGTTCTGCTTTCAACTTTCTCATAGAAATTTACTCTAATTCTGAATATTTGTAAAACTTCTTTTCTGTTTGTTTTTTTCTAAGGCTAACCAAATGTTTCCTGCAGTGATCTTTATATGGAGAACAATCTGTGGCTCGCTTCTGCCGTCACAAACAAAATCAAGAGACCAAAGTTGTTGACTATGACACTAACCAAAATGCTTAATTATATGACAAATCTAAAGAGAAAAGATATTTAGAGAAGTCATATGCACAAGCAGAAAAAATATCTTTTCTGATACAATTGCATTTGACCAGACATCACCTATGAAAAGGTAAGGACAGCATTTTGGAAAGAAAATGTTTTAATAAAGTTTGCCTTCAGTTGTAAGCTTATTTCTTAAAATCATGCACTTCATATTCTCGTAACTATTATAATTCTGCTTCCATCCACTCTCTTCCAAGAATAAACTAAAACACTAACTATAATATTTCACAGAACATCTCCATAATGCTTGACACACCCCCATTTCTGTTATCTTTAGTGAAGGAAGAGCTAGCAGAAGTGATGGGTGAACTTATATCAAAGCACAGAACTTTCTACAGTCTGCCTTACTGCTCATGTGTATACTGTGGAAACCACTTTTATTTAGTAACTGTCTGTTTGTATCAATCATCATAATTTCATAGTCTTAAATTTTACTTACTGCTCTTGTTTAATAAGCCTTAATGGAATAACTGCTTTGAAAGAGTGGTTGTTAAAAAGTAGCATATAGAAAACCAGTGATTATAATTCTCCTTATTGTGACTGGTGACAGAAATAATATATTTTAAAGCTGCCTTAAAAGCACTATGTTAGTCATAACCAAGCATCGTTGCTTTTTCCTGTGCACCGTCCCTACATTTGTTGGGTGAAGGGAGATGAAAGTAATCATGAAAGATGAAACCTACAAAGAAAAAAAGAATTGTGCAATGTGTTTGTTCATTGGAAAAATGCATTCTGTTTTAAAAGCCTAAAACCACAAACATACGATCAAAGATTCCTAGGAAGATTATTATATTTTAGGGGTGCGAAACTAAAACAACTTTCTAAATTACCATTACAGCAACATAAGATTGGAAAACAGAGTTGAACGATGAGGAAATTCTGCATTTGCATTGTATTACTCACCTTCTGTAGCAAACTGCTCTAAATGTTTTAAGGTGATTTCTTTGTATTTTGAACTTTCAGCAAGGCGGTCATAAATTACAGTATCCTAAAACATAAATAAAATGAATGCAAACCAATTTAATAATAATAATAAAAAAGTGTTTTGTTGTGTAGATAATAAAAGTAATGCAGGAAAAACAGCAGAAAAAATATGCAGCACCGTATTAATTTATTTCAGTTAAAAAAAGAAAAGAATCTCTAAATTTGCAAGTTCTGCTATGATGCAAAACATCTACTACATGTTTTGCTGTTATTTTCCTTCATTTTGAAAGTACAGTATCTTCCTTGTGGAGTCTTTTGATCTCTTTGATATTAAGAAGATGACAGCATTTTAAGTCCCAAAGTTAAGATTAATTTTTCATAATTGCCATTTTAAGGCTTTTGTAGCCACCTTGATATACAGAATGTTAACGATAGTGCCTTGTTTCCTCTTGAGAAGATATGGAGTGTACATTTATATTCAATCATTGTTATCTCTTTGAACCATTCAGGAATTAGATTTGCATCATCCTCTGATCAAACTTGAATCTAGGTAATGGATCAAGAACTAATAAACAACTCCGTCATACCCTAATCACACTACATATGGGAATCTTCTTCCCATAGAAGATTTCCTGTTTTCAGGAAGAATTAGAATTGGCCCAACACTGACGACAGGTTAAAACTACCATGTAGTCTTTCATGGCTGACTACTATTTCCACCTAGTGACTCATGCTCAGCTACTCCAGCAAGTAAATGATATATTCTGCACTACCTCCAACAATTTTCTTGGAATAGAGAAGGAAATTAATAGACAATATAAAAGTATTTCGTTAAAATACAAAGAATAAGATGAATGGGTCTCTCTTACCTTCACAGGCAGTAAAACAAGGGATACACTAGTCCATCAAATTAAACAACTACACAATGAAAACATGTACACTCAAAAAGTTATCAACGCTCCTCCCGCATCTCTCACCGCTTTCCATGTTGTCATTATAGTTCTTCTAACTTTCTGCATGCATAGTTGCATTGTTAGCATATGCTCTTTGATACAGTGAAAATATAGTGAAACTCACAGCTCCTTTGCAGTAGAGCCTTAACTTTCCCGTTGGTGTGCGAACTATCACTGACATTCTCTTCCTAGAGCTGAAAGAGAAATAAGTGCCCAGTAAGTAGGTGGTTCATAAACATAAACATTTACCAATGTTTTCCCTAAAGCTATCAATATTTAAGTTATAAAACACGAAGGAAAAGAAATAAGGCCCATCTTTTCTAAATGTAATTCTCCGGTGACTGGGATAGAAATATTAGTTTTGCTGTCAATCACTAACGTTAATGTAGTCTTTCTGTGCACTTCTTCATAGATTTTTTTCCTGTAAAAAGAATTTAAGAACCTTTGCTGTCATCTTAATATTGTCTACCAATCACAAAGAAAGCATCTTATGGCACAAAGCATTTGTGGCCAGGATCATAAAGATCTGTTTACCTTGTAAAGAAGGAAGAGTCTCTAGAGTTCTGCACTGTGTTACAGTCAACAAATACTTCAGAGTTTAATTTATTATGCAGTGTTTTATTTATTATGCAGCATGCTAAGATTTGCAAGGGGCCTTGCTTAATGTTAACTACTCTTTAGCTCTCAGTTGTCAATGATGGAGAAGTACTTTTTCTTTCAGTTCTAATGATTGAGGTCATAGTAGGAAAGAGAAGAAAGCATGAACAACAGTCATCTTCGCTTTCTCTTTTCTCTTTGAGGTCCTCCAACAAGCCCACTTTAGTTTCAAGTTCATGTCCAGTCAAAATCTGTATTTATACCACACTTCTATCAAGCTTCAATTTTTAAAAATAAATCCACAGAAACTATTTAGGGAACAAAAATAATTTATCATGCTTATAGTTCACAGTAAAATGCACAAAACAGATGGAAGTAAACGGTCCATTTATAAGTTCAGTTCCTGTTAGGAACTGGATCTCATTTATAGATCATCAAATAGCATTATTGTACTGTACAGTAGTTCAGACTGCCAAGGACAACATCCTCTAAGTGGAATATATAAAGATAGGTTGAGGAAAGAATTTTTTAAATTACTGCTGAAGCAACTGACTAAATATTATCTTCAAGGAAGTATTTTTTGTGTGTGCTTCACTTCAACTACAGATTTGAATAGCAATATTTAATTGCATTTCTCTTCTGAATACTGCATAAGAAAGCATAAGATATTCACTGCTACAACGATTTCTCTATTTCATCTCTAATCTAAAAAATCTCAGATAATCAAGATTTCGTAAGTCCTTAGACTCTATCCAGTTGGGCATCTGCTAAGATAATCACTAAGAAATTCAAATAACCAAAACTGCACTTATGTTGTCTACAATAAAGGCAACTTCTGAGATTCACTTCGATTCCTGACACAACTGTTGAGCCTATAGCTATCTTAATTTATTATATCTGCCTGAATGTTAAGACTGTGGAGGAACCTGTTATTTAGGGTTTGTTTTTTCTAGAATGTGCATATATATTTATAAAACTGTTTATATACATTTACATACAAACAAACAAACACACACATTTATACACACATATCCACCCTTGACAGCTGCTAACAAAGTAGTCTTGTAATACCAGAATCTGAAATTCTGCATATAGCTGCATGACTATCAATCTGCCAAAGATGTATTAGAAAATAACCAAGGTTTTCCTGCAGCTTTCTGAAAGCTGAGCTACGAAGACAGTTACTGAATCTCGGCTGAAATACATTTCTCTTAAAAGTGCAAGAAGGTCAATTGGCAGGACTTACTGCCAAAGACTTGTAACTTTTTATGTGTGTTTTCACCGTAGTGACAGTATTATTTATGTTTCGTGGTGAAATACAGAAACCAAAAAATTGCACTACTGCACATAACTGGCAATGTGATACCAATTTTTTGTTTTGTTTTCTTCTCATAGGAGGTAGA
This sequence comes from Gallus gallus, assembly GCF_016699485.2. Taxonomy (NCBI): domain Eukaryota; kingdom Metazoa; phylum Chordata; class Aves; order Galliformes; family Phasianidae; genus Gallus; species Gallus gallus. The sequence goes on along the minus strand of NC_052535.1, from coordinate 67,708,605 downwards.
ATAGCTGGTAAGTCCCACGGAATTGCCATGAGATTACAGATGGCCAGAACCATCATAAGGAGACAGAAACACTCTTGATGAGCCCCTTGTTAATACATAATATCTATCTCAAGTTTAAGATAAAAAAAAATCATCAGTTTAACCACACAAACACAGAAAACAAGCACTGCTACCTATCCAGGTTTGATACCTCCTCTGCCAGCCATTTGTTCTTTTTCTACATTTAGAAGTATTCCTCTCCAGTTAGAGAGCAAAACAGAGATCTAGCCTCTTATCTGGAGGAAGGGTAAGATCTCAAATACGCCAGAAGGCCTTATGTTTGCTCAGTACAACAGCCAAGGCAATGTGTATTATTCATAAAACTGATCAGGTGTGGGACTAGTCAACCTCTTGATGCATTTCAGACAAGTTACAGTCTCTAGATCAGAAGCATTACCCTGTAACTAACATGGAAGACATCTACTACGATGTGCTCCAGGGATGCAGGTAAAAATTAGCAAATAGATGCTGCATATTCCAAATACTGAAATATAATTATCAATGAAATTAATTATAGTGCTAAAATTTTAATTCATTTTACTAATCTAACAAGTAGGTACCATCAAAACCTCCATCGGGAGCACTGATGGTGTAATGTCATGTTGCATGGATGAGTAATTTGTGCACTGATAAGAGACAGCTTATGCTTGCTGAAATGAGGAATCACATGCTCAAAGTCTTACTCGTTTTCCAACTGTCTACCTAGTTAGGTGAAAAGACAGTGCATGTACTCAGCACATGGCTGCAGAGGGTCTGACAAAATGGTGTCTGATATGGAAGTGTGTATGAGACAAAGGTGTGGAACTGAATGCAAAACAAACAAATGGCACTCATCGAGATTCATTGACACCTGCTGAACAGTTATGGAGACCAAACAGTGGATGTGAGCACAGTAAGGTGGTGGGTGGTCCATTTCAGCAGTGGTGATGGTCACTTCTGCTGGTGATTTTTACAAGCACAACATACAGGCTATTTTTCATCACTGGCAAAAAAAAAAAAACATTGCTAATGGTGGTGACTATGTTGAAAGATAGTGTTTGGTAGCTGAGAATTTGCTCCATCAAACAGTGTTACTCCTTGTATCTGCTGTAGCTTCCATGGTAATAAATAGGAGGCATTATTTTTGGAGAGATGAATGCAGCATATTGTACACTACTACTATTTTCACAAGCACGTGTATGATCACTGTAAAAAGAGGATACCATAAAACACTCCATCAAGCATTCGCACAAGTTCTACTTCTGTAACTTCTCTGAAGAAGTACTTTATCAAATATCAACACTGTTACACTTTACTTGCTGAAGAGCTGTATCTGGCTTGCCTAGGAAGATAGTAAGAAATCTGTCTGCATTTCTTCTGGGGCAAAAACACCTTAGAACACCAAGAAACTCTTTGCTCAGGAGTGTTAACTGTTACAGATTACTTATGGGAAGGTACATGCTCCTACCCACACAGTTTGCGTTGGGTTTTGGAGCAAAAATTTCTTCTGCTGTGGAACAAGGGTGACCTCTAGTGCTTCCAATACGTCAGTTCCAAGTAAAGCTAAATACAGAATAAGAACAAAAACAGCTACAAAAATTGAGTGCTTGGTAAATTCGGGTTATTGGTGTCCACTGAAACCTTAATCCTTCAAAGGCTAAGATTCAAAAATCTGTTCTCCATGAAGTATCACTGTTTAAAATACAGTTTTAGACTGATAGAGAATTTTGAAGAGAGAGATGAAATTAAGATAAAGATCAAAAGCAGGAACAAAGTAGGAATGCATTACAGCTATTCCATGAATAAACTTTTACAGATGTCAAACTAATAACAGTATAAAACTGGATGTGCTACATACTTGCTAAATTTCCAGAACACAAAATGAAAAAAAAGTGCCTACAGGAAAACTAAATCATGGCAAGCCTGCAAATTTTCAATTATGTCCTCTACAATACATATGAAAACATCAATTAATGCTAATTGCAGGCATTCATTAAAATACATTCAAAACACTAAAAATGTATTAGTAGCATTATTGATTTTTTCCACTCCACAGACTTTTTTCCTATGTTTTACATTATTTCATTATTATCATAACCATAGGCAACTGTCTATCTTCAACCCCATCACTTCTATTGCTTTGGAATTTACTTATTGAACCTGTCTGAATCTTCAAGGTAAGCTCAAGTGAAACAAAACAGGCCAGGGAAAGGTAAATAATGGTCACTTTACACAACCACAATTGTAAGAAACCATTTAAAAAAAAATTAGAGCTTCATCACAGAAATTTCTTCCCTCTCCTGTGCCAAAGTAAGCAACAGGACTACACGAATACTTAAAAGAGACATTGCAATCATGGATACAATCTAAACTAGTTTACATAAGAAATGAAACTGCATATTATGAAGATCTTTACAATTCCAACTTCATGGACAGGCAGTTTTAACTGAAAGCAAAGTATGTGAAAACTCACTTTCCAAGAAAACTAACTAATCAATGCGCTAGGGATCCAGCTCAGTAAAGAATGGACTTCAATCTGGATGATCTAAATAAGACAAAAATATGCCTATGCAAAGTCAAGTGTAAAATGATATTCTATCAGTCAAAGCAAACACAAATTATCAGTAGCACTTGAGGCTTCCCCTTGCTTCCAAACATAAATTTCAAAACATCAGATTATTCTAGCATTTTCAAGAATATATTTAGCTTCAAATATTTTACTATACTATTTTACTTCTCACCATTTTTTGGAGGTTTTTGAGAGCAGATGTTTTTGGAAATGAGCAAAAGTGAAAAATATTAGCCAAAAAGATAACACAGAATATGTCTCCATAAACATTTTGTAAGAAAAACATAAGTTAGGTCTTAATCAGGTGCATTACTTTGCCTTATCACATATTATAGAAATAAAAGCCAAGCCTGTACAGCTTGCCTGTAAGAATATAAAAAACCATTAATTTTTATCCATGATAAATTCAACGTATTTTCACAAATAGACATTAAGTGCTTACCTTGTAAATTCTAGCACATTTAGCAGTTCATATCTTTCTTCATGTCCCAACTGAAAAACAAAAGAATTGAGAATTAATGCAAAAAACCTAAAGCAGAAGAATCAAAGGAAAACAAACACATGGATACATACCATGATGCAGTTATTCTGTAATTATTCAATAAGACAACAGTAAATACACCACACTGTAATGTTTCTCCAAACTACTTACAGACTCTATAATTACGGAGTCAGGTGTCCTTCCAGTGAATACAAAACGAAGATGTCTGGCTGCTCTGACCAATGCTCCTTCATCTGCAACAAATCAATTAGCAGTACTTTTTTTATAAGATGTACGAAGAAACTGTTAGTTTGCCCCATGATTTAATGGATGCTTTTGATTTTTGCCTTGCTTTGTTCTCTCCTGAATTCAAAACCTGCCTATGAACGAGAGCAGGCTTGAACTAGACCTTTCGTGCTATACTTTTTTCTCACTCTCAAAGGATTTTATTAATACTTTTATCCCACTGAAAACATTTTTTTGTTCATTTTTGATTACAAACTCTTTGTTCTAAATTTCGTGGTTACCAAGCACAGAATAAGTTCACAAGCAAAGACATACATTTATGTTCCAGTTTGATTTTCATTTGCATTTGAGCACTTCCTTCAGACATCCACAACAATCTAATGACAGCTTAGGAATGCTACACGGTTAATCACTCTTTGCCCCTACATAACCTGTACATATTTTCTAAAGCAAATCAGAAAATTCTAAGTTCCTAGTTTTGAGACAAAACAGTCTAGCTTTTTAAATAAATTTTGCACGTTGAGTATGCATGTTAATGTTCTCTGAATTACTTGACTCTCACCTGGAGATGCTGCTTGATATATAATCTTATCACCTTCTCTTTCTGGAACAGCTGTATGACACACTGCCATCATTGTCAAAAACTCACATATAATAGGTGCAGTCGGCTAAAAAAATGGCAGAAAATGTTTAACAATTTAATCAATAAGTAACTGAAATGTAATAATAGATATGGACAAACAATAACCAATAAAATGTTAATTGAAGATTTCTCTTTTGAATATCAACAGATAAGCCTGCCAGACATTATCTATCTGTATATCAACTTCAACATGCAGAATAACTTCTCACTTGTGCGCTTCAGCATAGGCTATGCAGATAGAATTTATATCATTTGCAATCATACAATCAATAATGAAAAACCATAAACACAGAAATTCAAACAAGCATTTTATAGGGAAGGCAAGTCTGAATGATGAAAATGTAAAATGATTTCACAGCTAATTCTTATTATTCACTGAAGTCTCTTTCGATTCCAACTTTTTTATTAAAACTATCCCTTCTTGCATTACTTTTGTCTAACACCTTATTTATTAACATACTTTTTAAGAACCTATGGAAAGATGTAGCAACCAAACTTGAAAGTCATGTGCAAAATAACACAATGTCAGGCAGCTAGTTTTTAAAGGAAGATATTCAGATAAGTGTCTCAGACACTTTGAAATCTGCAAAGCTGAATGAATTTCAAATACTTCAACCAAGAGAGGGAAAAAGAATGTATCTAAGCAGAGATAGCTGATTGTTTTTGACCAGTAAGAACTAAAAAATATATTAATATCTCTCTCTCTCTGTCTCTCTCTATATATAGGGAGAGACGGAGAGAGATATTAGATTAAGTTTGCAAAATGAACAAACTGACTCCAAATGAAACTATTGCATTTCCCTTAAATAAGTTCAAAGCAGTCACTTCAATCAAGGTTTCTCGTAGTATATATACACTATCTGTGATCGGTGTTAGAATGTCAACAATGAAGACGAAATTAATGACTTCATAAAATAGTATCTGAAAACTTAACTTAATTCCATACTGAAACACCAATGAGTAACTTAGAGAACTCAAACAAATTCAAAGCTCTTCATAACCAAACAAGCAGGTTTGTCCCCTCACACTGAAGGCCCCCAAGATTCTTTAGGGCAACTCTGAAAGGCTAAATCAGAGATTCTTTTCTAAATCACTTACAAATGCATTCAACATACACTGTTGAAATTGGTTTGAAATTTCAAAGGAACCTGCTCATGTTATTTACACTTAATACTATATATCTACCAGAAAACTATATATCTACCAGAAAACAGATGTTATTCCCAGATGTATCTAATTAACATGTATCAGCAATGAATAATATAAAGGTATTCATGAGGGCATGCTGATTCTGTATGAGAACGTATTTTCCCTCAAAGGAAAACTCTGTGACTTGCTAAAAGCAACACTGAAAATTCAGAAAACAATGATAATTGTTTCTATGTAACTTACATGATTATTTTGAAGATTCTCCAGTAGGGATGAGTCACTAAACATTTTTTCGTCTCCATTTTGTGAGCCCTGCCTAGAAGTAATTTGGTAAAAGAGAGATCACCGTTAGTATATACTTAAGAGTTTGTATGCAAACAATCTACATTACTGTGCTAAGGTCAAACATAAATTTTGGTTTAAGATGTTACAAGAATGGCTGCAGTCACCCATGGTGTGAAAATGAACCAGATAAGAATTTGTTACAGGTCATTAAAAGTTTATCTAATTTTAATAAACCTTATATAAATACACTCAAATCCAGGTATGTTTTTCTGCTCACTTCAGATAACGCAGAATAAAGTCTTCAACTCACAAGTGGCTTCTTGTTATCTGATCTCCACAGAAAGAAATTATTGGAGGGACTCAGAACAACATATACGTGGAAGAACTTAAATTCCTTAAGAAATTAACAGCTTTGACATAGGTTTGCAATATGTTTGCAGAAAAGAAAGTCAGGTACCTGAAGGAGTAAGCAAACCAAATTCAGACATTATGGAACAAACATTCTGTTTGTTTCCCATTACTCGTGACCAAAATAACCTAAACTGAAGACAGAGAAGTAAGGATGAAGTAGCAAAGGATTGAAGAGACACTAGGTGGTGATAGTCCTTGAGAAACAGTCTTACACTAACTTTCACATTACCGAGGTCTTCTGCCTGAAGTAGCTACTTCTAGAAAGACTTGTTATGTCAACTGATTGCTGGGTATCAAGACAAACCAGCTGAGTTTGAATCTCAGGGACACAGAACAGTTCTGAAAAGTGAACCCACTCAGAGGAAAATATTATTTTCATTTACTTTGGATTTTGCCCTGCAGTGATTTATGTCGAAGGATAAGCCACATTTGTCTCAAAGGCAGTCTAAAGACCTTTTATGGAAACCAAAGAAGTGAGTTGTTATACTCCTGAATTACCCTATGAAGGAATACAAAATGACAGCATTCTGTATAACTACTCAAGGACAGCTTTTTCCAAAAGCCTGTTATGAAGTGAGAAATTCAAAGCATCCTCAATCACCAAGATTTATATTTATTTATTTTAAATGCAAAGCAGCTGTGCAAAATGTTAGCAGTCTCATACACATTCAATTTATTTACAGATTTCAAGCTTTGCTTGCTTAAAATTTTTAGACAAAGACTTCAGGCTATTTTTCAGATTCTCAATACTAAATCTGAAAAATACTTGTAGGCATAACTGCTTTCCAGTTAGACAGAAAATATTTATAATTAAAAAATATATATTTAAAAGCTTTGGAATTTGGTACATTATTTAAGTATAGAAATATTAGTCAAGCAGATTTTTTTAATTACAACAGACTTGCACATAAAAAATAACTTTCCTGAGTATTTGTGAATGTTTACACATCACTCATAGCTTATAAAGTACTGCTTTTTTTTTTTAACTACTATTCAGGCATTATTTCACTCATTTTGCCATTTCAGATGTGGTTATAGAACTTCTGATGCATATTAGTCAAAAACACTTATTTCACAGGCATGCTTTATTTCATTTAAGCACTGCATTAATGGAACCTCTCATTCGCACACATTAAGCATAGCAGTACATACTTTTAGTAATCAAGTTGCTATAACAAATACAGATATTCAGGTCAAGTAAGATATATGCATCTTTTTGGAAGAACGTGGGTGGAGTTTTACTTTTTTTTTTCTCAATTTTAAGAAATAACATTAATTCTAATCTGCAAAACTTTTTAAATGTAAGACGATAACATATTACACAGTTTTGTGTGACATCTCTTGCCGTGACTTTCAAGAAGTACAATAACAATAGTTTAAAGATTGTAAGTGACTTTTGTCCCTGATTTACTTCAGTTTATTTTGAAAAAGACTGTAAATATTTAGTTTAAGAAAGAACAACGAAGGAAGTGTAAGGCATCATGCAGAAGGCAACAGAAAGGAAGTCAGGACTCAGCCTTTCCTGAGGACCCCTGTTAAGAGACTGTCTCCACAAATGAAACTGTTATCTCAGTTTCAGTAAAGAAATAAATAATAGTAATTCTCTAAAACCATTTGCAGGAAGCAAAATATTAACACTAACTTACATATTTTTTACTCTCAAACATTATTTTTCAAACATGTTAGGGATTATTACTAAACTGTTACTGGATAACAGGAGAAAAGTGTGACCAAAGTTACCATAATACCAAGTACCTTTATAAAAGACAAAACTTTCTTCAGTACACGATTTAGATTTGTACAGGATTACCAGTAGGATACCTCAGTGATCCTGTTATCAATTCTATTCCGGAGTACAGATCCTAATGCCACAGAATTCTGATGGCATAAATTCGCATAAGACTTGTTTGGGCTGCATCAACTTGAAGATAAAATGACTTTTGAATAAAATATTTCGCAATTAGCTATCTTTCTGAAAAAATCTCACTGTTTCTAAGTTTCAATCTTTAACAAATGCCACATACTATTTGATTCTGAGAGCTTACCAATCATCTGAAGGAACACTATAGTCCTCAGGTTCAGGGCAATGGCTGCACATGAAGCAAGAGAGGAAGAGAAATAGGGATAGGAAAAAGAAACACAAAGGCTAAAAAAATTGGATTATGTATAAAAGAGAAGGCAGTTAATGAAATTAAGTGACTGAAAAAAAAAGTAAAGCTATCTCAACTGAGTATTTTGCTAGAGCCTAAAAAATAACAAAATACTGCAAAAATATGATGTTTCTCCTGAGGCTTCATAAAACAAAATCTACCATTTTCATTCTGCATGCCTGCTTACTAACTTCTACCAGTTGAACAAATTACAATTCTTACTTTATATTTCTGTATACACTTGAACAATGTTTTGATTGTAAATGAAAGGTAAATTTTTATTTTTGCTATGATAATGAAACTTATCTGAGTTGTCAAAATGTTCAAGAGCATAGCCAGCCATAGCACATCAGGATTCAGCCCTGTGATGACACGTTTGAACATACCACAATTAGCTGACATAGCTGATATAGAGTTGTGTGTGTGTACAGGTAGATATATGAAATATCAGGGTTAGAATGGCACTTTATTACAGCTCTTAATTTAAAACAAACAAATGAAAAAAGCACACAGAATGGTTAAGGATCAAAGTTTCTTAAAACAGAAAGCTGACACTAGAATCCTCAAAATTACTTTACTCAAATGATAAAGGCACACCGCTAGCTTAAGCCATAAACTCAATCTCATGGACTCTGCTTGGTCTCTGCCCAGTTTCAGAGGTATCTAATTATCAGCTTATTGATCAGACTAGGTCCAGCATCTCATATACTGGGCAGCCATGCTGTCACTCAAAATATAGGTGCTTCTGCTCTATTCACTGCTCTAATTGATTTATTTTAAGTAAACCACCTTGGAAGTTTGAAGCCTTTGCAAACTCAGTTGAAGAATTTGGCTGTAACTATTGACAAGTAAGTAAGAAAATTATTTGTTTGCACTTAGCTGGAGAGGTTTCTTAATAGGAACACCAATACCATGAGTTATGCCATTTAAACAATATTCATAAAAGCCAGCTAGGTGACAGGGTAAAGCATAGCAGTTCAAATTCTTGTTCATCCTCTGTATCATCTAGTGAAAAAGTATGTATCCATGTAAAATATGAAGCATGGACTAATAAGGAAGACCATGCATTTTTGCGAATGTGAGGGAAGAGTTGTACACTGAAGTTGTGTTACAGCAGTAAGCATAGCTATACTTTTGCTTGCAGAAAGAAGCACACATACTTCCTATTAATAGCATTTCACAGTCACAAACAAATTGATCCTTAGTTGCATCTACTGCCAGGCACAGAAGATAATTTTTATTATGGTGTTACTTTAACTGTGTTCAAATATGCATAGATGGAGGAAAGGCATACAAATAAGGAAATCAGTATATAATAAAATACCTACCCATAAGCAACTCCTGCCACAGTACATTTTTTAAACTGCATGACGTTGCATGTCAGAGTACCCGTTTTATCAGAAAATATGTATTTGACCTAAATGAATGATGAAATCATTATGTATTAATATTCAGCAGTTACTTACATATCTAGTACAAGTTTGGCTATTAACACACTAAAGTAAATACATTTTTACCACTTCCACAATCTTCATAGCAACACAGAACAATTTGAGTTGGAATGGACTTTAAAGCCCATCCAAGCTCCTGCTGTGGGCAGGGCTGCCACCCACCAGATCAGATGGCCCAGGGCCCTACCCAACCTGGCCTTGAAAGCCTCCAGGGATGGGGCATCCACAGCTTCTCTAGGCAGCCTATTAAAGCGCGTCACTACTCTGAGTGAAGAACATCTGAGTATTTAATCTAAATCTATCCTCTTTTAGTTTACAGCCATTACCCCATGTCCCAGGTCCTATCACTATAATCCCTGATAAAGAATCCCCCCCACCCTTTATGTACTAGAAGAATGCTACAGGACTCAGATACAGCTCTACAAAGTCAGACATTCAGAAAAAATGAACATGACAAACTCTTGTGAAAAGTGATTGCTTTTACAATATTAAAAGGGAACTCTAAAATGCAGAATTTATCTCTGTCAAAATCAAGAAAAAGAAAAAAGTAAAATAAAGAAAAAATGTAAAATAAAAAGACTAAGGCACATATAGTTTTAAAAATAAGCTCTCACTTATTTTTTTAATAACTTAGATTTTAAAACACTGACTTAGAGCCAGTAATCTTTTCTACCTGTCCAAGTTCCTCATTGAGGTTGGAAGTACGAGCCATCGCAGCAGTGTCAGTAGGTTCATAATGCATGTCTATGTCCTACAGGAAAAATGAAAGTGTATGTTTAAAAATTATCTTTCCAGAACATGTTATGAAAAAAATCTGGTATGTTAACAGAAAAGAAAACCATAGAAGAACAGATCGAACACAAAAACAAGGGATCTACTTCTATTTATTTCAACATGGGAGCCACACACACAGTCAGATCACTTCCAAAAATCTGTAAGACTAAGATTTTACAGAACACTGGAAGTAATCTGAGTACTAGCAAAACTGTTGAACCCATGCATCTAAAACAGATTTGTCAATAGACAGAAACATTGTAATACTTAGCATGAAATAAGTGCAACTATTCACATTGTACTCACTTCTAAACACTATGATAAATATTCCTTAAGCTGAAGACAGAGATAAATTTAAGAGTACACAATAACTTTAGAACACATTGTTAGTTGTTTTATTCCTTCTCTCTCATCTTTAGCCCCCCTTCCTCCCCCCCCCACCAAAACAAATCCAAACAAAAGGAGTTCCATTTAAAATACAATAAAAATATGAAAACACTGTAAAGTATGGCAGTGTAGTGCTACAAATTGCAGATAATCAAATTCTCTATACTAATACCTTATGTACACACAGAAGGATTATGTTTAAGATAGAAAATGTCCAGAGACCCCTATTAAGCTAAATGTATTTAGAGACAACAAATCCCTCATGATGTGAAATAGAGGGAATAGAAGTTACAACTGTCTCCTTCAGGATTTGCTGCATAGACACTAGTTGGCAATCTGCACATTCAATGCAGGTTAGCCTTTACTGAATAGGGAACACAAAGGAACGAATTCCTTCCATTCTTTTATAATTTGCATAATTATTTTTGCTGTAGCACAGAAGAAAAGAAATAAAAAATACCTAACTACTCACAAAAATATTTGACTTTTACAGTGTATTATGGTTTTGCTAATGAGTATTCTTTTATATCTATCCGCATGACCTCACACAAATCTATTTCATACATTTGACCAAGGAATCAGATTATAGAGCTCAGAATTGTATGATTAACTTACATTTAGATAAAATTGAAAAACTGAAGGCATAATAACAAAATCCCTTATGTGGCTTTAAACAACAACAACAAAAAACAACCAATATTCCTCCCTTCGACAACCCAACTGACATTGTAACCCCTTTTTTAATGACAGAAAAAGAAGACATCCAAATGTTCTTTATATACACTGCAAAAGATAATACTAATAGACAGTGGCTTTGTAGCAAAAAGTTTATAATGCAGTGGCAAAAAAAAAAGAAAAAAAGAGGCTAAATATAGGGAAAAAAAACAAACATGGGCTAAGCTCAGAAAGAACAAAAAAATGAAACAGTACAAAACTCCACTGGACTGCAAGATACTTTCTTCTGATCATTCTGGCGGAACCTCTGCTACCTAAGAATTAATGAGAAAGTACAAAGCACTGTAAAAAGTGCTACAAAAAGTTTGTATGAGCATAAAATGGTAAATAAAGCCACATATATAATTACCTTCTCAGATTTCAGTAATAATAAACAGCACTCTTAAGTATTTACTATGAGAAAATAGATCTATACATAAACAAGCATTTAACTTAATTGTAAGCCACCTAGTTTTAGAAATTTATATATATTATAGAAATATTTACCCAATTTATGAAATATGCTTGGATAAATTTAACAACTTCAAGTGTAACCAACAAACTGATAGGAATTAGATTATTGAAGAGAATGATAAAAGTCAAGAAGTTTAAACCGAAGTTGCTTGCTCCACCATCTGCCAAAATACAAAACAAATCAGAAAACATTTAAGACCATATTTAAAAGCAAGTGCATATAGTGTATTCAGAGCATTAATTGCTGATTTTGTAATTTCTTTGTCTAAAAGACACCTAAGAATTTATAAATTACTGCCTTAAAAATGGTATGCAACAAGAAAGGTTTCTTAAATAACATTAGCCATCAGCGATTTAAGAGTTCTGAGAGTACATTCCACAACAATGAATAACAAGGTCAATGTGTTAGCCCATGTTAAGAATACACTCGTGTTAGCCTATATAGGCTTATGACTAGTGTTTGGAAATGCATTATCTGTTTTTAGCAGTGCCTACAGCCTGATATTAAGACAGAAGGAAAGAGAAACGGAGCAAAGGTCAGACATGCAGTTTCACAGTGGCTGAGATTTGTCAAAATTGTGGACTGTTGCAGAAGACTGCCCTCCAGAAAATTAGCAGCTCTCCCAATTGAAAATCCTGGTGATCCTGTTCCAGTCTTTCCATTGTACACACAGTACCTTTGCATTTATACTGTATGCAATTCAGAAGTGCTTCAAAAACACATGCTGTTTTATTATATTTTTTAATGGCAAAAAAAAAAGAAAGAAAGAAAGAAAAAAGAAATCCACACTGTGTTCAGTGGTGTGCTTTACAAACATCCTTCTGGGAGATACAGGGCTGTGGCTGTGGGCCTACAGCAAGTGCGCCTGCTTGTTACAGTAAAATCTACGTTTTGGATACTTTTGTTAAATACCAATTCCAGAATCAAATGAAGTACAAATTTGGAAGATCAGGGGGGTAACACTGTTTTTCTAACTAATGGCAATCTAGATTAAATTAAGTTTGATACATATTACTGGTTAAAAATAAAAATTGTGCTAACAAAATTCCAAAAGCATTCCCCAGAAAAGACGGAACTCTAATGAGAATGTAATTAAATAAAGAGAAAAATTCAATAAAGGTAAAGGGGAATAAATTGCCTCTTACATATTAGCAGTACCTTGTTCAAGAACAATTCTAAAGGGCATAACTTGAAACAGTAGAAGTCCATTTAATCATGTAACGTAGCAGTAAGTGGACTGATAAAGACGATCACTTGAAAATCCCACCAAATCTCAATGGCCACTATTTCAAGTTTTCTTATTTTCAGGAATAAAAAAATAAAAGCTTCAGAACTACATCACTACTTTGCTAACCACTATCTTCCAAAGACTTTCACAATTATTTATTTGACTACTACATTGGGCAGCTTTGTATTCAAGACTTGATGGTGTCAGAAGAAGAAAATCTAGTTCTATCTTGACTACCTAAGTAAAGAAGGCTCTAGACCCTCTGTAAGAAGTTCTGAAAACACCACTAGCAGATCACATAGTATATTTATGAAGACTTTCTTTAGATCTAGGTCCCTCATTGAGAGTTGAATGCTGTCAGTACATTGCATCCTGCTGGAAGACCTGCATAACATTCCATTGCCTTTGTCAACTGAAAGTAGAGCTGTCCATATATTAGATGAGAGGAGATCAATGTGCCTGTTCATTTCAGGAACAGCCTGTTTGGATCTGACACTGACAGGCAGTGTTTACTTAGACTCTTGAAAAGTATAAAAACTATGAAGCCGCAGTATCATTTCCTGAGACAAGGGAGTTTAAAAATTTGGGGAAGAAACCGCAGGTTTACATGCAATTCATCAGCAATAACTGACAATTGCTTCAGCTTGGTATCAGTGAGGTTCACTATGTCACCAGAATGCTGGTACAAACCTTACTCAGTTGCAGAGATGCAGAAGCTTCAATAACAAAATTCCCTTTCTGAATATAGCAACAACTCACATTGCACAGTACGGTAAAACTTACACTAGCTGCGATATACCTAGACTAACAACTTCAGTAAACAACCAGTAAAGAAGGACTGATTGAAGGATGGTAATCATCCCCCTTTCCAAAAGTGTAAGGCCTCAGGATAAAGTGAGCAGTAAATTAGTAATACATTACTTTACAGCTTACAATTTAGATCAAGATACCAATCTCTTTCAGAATGCCTTCGATTCCATACAGCTGAACCAATAGAGCAGATCAAAGACATGGCAATAAGGATGCAGAAAAGAATCAAAATCTGAATATTCGTAATTCGTTCCACATTAGACATTTTAAGAGGTGGACTTGTTGAATTCTGCAAAAGACAGAAAACAGAAGTGGCCATTAAAAGATGTACAGAGTTCCAATTTCCAAATTACAGGTTATTGAATTCTTTTCTAAATATTCTCCCAGGTACCATCATGATAAATGGCAGAAATGTTTCACTCAGAGAAAAAGAAAGCAAAACCAAAAAAAAACCTTAAACACCAACAGCTAAACGTAAACATTTAAAACGTATTTAAAATATATGTGCATACATCCTATGAGAGCTATAGGAAGTTACTGGTAATTAATACTATCAAATTTATTTTAAAATAACTGCTTTACAGATCAGAAAAGCAATAAACAAGACACGCACGACCAAACCGAAAGCATCCTTTCTGTTGAACAAACACAATTCAATTTTGATATTTCAAACACTACCGGGAAAATAACTTTATAGCTTAAGAATGGTTCTCTTCCCTCCTTATTTTGTAAATCGAGTTTCACTTCATTTCCTGATGAGAATGCTTACCTTCATACTTGAAAGAAAGCTCCACAAGAGGACAGTTTTAGGAGCAGTCAAAAATAAAAAAAGATGAACAGGCAAACTATAATGATCCAACTTACTAATAAAACAGTTTTCAAAAACACAAGTTAAAAAGAGAATCAAAAAACATGCTCACTAGTGAAAAAACTACTCTTTCTAAGCAATCAATAACTGTCTAATAGCTCTAAAAGCAGTTATTTTCTTGAAGTAAAACCAACAAAAATAAAGATGCACTATTACTGACTTTTGAACTACTATACTCCATCTAGTTATGTTTTCTTAAACTTTTTTTTTGTGTCCTATAACACAGACATATTAAAAGGTAACAAGGTAATTATATGAAAATTAAAAAAAAAATAAATCCAAGTGACAAACCTGCATAAGTTTTGTGTCATGTCCTGTATAGACAACAATCCCATGAACCCACTGAGTATTTCTCAACTGAGCTCCTCGTAGAAGAATCTGGTCAGATCCCAATGGAACAGTACTAGAAGGAAGCATTTTTGTATTTTAGCATCAGAACACTTAATGTAATAATAATAATTCATAAGAATAAATGCAAACAGTACTTGTTAAAACTTCTTACTAAGTTCAGAGAAATGAGCTAAACTTACTTATAGTAAATACACCAGAACCTCATTTTCAGAGTTAAAGTAGTTGATGTGCTGACTTAGAGAAAATCTGAGTTTAAAGCAAGTCACATATGGAGCCCAAATATTTAACTTCACAACAGTATTACTTACCACTTAATTTTGATTAAGAATGTTAAAGATATGGTACTGCATAGTAAGCACGCTGAAACCAAGAAATGTTAATTTTCCTTTCAGATTAAAAAGTTTTGTCTAATTGTATGCTGAAACATGACAGCTCTTACAAAACTGATTTTTCCAAAGCAGTTCTCAAATTAAACAGTCTTCTCTGAACTCTCAGCCTAATCCTTTCTTCCAGCTGTATGAGGAATTCATAAAATGCTGGAAACATTTGACTGTCTTAAATTTAGACAACTGACTTTGTGAATATACTGTAGCTTAGTTACTTTTTTTCATAAAATAAGAAGTTTTAGATAATTATTACTGTTCCTCATACAATTAACTTCCTGTTTTTGCACTTTTGTCTACATAAATACTAGCTATCAGATTCACCAATAGTGCATTAGTGCTTGCCATTCTCACTTAAATCTACCATCTCCACAGCGATTGAAAACCAACATGTTAGGATAACATATAAGTTGCCTGATGATAGCAGTTATATCCTCTGATACATAAGCTATAAATAGCCTGAGCAAGCCATCATATTTAGTAATATTTCTGGCAGTTTCAAGAAGTTTTATGTATTAATTTCTTCTGGACCCTCATTTCCCCTTCTATCCTCTCACAAACAAGCTTTTAAAGTGAAAAGACAGCAAGTAAAAAAGAAACAACACATTCTTCCTTCCCTAAAAATAACAGTAGCAATAGAGTTTTTTGGAATAAGTTCTCACAGAAACTAGGAAAAAAAAAAAAAACCTGTTCAGGAAAAAAATGTTTGAGTACTTTTCCATACAAAACAGGCAAATAACAAACCCTACTTCGCCACGACTAACTGTCTAGGATACTACCAAGAAACCAGAAAAAAAACTTAAAAATATGCAACATACTGAAATTGACTTGAATTGTAGCATCTTTGTTTTGTGGTAAAATTAGAAGAAAATTATTTTCCTTTCAAGTATGAAAGGAACTGAAGGGGTCTGAAATAGCCAATAATCATTAAGAGGGACTCATTCTGTCATCAAATATTGTTTCTATTTTTAAAAAAATGCATTCCTTTCTCTAAAGCAGTCAAAGTTATGAAATGAATTGTCATTCCAAGAGTAATCAGATTTTTCAGAACTATTAACAAGAATTTCACCTATAAAAGATGAAAGTAATAGCTTTTTTGGTTATATGCTTATGTTATCCACAGATAAACTAGAAACTTTTAAAACTGTAGACCTTCTCTGGAACGCCAAGATGTTCTGTCCCTTCTACTAACATGAAGAGGTAAAGGAACTCTAGTATGGCAGTAGTAAAAACTTTCTACTCCTAATTGTACTCCTTGAAGAGTCAGGTTGAGTTCTAAGACCGCTGCAACTTCTTAGCCCTCCTGCTTATTTCTCCTCTTAAAAACTCTGACGAGTATGCAGTGAAGTCCTTTCTACTGCAGGATTTTTTTTTTTCCCCCTCCATCAAACAGATCTCAAATAGGTATGGATACCCCTCCAACCTGGAACAGGAGTTTATCCTCAAAGGCCTGTTACTAGGAAGGCTATTAAAACAGAATGGTGATCGCAGCCTGTGGGAGTGGTCCCCAACAGTATTGCTGCGCAGATGAAGATAAACAGCAGAACAACAGGGGACAGACATAGAAAGTCCCCATCTGCTAGGTACTATGCTACTTCTTTCAACATTGTGACCTTACCCCATTCCGTAACAGTGTTGTCACTGGACAGAGCACCCAAGTCTCTTGGCCTTAACCTTCTCAAAACTGCCCCAGCTCATCTAATTCCTATTGTATACTGCACAACTAATTGTTTCTCAGCAATAAATGTTGCTTATATTCAGTGAAGAATGTTCTTAATAGGGAAATATCCCTTCAGCGTACTGCCCAGCTAAGGCTGTCACTGGCATATTAAGAGCTATTAATTTCAAGGACTTTTTCGAAAGCTTAGATGGCAAGGTGATTTTTTTTTTTTTTTTTTTTTTTTTTTTTTAATCAAACAATGTATTTTTATTCACAGTTTCCTCAGATGGTCTTCGGGAAAATGTTTACTTCAGGTCTGGACAGTCAATGTCTGTCCCTTGTTTTTAACTTGTTAATCTATTTTTCTCTGAGCTTTTTATCTAATCATAACTTCAAATTCATCCAGGCTAAGGAACTTTTCTCCATTCTCCAGCTATTAGTCTTCAGCTCCTAAAAATGATATATATTTTTGAGCATAAAAAAAGAGCTGCACCTTTCACACACAGAGTTAATATACTCAAAAACTGAAGATATCATGAAAATATTTTTGACCTTAAAATAATCTACAGATCTAGCAAAAAAAATTAATTGTAGTGGAGTTCTACTTTCTTGAATATTAAATATCCAAAAAAGAACCACTGCCTTTTTACAGCTGCTTTCCCATGAAACGAAGAAGAAAAGATTGAAAAGACCACCCAGATACAACATTTATGGACCACAGCGTTCTTGTACTCCAATGAGTTATATAAAAGGAAAGAAGAAATAAAAGGGAAAAGTGTCTTCATTACTCCTTTTGCTTTTCCAAAAATGTAAGATAGTGGATACAGTGAAAAATCTAATTGTGGGATCTTAAACATCTAGATAAATGCTAGTTAGATTAATCTGTGTTACAGATAATATGGGCAGAAAGAGAACTCATCTTTGATTTTTTTCTGGTTGGAAATTAGGTCAGGATCCAAAAAAAGTTACTTACCTGCAATTCTTTTTCACTGAAGGTAAATATTATATTAGAACCACACTTTTGGAACTATCCTACTGAACAGCAAATATATCTAAATATTCACAGACTGAATTTCTCAAATGACAATTTGCTTGACCAGCAGATGGCATGCTCCTACACATTCTCGAGGCATACCAGCCATCACCACATTTAATATTTCTTTTTTTACTCAAATTTTAAAATTAAATAATTCAGTTAAACAGAAAAGTGTGTTTTCTCCCTAGCCAGGGAGGAAGGATGGATGTGTGGATCTAGTATAACTATTACCTTCAGAGAAGAATTACAGGTAAATGTTTTTCTCTTCTTAACGACAAGTACAGTGGAATTATAATAGATCCACACTCTTGCGACTGAAAACTCCCGGAATGCATCTGTAAGAAATCAGTAAATAAAAATGGAATATAAAAAAGGTATTTAAGGATTAGTTAGTAATATATATTATCAATCCAGAAACAGAAACATGGATAATACTGCATATGGAGAAATAAAAGCCTACCAAATAAAAAAAATGTAATGTACATATTCAGGAATGAAGCACTAAACAATTCTGGATCTAATAACAAATTAGCTTTGAAACTACAGAAAACTCCAAATATCTATTGTGTAAATACTTAAAAATTTTTAGAATGTAAGTAGTTTTATAAGCAAATATGCTGTAATTGCACTGAGGCTGTCCATTTTTAGAGAAACATACTTTCAGTAAGCTAAAGTATTCAATGTCTTTAGGCTATTTAATAAAGAGATTTTGAAGTACATAGTAACGGATTCAGTTCCTCTAATAATAATAATAACAAAAACCAAGATAATAAAAGAACAAACGAAACAAAAAACCCTGCAAAAACAACAAAATCAGACAAGAAATTTCTTATGTACAGATTCTATAATACAGAATTAATAGATGAGGAATTAGATCCTTATAAAGTGAGTTACATAGTAGCTACAAATCAGCAAACTACTAGAATTTGGTTCATACACCCTTCTATTATTAATAGCTGTTGGTTTCTGAAGATCAACTAGTATTAAAACTCAATCTGCAGAAGATTTTACAATTGCAATCTTCTGAAGAATAAAGACTAATAAAGAATATATCAGAAATGTTTTTTTACCTCTCTAGACTATAGAATGAAGACCTTACCATTTATATTTGGAGTAGTTTAACAACATGTACTTATTTACTAATAGATTGGAACTACTGAGATCTTTCTCCTTGGATTTACATACCCATGCCCATCCAGTCTGATGTTTCCAACAAAGTCATACAGATGTCGGTTTGGGCTCTCACATTCAATTCTGCCTGAAAGTCTCATCAAACTTTCTATGTCCTTTATATCTGATGTTAGGGGCAAACCCTGCAAAAAAAAAAAAAACGTTTGTTACAACATTTAAAATTGCTTTCCTATATACCATTCTATGCATTTCAAATCTAACAGTGCAAGACATGAAAACCAGTATTCCTATGGGAATAAAACAGGACCACTACATTTTACTGTCATACTGCGAGTAAAAGTCACCTTAGTATCGTAAAATATCATGACGAAGACAGGGTCATAGACAATCATGTAACTCAGCAACAATGTCCATGCACAGACACTGCACACTCAGTTAAAAACTGCCATTCCCTACCTGCCCCTCAAGGACAATACCAGCACTAGCAGCTTCTTTCTGCAGTGCTTTTGTCTCTTTTATACTCTAAAAATAAACATACCTGGACAACAAATCCATCCACTTGTTCACCCACAGGAAACCCCTTGAAGTGCAAAAAATAGCTTAAAGTTTAAGCATTCATTCCTTCCATTTAATGCATGGAACAAAAACATTTATGAGATAGCAATAACCCACGGCTTTTTATTCAAACTATTAAAATTTCACAGCCTTCTAAAATGAGCATGAGCATCCTAAAATGTCTTATAAGCAATAATAGACTAAAAATAATATTGGAAGTATTCTCAAAAACAAAATTCCTACCTGTCGAATTTTTAAGTTTGTCTCACCATCTAAGTTAGATGTTTCGATGTAGCACATAGCTTGTGGTTCACTATTAAGAAAAGAAAAATCCTTAATTTTATATTACAATGTCAAAATCCATGAACTTTCTTTACTCTTCTAATATCTGCTTAGGCAATCAGCTTTATTTTTTTTTTCTTTCCTTATCAAATCTTGAGAACTAAAATAATATATAGGCAAATCTGTGAAATTACCAACAGTACTTCACATTGTCAGAAAAGTTTGCCAGAAGCTATCTTTTCAGATGAAACTCTGCTGAAAATGCAGCATAATTTTATTATTAAGTTTTTACAAGAAATTATATATAGGCACAAACACAGTATAACTGTAGTGCTTTCTGCCACATACAGTGGTAGTTTAAATATGAAGGATTTTTGCAAAGAGTTCTCTTACATTTACATCCATACTATAGACTTTTAAACATTTGCATAATCACCCTCTTTATGCAATTTAAAAACACTTTTAAAAAATGTTAATTATTTTTTTAAGGTTTAACCAGAAAAATCACAGCTTTCATATTTTGTCTCTTTGAAATATGCTGATACATGGCTTATGTCTTACACTTTTTTCAATACAACTTTTTGATGCGTAATACACAGCAGTGATTTTGTATCTTGTACAACACCTCAAGATTTGAAAGATACAACCATTATGGAGGTGTTAACTAGGCAAACAGAAAGAAGGATAAAATGACTTTTCTGCAAACAGAACAACAGGTCAAACAGGTCAGGATTTCTGAATTACTCCACTCAGCTTTCATTTTCTGCATACGAGGACAGAGCACTTACTATTTATAGCTGTGATAAATTAAGATCCTGCAAAGGACCGGAAGAGCCATGAAACAAACAAACAAGAAAAACAACACACCTTACAACTTAGAAGAATTAATGCCTACTCTCTATACCATTTTGAAGCTAACGTTTCTCCTTCTTTCTAGCATGGAAATCCAGAGTCAAGAGCTTTTTTTTTTTTTTTTTTTTTTTTTGAGTTTTCCTTAATACAACAACAGCTGCTGCTAAGTCACAACTTTATTCTGCAAGCATTCTAAAACTACATAGGTCATCCTAGCATATTTTCGTGAAGCAAGAGCATTAAAACGTACTAAATCATTGTCATAAACTGTTCTCAGGAGAGTACTTTCTTCTTGGCAAACTTTTCTAAAAATGTAAATAACTTCTGTCTAGATTGTTTGGCTGGAATCACCTGTATAAAACACTACTACAATGCTAGCATCTTAATTAGTTAATAGTAAAAAAAAAAAAACCCGAACAATATTTTTGTGAAGCACTTTTAAGAAAGACTAGGACAGCAAAGACATTTCCAGTGAAACACATGCTCAATTGTAATTACTTTAGCAGATAGCAGTGACCTCCAAAGTAAATGAATTACAGCTGGATCAAGGCAGGCCCATTGATTTAGTGAAAAAAAAACAAAGTCTGGTAACAGTGCAGACAATAGCATAAAGCTGACATGTCTAGGAAACATGCATTTTGTCACAGTACACAAGGACAGCGCTGCTTTTGCCACTGCATGCAGCAGAGAATGTGCAACATTCAAATTTGTGCAGAGGGTCCTCTACCAGCCCTACCAATAATGTTCTGTAATCTTCACTGAAAATACGAGTTGGTGCTTTACTCTGTGTTTATTTAATGACAACTTGTCTGATAAGATTTCACGAGGATAGTGTAAAATCTTAAAAAGAAGGTCTGGAACAAGTTCTTGCTTCTTGGAGAATTACCATCTATTTACGCTTTAAAGGATCTGCACTTACATCAACTGTACCTTTTCTAATTTTATAAATGCGTGGGTTTTGCTCAAGAAAGATGAATGGCAAAGCAAACACTACCAACACATAAGCATTCTTTATAGTTGGTATATGAGGACCCACATACACATATCCTGTGCAACTGGTTTATTCTAACCTTGACGACAGACTGATGAGATCAGCTGGGAGATGTTCCCCATTGGTCACTTTCACTACTTCCCCTACTGCCACCTACACATCCCAGTTTGAAAATGATTAGAACAGAAATATAAGTGATAGGGGAAAAAAAAACAAAACAAAAAAGAAAACAAATGGACAAAGACAAAAAGACAGAGTTTGAAATTATTATACAAACAATATATGTTAATTAAAATGTCTGATGACATTTTTTTCAAAATCTATTTTTATCAGGTCAGAAATAAAAGAATAAAAATATTTCCATCTGTATTCAAGTGGGTCATTTTACTTTAAGGCACCAATCTTAGACTGCAGAGAACACTGGTATTGAACAGAAAGCAGAATCTCAGCTGACAGAAGATTCTAACCATTCCATAAACTGTTTAAAAGTAAAACTAAACCAAACCACAACAAAAAATTATCCAGCAACGTATCAAGGAAGCTGAGTGAAAAGAACATGCAAAAAATGATTTTGTGTTTTCTGTTTTTGTTTTATAATCTTTAATTTCTCATTAACTTGCAAGAACAAAACAGAATTTAAGTCTTATAGGACTGTTATTTCCACTGTAAGAGACAGTATGATCTTAATTATGTTAGGAAATTGTAATTCTCCAGAAACCACTAGCACTTGTAAAAAGAAACAAATACTATTAGTTTGAAATAAAATCAGGACTGTAGACTTGCGTCACTTTTGAAGCCATCAATTGTAATTAGCCATCACAAAACAGCTGGAAAGCAAAACTGTTGAAACGGTCTTCCTTGGAAGTGTGTCACCATGTGAAGACAAGAATTGGAGGAGACTACATGCTGGCGTGCACGCAGAATTAGAGGCAATGTAGTGGTACAAGGCTCTCTACATGAGGGCTGCAACAGGCCCCTAGTAACTGAAGAAAGTAAGTTGTTTTAGCTGGAAAAAAATACCAGAACTGGTTCCAGAATACCAATCAGGATTCACCTCAGATTCACTTTTGCACGTTTGATCCTAGAAGAAAACCCGATAGGAAAATTCAAGGTGAATAACAGTCATAGAAGGGACAGTGCATTCTGACAAGAGGGGGGCAAAGTGATGCAAAGTTGAGGTAAGTCCTGACAAGTCCAGTAGCAGCTAACTATTATTTCAACTTATTAACACATGACGCAAGATTCCTGTTGAGGAACAAGGCTTGGAAAGAAGTATTTCCAGGCAGACAGCAGTCTTCTATAAGTAAAACAACAGCTGTAGAACACTGCAACGTGAATGTCCTCCAGATTAAAAAGGGCAAAACAGTGAAGAAATCTAGGAAAAAAGACAAATTCAGGAGCTTAGTCAGGAGGACTACAAAGAACGTGCTCTGATGTACTTTGCCTGCAAGACACAGGAGTTTGCTTGAACGAAGCTATTAACAGGCCAAAACGTTGTGGCTGCATGGCATGCCATACGTGAAGATCTTGGTGGTGTGGCACCAACAAAACTTACAAATGCTTCTCAAAATGCAGAAGTAATACATTACTAATTCAGAAGATACTGAATAGAAAAGCATCTGAAGTTACGATAAACATTCAGACTGAACAAAGGCAGACTGTAGGAGAATTTACAGAATTATCCGGCAACTATTTGACAATTGATAATTTAACAGAAATGTTTTCAAAACCACTACACTTAATTTTGAGATATAATTGAAAATGGCATAAACACATGCTAGTGTGCACCACAATCTGTCACAGAAATGCATAGGAACCTAACCTTATTAACCGTATGCATGACCACATTTGTTCACTTCAGTGGACTCGTAGAGGGCTTATGCCTAACCTGTAATCACATGTGTTACAATAATACTTTCACTTGTACCAGAAAAAAGATGGCTGTAATTGCATAGTAAACATACAGCAATTAATCAAATTGCAATTGAACATATTTAAATAATCTTAATTTAAAGCTCACAAACAAAAAAACAGTAAAACAAATTCTTAGAATATATTGTCTATTGACCTGATCAAATAGATGTTGAAAAATGTTCATCTTCCACATAGTAAGATGTGGATTTCTTAAATAAGACTGTCCAAGGAAATGATGATAAACAATCTCTGACCGTCCATATGAAAACAATTACAGCATTACATGCTATGAAGTCTTGCTTTCAGGGCTGAAATTATTCAAAATATATTTTATAGAATAAAGTGAATGCTCAGCTCAAACACAATGCCAGTTTGACAGTCTACATGCTATATTCATGGTTTTTCCCCAATTCAACTATCAAATATCAACTAAACCACATTTACGCTGTCTGCAATATACCAATTTTAATTTATTTTTAGGATGCGATTTGTTATGTACATACCAAAAAGTCAACCAGGTAAAATACAGCAGTTGAGGTCCAAGTTTTAGGCAGAGAATCAGCCTCTTTTAAATTAGCGTGTGAGTTTTTCACAGAGTTTACTTTCTCAGGGGCAAACAGAATGCCAGTATAGTTTGAGAACAGTTATTGACACAATTTAATGAAACACTGTCTGAAATGACAAAATCCCAAATGAACAAAAGATTACATTTAAGAGTAGCAGCATTTTTGTTTATTCCTTATTTCCTTGGAGCAATCACAAATAAATAAATAAATAAATAAATAAATGCAGGGTAGAGAAACCAGCCTCTACACTATAAGCATCAGTGGGCATCTCTACCTTGATGAGAGCAGTACAGTGTCAGCAGGTATATACTCTTTGCCTTTTATTATAACTATATCTCCAACATCTACCTGAAAGAAAACTGGGAATTGGTTAATGGTCTCAAACAAAATATGTTATCCCTTTGTTTTAAGCACAGTAAATATTTACCTTGCTGAATTTCCTAGAAACACTGCCAGGAACTCAAAACACATTAGGCATTAGGTACTTAAAGCCCTTGAATTCTTTGGAGATCTCTTTAATAGGCCTAATCTTGACGTTGGCTATGCATTCTTTACTTTTGCTAGTTATTGTAATAAATATTTTATTAGAACATTGCAGTTGAATTGAGGAAGAAATTAATCTCCCTAGGGTCATATTTCTGTTGCATCACGCTAAAGCCCTGTACCTGGTTTCTGCAAAGATTTCATCAGAATTGTAATCTGAATCTTGCCTCCAAATTATTGATGATGAAATTTTATTCAAGTTTTCAGGTGTGGAAACTAACAGAAGTAAAAGATAAGATGGACAGCACAACTTTTACTCCTTGAGAGTTACCTCTAATAGTCCCCTCCTCTAATTAAGGTTCTTATGCTTTAAGCTGAAGTAATTCTGCAGACATAACAAGTAACTAGTTTCCAGAAGGAACCTTCTTCCTTGGCACTCCAAAGGCCAAGGAAGGCCTTAGCACTCCACTACTAAGGAAGCATACAGCTTTGCCATATGTGAAACCTTCCCAGCTAGCCATATGAATTGGGTGATTTTTAACTGAACTTAGGAGCTGTCATCTACTAGTAGTTTTGGCTGACTCACACCGTTAAAACTGACTTGACTGAAACGTACATTTTAAGAGATAAATACAACGAGCGGAAAATAAAATACAGTAGATGATACATTTCCCAACATTCTTATTAATGGTACAGATTTGGAGAAATAAAGCAAATATTAGATGTGCATTATGTTCTACAAGTCACCAAGAAAATATAAATACACACCTTTTCCCAGTGGACAATCTCCCATGCACCATTTCGTAGTACTGAAAAAAAGAAGAATTCTCCATTTGCACACTCTAACTGCAGTATATACGTTTGTGGTAGTTTCCTTATGAAAAGCCATTCAGATGGAGCACATTTACAGAACATTTAAACGCATACCTTGCTTCTGTAAATTTTGGTCAAGCATCTGAATTATACACTGCATAGAAACTCACTATAAAACGAGTAAGAAAATCCTACAGGGTTTGCTCAATCAGATACAGGTTGTACAATAATGTGGGGTTTTCTAAATAAGTTAGTAATTGGAATGAGAAATTTTAAAGTAAAAAACATCATGGGGAAAATATCAATTCAGAAACATATTTTTTCTCATTTTAAATAATGACATTCATACAAAAGAAGTCACTGGCAGGCTTCTCAGGATTTAGCTGCCCAGACTATTGGCATGTCACAAAACAAATTAATACTGCAAGCACACTCCACTACTCTAGTTTTAGTAATTTAAAGCTGAGGAATACTTGTTACTACAATTAAAAAAAAAAAAAAAAATCAAGCTAATTTGTCATTTAACTGACAAAATTATGTTTTCAGGGAATAAAAGAAGGAGCCTTTTTTTTTTTTTTAATTGGCATGAATTATTGAATTACAAAGCTATTGAAGACTGATGCAGAAGAAGTAAATTAAAATAAAGCATATAGACAGGTATCAATACTAAGACAGCTACAAGAGACTACTCTCTTTCACTGTGCCTCCCAGCTTCAAACTGCCAGGATGCTTATTTATGTACCTGATCAAAAAATCCAATTCTTATGAAATCATGTCTTTAAAAAAACTGATCAAGATCTAGGAATGCATATTGTCTATATGTCTAAGTGTTCCTTGAGGTTCTATTCAGATTGGCCCCTCTTGAATATCTCAATTTCTGTAAGCCATTAACTAACCTGCTTAATAATTACTTATTAAGAGATTAGTCATCTTACTCCTCCCCCTAGATTTATTAATCCTGATACATTCAGGCAAATGGTAAATGGAGCAGTCTCCATTACAGATATTAAGCATGCTGCTTTCGTGACTGTCTCACCATCGGTTGGATCATTACACCAAATCTTACCCAACAAACCATTTCCCTTCACTGGGAAAACTACAGATCCACAGTGAGGACTGACTGTAATAGCGCAGTAAGGAATTCAGTACAGTTGGTAACTGTGTCACCAGCTACCTAAATCTATCCCCGCATGTCAGCAGTACTGTTTGTGGGGCCATGGTGTAAAATAGATGAGAGAACTGAGAAGGGTTGGAAATTTATACACACACACACACACACACACACACACCTTGCAGCAATCCACATAACTAAGTTTCAGTAGTAGCATAACTAACAGTGAAGTTCTGCTCACTAGAAATGTAAATAAGCTGCCAGACATGGCTAAAAGCTTCTTAAAAACTAGCTGCAGAAGCACTTTGACTGCTGAAATAGATCCCAAGGCTGTTTTGCATGCAGCCAAGCTGAACTAACAGAGTACCACTATCACAAAGAGAAGGTCCTGTTCTGCACTCACCTCATGCAAAGTGCACATAGCTTTATGCGCCCTTAATGTATGCTGCCTTCCCAGACCCCTTTATTAGCCAGTTTAAGCTACTAAGTGGAAGGAAATCATGAGCTTTTCTTGCTAGGTTTGTTTTCTGCTCTAGCTAGAGAAAATCAGCTCACAAATGGATGAATAAGAATCACAACACAGTGAGAGACCTGAAATCTCAAGAGTACTCTACCCAAGCTTGCTCCAATGAGGTTTTAAGTGCAATTAACATGCATTGACATTCATTTAAATACCTTTTCTTACGAAGGAGGGGAAAAAATGGTACTGCTATGAGTTTTTCAAGTGATAGATTACTTGCCCCATAAAGTCTTCTGCACCCTGAATTTCACGTTCATATCTCCCATTTTTCAGCTGTCTCTAACAAACAGCTTTGAAAAGCATGCTCCACCTGCCCTACTGAAGACTACTTTAACACAGTGCACAAATACATGCTTCACCACATCTGTGTGCATGACTGTGTCCCAGTATTTATGCATGCACTCTGGGGAAATAAAATCATCCCTAGTACAGCCTAATAAATCAAAATCCTCTGTAAAAGGCTTTTTTTTAAATAGTAATTAAAATTTAGAAAGTTAATTACTTAAGGCTGAGATAAAGATGGTCTTTTATGAACAGACAGATGAAGGAAAATCCACGCACAGAATCCACACGTGCACAGGTTCTCCAGGTCTTCTGTTCTCCAGGCTGAACAACCCCAGCTACCTTAGTCTGTCCTCACAGGAGAGGTGCTGCAGCCCTCTGATCACCCTCACAGCCCTCCAGTGGACCTGATTTAACTGGCACATGTTTAGTGCTGGGAGTCTCAGAGCTGAGTGTACGGCTAATTTGGCAGCAAGTTGTTATTTCAATTGTTTAAATTCCAAGTTTAAAAAACAAACAAACTTGCACGAGCAATTTTCATCTCATTTCCCTCTGTTAGGATGATCAACATTTGCAAAAAACTTCAAATCAACCAACACACAACCACAATCAATACCCTTTAAAAAGTTTCCTACCTTGAGTTTGTTTCTTGTTCACCGCATTATCAGCTTTATGCCTTTTCTGAATCAAAAAAGCACACTGATTTAAGACTTCTGTTGACATGGTAAAACTCTCATACATAAGATGTAACGCTCAGTTTTTACTGCTTGCACTCAATCATTTAATGAACAGACTTAAAAACATTTTTAACAGAACTATGGATTACTTGCATAGTCTTGATCATTAGGAAAGTCACACCCAGTTCTAGGCTAATAGTACTCTATTAAAATGTCTCTCATCTGAGCAATCAGTATTTGAACAAATTTCTTGTACAAAGATGTGATGTATTTACACTCCACAACTTTGTCCTTCCCTGTAACTTGAAAAGTAACAGTTTAATTTCAGTTGCTTTCTGAGCTATGCTGGGCAAAAAATCATTAGAAACAGTCAATAATCATGCACTGCATGTCACAAGTTTTGCTAGTACTTCTGAAGCATATATGTAAAACATATGCTGTATGTGAATAATGCCTCCTGCTAACATCATCTACTTCTTGTGATTGCACTCCAGAAAAGGAAGCGTTTGGTTATTCAGTTGAAAGCATCATTTTAATAAACTGAAAAGCCAATTAAACCTGCTTTAATATCAGGTGAAGATAACTATTTCTCTCACTGAGTAAAGAAATTAAAATATAAAACTAAAGAAAAGTGGAAAACGTACTAAATATTTTACTATGGAGCTAAAAAAAAAGTGCTATTGTCATTGTCAGCCAGATATTCCTGCAACACTATAGGAAGTACCTACATGCTGAGGCAATATAAAATTAATAGAAGGAAAAATAAGTTCCGACTTGCCTTTAGGCAATTCTGTAGCAATTAGTAACGATACCTTTTATTTTTAAAACTGATATGGGTAAAAACAAACAAAAACCCCTGGACCTGTACCCTGGCTTCTGCTTCATGCCAAACTAAACACTTCAAATTGCAAAGAGCAAATGACATAAAGAAACAAATGACGTAAAAGAGGAGGGAGATAATTTTAAAAAGGACACTCTGTACAGTAGCAGCAGCCTCAGTTTTATATTTGCCTAGACACTGACAGATGGTACAAGTCTGTAAGCATTAACAGCAGAACAGTTAAAAATATCTGAAAGAGCGTGAATTGATTTTATGGCTTTTTAAAAGGGAATTTGTTTATGTAAAGGGAAAGCAAAAAAGACATGTAAGGAGAAGCTGCCTAGTGGGCAGCAAATAACATAAATGCAGAACACAAACCCAGCCACTCTCTGTTTTGGGGAAAGGAGGTAGTAAAAAAACCCCCAAAACCTTTGCTGTTATTTCAAGTTTTATAGAAAATGTTACAGTCTAGTACCTCATTCAGAGACAAAATTTAAGCCCAACTCAAATGTGTAATTAGTGTGAATAAAGGATTAATGGCGGAAGAAAATACATTTTTTTTCATGCCCAAACAATTATCTGAAGCTTATTTTATTCTAAAATAAGTTCAACTTCCTACAAATTCAGTAGCTTCCAACATTCCATTAGCTGATTCGTTGACAAAATTGCAATATTCTGAATGCTCTGAGCCTGAGTGGTTTCTGTGGAGCCAGTAGAACTTAGTAGTTTTGGTTCCAGCTCATACTTTACCTAAATATGGTTGTACTATATTAATGAGAATTTCCCAACTACAATCAATCTATATAATAAACAGTCACCGATTTTCCATGTTACTGTCACTCCTGTACATATTAAGCACACAAATTGTAATGCCACATTCTACAAGATTCCATCTTCTGACATAAGCAGCACTATAAGCTTTCAAGAACATCCAGAAATCAAGAATGGCTCAACAGAGAATTACTCAGAAAGTTTTTTTTGCAATATAATCTACAAGAAATTGATCATTATTTACAAAATATGACTATTAAATACTTACAATATCCTCTATTATCTCCTTCACTGCGGCTACGGCTAAAATAAATAAGAGAGGGACCAAAGTTGTGTAACGGCCTGTTGGTGATACATCTGGAATTTGCTATTAAAAAGAGAGAAAAAAATTGTGCTTGAATTCCTGATTAAAAACATTTTTTTTTAACACAGTAAATAGAACTTTCAACTTTTCTTGAAAACACAGAGATGACAACTAGGTTTGTTACTCAGACACAGTACTGACTATTTCCAAGTGAGGGATATTGTATTAGAATCAAACAAAGCTGATACAACAAAACATTTTAAATTGAACAGTATTCAGTAGTTACTGTCAGAGGTTTTAGCATCTCCAGAAGGTTCACCTTCATCTTTTGTGTTTCAAATTAAATTTAAATATGTATTCATAAAATATAATTATTTTTTTTTCAGTTTAGTCTAACAGAGTGGACACAACTCCAAGGTATTTTAAATTTAAAGAAGATATTTTGTATTTTACTACTAAACTAATGAACTGATATTGAAAAGCTACACAACTCTAAGAAATCCCTTTCTGCTAAGCAAGCAAGGGCACAGATGATGCAAGTCAATGTGTATGTAAAATAAATGCTGAGAAGATGCAGCTACTTATGTGATACATATTTATAATTATCTGTAATTATCTTTATATTGACTAGAGTTAGTGGCAGCAGTGATTTACCACAAGAGTATTCCTGCCTTAATACATTTAGAACAGGCAATGCTGCCCATATGACTACAATGAGATTTTACAGAAAAAGTGGAGTAGTAAGTAGTGCCTCAGTGTAGTTAGAACATATCCTCAATTTATCATAAAAGGTTTACAAAAACAGTCAATGTTATTTATTACACATTTATTTTTTCTATCACTACATTGTGTACCTGAAAGAAAACACAATGTTATTGTATATACGCTGTTTTTCTTGGAATAAGATGAATACACGTCTATTTTCAATATTACCCTACACCACATTTTAAAGCAACTATGTGGAAACCCAGCACAAAGTTAATGGACAACTTTCTGTTAGCTACAGGGCAATAGTATCCACCACTTCTCCAGTTCTCCTTTCATTTCTAGTCACACATGTGCCTACACACTCCCATTCTAATGGCACATTATTTTCCAGGCAAAATATGAAATCAAAGGGGCACCATATTGTACCCTGGTTCTATTACCCTTTACCTGTTACTCCTGCTCACTTACTGATGCTCTTACCTGAAGTAGTGCAATAAAAAGAAAAAATGCATTGGCAGCTCTTCTGAACTGGGAATAAAGGAACCTTGGCAGGAATGTGATAATGTTGTACTTTGCAGTGCTAAGACAAAAAGACAAAAACATGTACTATTATTACAACACGAAAAAAATTCAGATGTATTCTTTCTCTCTCAGTTATACAAGCTTTCAAATACAACAGAATCTTCTGTGATTTCTGTGATACCAAACAGATTTGTTTTTGCTTAAAAGAGAAACCTGAAGACTCCTACAGACTTCTACAAACTAGCTACGCAAGAAAAGTGCCCATCATCCACAGAAGCCATTGTGTGCTTCAGTTTTGAGGCAAGAAGTTTCCTTGTCACCTCTGCTGTGACTTAGTTACAAGAAATAAGGAAAAAAAAAAAAAAAGTGAGAGAAGCAGGAAGCAGGGAAGGGGCTGTCCCAGGGAATCAGGACAGGACCTAAGCTCACAGATCTTACACCCCAGAACAATACCCTACCCAGCTAGCTATGGCATACACTTGGTGATCAATTCTGCACCATGACTTAAGTGCAGCAAAATTCTTGGTGAAAGGATTACCATTTGAGCTAGCATAATGAGAAGGGTGCTACATCAAAACTGAAGAGCTGTGGAGCTTCTGTTTCATGTAGGAATTTTTGTGATTCAATGCATACTGAAGAGTAAAAAAAAACCTTACAGGCTTAACAATATTTAAATGGTGTGTTTAAGAAACTAATAAGACTACAATATTCAATAACGTACAATTTTCCTACAGTATTGAATAATGTACAATTTTCCAAGGTGGTCTTTCAATATCTAAACTAAAGGCGTACTGCAGGAAAGAAGGGGACAGACCCTTTAGCAGAGTCTGTGGTGAGAGAACAAGGGGAAATGGTTTCAAGCTTAAAGAGTGCAGATTTAGGCTGGATACAAGGAAAACGTTTTTACAATGAGGGTGGTGAGGCACTGGAACAGGCTGCCCAAAGACATGGTTGATGTCCCATCCCTGGATACTTCCAAGGCAAGGCCAGATCAGTTCCTTGGCAACCTGATCTACCTGTGGCGTCCCTCTTCACGGCAGGAGAGTTACACTAGATGACCTTTAAAGGTCCCCTCCAACTCAAAGCATTCTATCATTCTATATTCATTAAAAGAAAAACTATATCCTTCATTAAGTGGAAAGTTTACCTTTAAAAGAAAACAAAACAACTCTAGATCAGTATTGGTTATTAAGTAATATTCTGAATGTTTGAATAATGAAATATAGTTAATCCTAGTGTAATTATCTTAGCGAAGCTTTCAACACAAAACTTTTGAACATTCAGCTTTTTGGCTGCCTTACACTTGGTTTTAAGAACAGAACGTCTCCATCCTGAAACAGTAACAGTTAAAATAACGATGCCAAAAGTTTCATACAAAAGACTAATAAAAATATTTTAAAATCCAAGTAAATAATATTGACTTTAACTTTTCATTAAGACAGTCAAATTGAAGGTAGAATTAACATATCCTATTCCAAAACTAAATAATGTCAAGAAACAGAGGAAAAGACAGAGAAGTAACATAAACTAAGTATAAAGATCTCAAGTCCATGGCCAAAAGAAAATATATTAAAAAAACCCAACAAATCTCAACTCACGTTATTCTTAGTATCTATAAAATTTCTGCGTATAACAGATGTACCTTCAGAAAACATACTTGCTTGAGACAGGGCTATCTTCACCCTTCTATTAATCTGAATTTTAACAATGAAACTGAAGGACATTATCATATCCAAAAACATGTTACTTACAAGTATTCAGTATATTTCTAAAATTCAAATTAAAAATAAATTAATTAATTAACAGAAATCAGCAAAGTCCAAACTGGAAGCCTAAAACTAGTTTTGTGAGGCAGTTACCAAAGCACAAACAAGACCATGGTCAAATGAAATACACCTCTCCAGGTAACAGAGAGATGCTCAAAAACAAAAGATAAACTGAACTAACCAGAAGAATAAACCCATACTCTAGAGATATGTAAAAGCTGCAGAAGTTCCATTAAGAACCTTCCTACTCAGAACTTAAAAATTCTGAATGTCAGCTTTGTATATGAAACAGTTTTGCTATTCTAGACATTTCTCTTCATTCCTCCTTTTGGAGTCAGACTAGTGATCTAAGGAGGTAGAATAAACAGAATCTGTTCTTTGATTTTACTAAGCAGTATGCAACCTTATGAAGCTCATACGTATTAACAAAAATAGAATTTAATACCTGACATGATTATTGCAGAATTTGGTTAACTGGGGCTGATTGATGAATATAGTTCTCAATTCTTCTTGATCAGCCAGAGAAGTTTTCTCTGAAACATCATCTGTCTTCTCATAGCCTGTTAAAAAAGAAAAAAAAGGATTGTTTTAATATAAGTAAATGTACACATACACACACATACAAGACCTAGAGCACTTCATGACAAAAAGATCTCACATCTATTTTGAATGTGAACTCAATATACTTGTGTTTCTTACAATAACAGGTAATGTTTATTTAAAAAATAGCATTATAAAATACATTGGCGATTAGATATGAGGATAAAACAATATGGTCAAGATGCCTCATAAAGCTGCAATAATGGACAATAATCTACTGAATTAATGAGTGCACTCAAATAGCTTATGCTGCTTCATGGAAAAATGAAATGAACTATGGTCTGTGATTGACAACCTCTTTCACTTCTCCTGAAGTGCCCCCAGTACTGGGGTAAACAAATATTTTAAAAGGAAGACACTAAAAGAAATAAATGAACACTAACATATGAATGGCCAAGGCAAATTGTATGAGTTTCAATAGGGCCAAGTGTCAGTTCCTGCATTTTGGCCACAACAACCCCAGGCAACCCTACAGGCTTGGGGAGGAATGGCTGGAAAGCTGCCTGATGGAAAAGGACCTTGGTGTACTGATGGACAGTCAGCTGAATATGAGACAGTAGTGTGCCCAGGTGGCCAAGAAGGCCAACGGCATCCTGGCTTGTATCAGGAATGGAGTGGTGAGCAGGACTAGGGAAGTCATCCTGCCCCTGTACTCAGCACTGGTGAGGCCTCACCTCGAGCACTGTGTTCAGTTTTGGACACCTCAGTACAGAAAGGACATGGGGGTGCTGGAGCAGGTCCAAAGAAGGGCAACAAGGCTTGTGAAGGGCTTAGAGAATATGCCCTACGAGGAGAGACTGAAGGAACTGAGGCTGTTTAGTCTGGGGAAGAGGAGGCTGAGGGGAGACCTTATTGCTCTCTTCCAATATCTGAAAGGTGCTTACAGTGAGAGCGGGGTTGGTCTCTTCTCACTGCTGACAGGTGACAGGATGAGGGAAATGGCTGTAAGTTGTGCCAGGGTAAGTTTAGGTTGGATATTAGGAAAAGCTTCTTTACAGAAAGGGTTGTTAAGCCTGGAATGGGCTCTGCAGGAAGGTGGTTGAGTCACCATCCCTGGATGCGTTTAAAAACCATTTGGATGTGGTGCTCAGGGACATGATTTACTGGAGGGTTGTTAGAGTTAGGGTAGTTTGGTTAGGTCATGGTTAGACTCAATGATCTTTAAGGTCTTTTCCAACCTGAGCAATTCTACGATTCTATGATTCTATGAAAAGAACAAGTAGTTCAGTACTTGTTCTCTTCATACTTATCTGCCAAATAAGCATCATTAACTCAGAAGATCTCCACACTGCATACAGACCATTCAACAGATTAATTTCCAGTTTTTCATGTAAAATTTAACACTGCTTGTTGCTGAATTTAAAGGAAAATGAAAAATTTAAAGGGACATTCATACAACTAATTCCCAATAAACACATAGCACCGTTTCCCCTACGTGCCTCTTTTAAACCTAACTGTTACACAACTATAGTACTGCAACAATTAAGAGTTTTCGTAAGGATAAATACTGAAGTAAACTTCCTACCAAAAGCTTGGAAAAGTTTTACCATTAATCTCAATGGCAGAAAAACAGTTCACTAAGAGTATGTCTGAAAAATGAAATTAAACACAAAAAGTAGATGTCTAATATAGCTGCCTGAAATCAAAGCAACTCACTAGTTCTACTTACTTGCACAAATCATCTGTTCTGAGAAGTACTCAAAGAAAATTCATTGTCACAACCTACATAAAGGCAGAAAACCAACACAGCCTACTCTACAGTTAAAGGAATTACACTCTTCTAGTCCTCAGGGACTGCCCCAGACCAGCACAACCTTTCATAGATGGGGTGGCCTACCAGTGCCATTAGCCGGCTCCCTCCGCACCCATGCATACAACTGAGCAGAGCCTGGGCACTGCCATATTTCCTGTTAAGTGTTCCCAAACCTGACCCTCCTCCATGCAGGTAAATCTTTCTTGCTCCAGACTTTCCCACCAGTATCAGGGACCTGAAGTTCCTGATATTATTACTCAGGAAATCCTTGCTACTGTGTTCACTCATTGGAATTCACTTCCTTCCTTCCCGCTCTCCAGTGAAAGGCACACATCCAACAATTCCAGTCAAGCTTCAGTAAACATCTCAAGAACACCCTTTGGGGCAAGCCTAACAGACTTGGCCC
Source organism: Gallus gallus (assembly GCF_016699485.2). Taxonomy (NCBI): domain Eukaryota; kingdom Metazoa; phylum Chordata; class Aves; order Galliformes; family Phasianidae; genus Gallus; species Gallus gallus. The sequence goes on along the minus strand of NC_052535.1, from coordinate 67,672,689 downwards.
ACCCAAGGGGCCTGTACTCTTTGCCTGGAGGAACCTCATAAATACACAGAGCAGACTGAGCAAGCCATTTCCTTCTCCTGTCATTAACAACCCTTTAGAGAGGCAAACCCTTCCCCTGTCACAAAACCAACCGGCTGTGCAAGACCCCCAGCACACAGCTCCATAAACATGTACAGCCACAACACAACTTGACACAAGCACCACTTTAAGAACGTGAAGTCTTCACTCATCACAACTACACACCGAGTCACATGGTTATACTCATGTCCAGGACCATCACACAGCAAGCACACCTTTGTCCCAGGAACACAACACTTCCCAGTTACTCCATGAAGGAATGAATGTGAATAACAGCTACCAAGAAAGAGCACTGGTGAAAAAGTTGGAAACTGCTCTCTTAGAAGTACCACTCCAGCTTGACTAAGCTCAGGAAACAAGGAAAGAGTTCACATGTTTGCAGAATGCACTACTCTATTTTTATAGCCCTAGTTTTAACACTTTTGCAAGTGTAAACCTGCAGTCCTGACAGTGATAGAGTTAACGCAAATGTTAGCAGGCATTAAATCTAATATCTGTTTGTTTAAAACACCAAGGGACTATAGACATTTGTACACTAGTATTAAGGCATTTATTTGTTCTTCAAATAAAAAGCCAGCAAAAAGATGCTTAGGTGCATCATAAACATTCACTACCTTCCTTTCTATTACTTTGAATTCACATTTCTCAATCTGGACTTAAAAAGGAATCTCTGGAAGTAAGTACTGAGCCTCACAGGTAGCCCTCTGCAGCCTGCAGCTTCAGTAAAAGCACATTAGACTGCACTGAAAGCTTAATGGCTACTCATGTCCCTCATGTCTCTGCCTGAGCTCTGAAATACATTCACCAGAATACAGAGACTACACTGCCACAGAAAACTAAGTATCAAGAAGGTACAGTTTTTCTTCCTCATTTGTGTCTGTACATGTGTGTGTGTATATATATATATATATATATATAAGAAAAATATATATATACACACATATACACACACATACACACACATCTGATGGTTCTTAACTATATTACTGAAGTTATTATGTTGACTAAAATGGTAAGTACGCTTAATTTAAATGTTTCCCAAGCAATAAGAAACACAATTCCCTTTCAAATGGTCTCCTTTCATATATTATTATCAGAAAGAAAGAGAAAATTTAAGTGTTGAAATTCTAATTCAGCATTTGACAGAGGTCCGCTTCATCCTACTCTCCCACACTGCAATCTCTTTACAATGCATCACCCTTTGGAATGCTATCATCACCTCTTGCTCTCACTGTCTGCCCAAGGACTTCAATCAAGTGTTAGCACATGCAGGTTTCAGCCCCTTTGCAGCTGCTATTTGTCTGGGTTAGCAAGAGATGCCTTTTAGCAGTTTAAAAATGCAGCAAGCTTTTCTTGCCAGGAAGCTGCTCCTTTTCAGATCTGCCTGAAGTCAAAGACAACTCTTTGCTGCACATCTGTACAGCAAACAACACCCCAGGCACCATTTCTGTGCTCTCTGAGCACCAAATGTCTTCAGGGACACTCAGCCTGTATGCTGTGCACGCCAAGCCTAGAACTCCATCCCCCCCTCCACGCTCCAAGTCTAAACATTACGTTTTGTAGATGAAATTTTTCACTAATTTCTCAAGACATTGGAACTCTGTAACTATCACTTTGAGAGTGAATGGGCATTTCTCTACATGATGCAGCCATTTTAACTGCAACCACATATCTGTTGCATTCCCATAGTTGGTTTGTATTCTGCATCTTCAGAAAATGATGAGTATTTCCAATTTCTTCCACATCTCATCCACACTCATGTAGTATAAAGTCATAAAAAGCTCTACTTAATCACAGCCATTCTTTCAAATACAACCTGCATATCTTCAGTATGCTTTATTTATATTAGGTAAACACAGAATTTGGCAACAAGTTGTTGGCATTGAAATGGCCCCAGATAATGTCAGGCACTAAAATACGAAGTAGGACATCGATCAAACTACACTCACAAACTTGAGTCTAACAGCAATAAATCACACCAGACCTTTAAGAGCTACATTTCTATGAAATTTTAAAGCAAAATTTATGGGTTAGAGCTCAGCTGCTGCCTAAGCCTCAGTGCAGCAGGTTTCATAAAAGCTGACTGCTTTTATGTCAAAAGGAAGCCACTAAGTGCTTTATTTCTTCCTCAGAAAGAGCAAGAACCCATTGGCACCAAACCAGTTTGCAAGATGAACTCAGCCTACTAATCAAATAGGCAGATGCCCATCTCAAAATGTGGTCTGAAAGTAATCACAAGAACAAAGGGAAGCACATCCACCACATCAACTCTCGGTGAAAGCAGCTACGTTTTTAGTAAAGGTGGTTTTCAGAGATGCAGTTAACAAACCAGCAAAAATTAAAGATGGCTGCTCTTCTGTAATTCATTGAAAGGTTCCAAGGCGACATAACAATACTGATCCAAATATTCAGAAAGTTGACAATGAAGAAGGTATAGAAAAAACAGGCAGGAATCCAGACAGAAAAGATAAACACTACAAAACAGTCAGTATCAAAGCATCAAAGTATCAAAGCTGTAAGAAATATATGATAATGAAAAAAGATACCGTGAAGATTATGAGTAAGGACCTAAGATGAAGCAATCGTGCTAATCTCCTTTCAAAAAAGTATGCAACTATTGCTGTGTTACAGATGTCAAAACTGACAGTGACTGAACTTGTTCCCTGTTTGTTCATCACGCTGAGGGTTTGGGCAAGTATTGTCCCAGGGATTAAAACCAAAGGCACCATCACCCTACACAGGCTCTTATCTAAGGACACAACAAATACTAAGGTAATAATACACAGTAATAATTTTGAAGTCTTACAGTAATCAAGAACAAAGCAGCAATTATCACGCTTCAAACAGGAAACGTGACGCTGCTTTATGTAAAACCTGGCATTTAGAAAGAACAAATACAAGGCAAGACTTCTTGTCCTCCCTGTCAAGTGTTAGCTTGTAACACTACTGTTATTTAACCAGAGAACTATCAGACAGATTCTATGACACACGTCCTCAGGTGCCCCCACTGACAGAAAAGAACCGACCTGAAAAAATTTGCAAGTCAGCACTACTAAAAGAACAACTGTAAATACCAACAAATCATACTACTTTGACACGGCTGTCCTTTGTCAGGGTATTAGCAACACCTGAAATAAGTTCATAGTAAAAAGTGTACTTTGTAAGGAATAAATTTTTTACTTTTTTTTTTCCAGTAAAAGATAACATCTTCAACATCAACAAAACGCAAATAAATAACCAATGAAATAACAACAAAAAAGCCAAACAATCAACTTGAGATTTCTCCAATAAGAGAACCCATTAAGGACCATGTTTTGCTTCAGAAGGGGCAACTATGTTCTATTACACCATATTTGCAGGGCCTCTTTCTAAACCACATTTGGTAGTAAAGTCTCTAAGTTTGCAGTTAAAACAACAACAGTAAATTCTAAACTCTGTACAAAAAAGTGTGTACGTCCAATTTTTCCTTCACATAAATGAAGAAATAGATGGAAGGTAAACACAGACAGATTGGGCCATGGAAAGAAAGGAAAAAGAAAAAAAACAAACTACCACCTCACTGAAATCAAAAGAAGTATTTTAATACACTTCACTGAATGATCAAAAACATTATGTTATTCTCAAAGTATGGCACTCTAAAGCTTTCAAAGCTTGGTTTTGTAGCCAAGAACTCTTACATTACAAGTATGCTAGCTCACATTCCCGAAGAACACAGCACAGTTCCAAGACAGCCAGTGAGACTGAAAAAGTGTGTCACAGTGCCACAATAAAACTTTGATAAGAGAACTAGCACTGAGAACCTGACCTCTGTACCTCTGAGGAGTCAAAGAACAGAAGGGAACCGCAACTGCAATCAGCAGTTGCTGCTGCTGCTGACCTACTGCTGCTGAGGCTGCCAAGCCTGCACTGTGACTGGACCCAAATTTTCCACTTCTGAAGCACTGGAAACCTCAATATAGACTGCAAAACACACTTGTCAGGAAAAAGTGGCAATAACGGTCTGTTAAAATGCTACATAATCCTATAGTCCAGAAGTAGAAACACCTGAAGATATATTAGGCATCACAAGAATGGACAGACTGCTGAAAGCCATCTGATGACTACTACATAATTTCAAAGTAATCGTCCGTTTCATACATAAGTCATCACATCTTACACAAGTTCAGCTTCATCTGGCTCTCATGTGGGCATTTGCCTTTCCTAATATGAAATTGCTATTAACGCTGTTGGCAGACAGCACAACAGCACCTCAAAAATGTCTGTACTTTCTCTACCATCCAAGATGGTTCACTGAAATCCATCAATGCACAAAGGAAAGCATTAACGCTTCTATGTAGGTTGCTCTGAAAGTATTTGACAGAGCAAATTATTAGCTACAAAACATTATTTTTCAACACAGTCACCACCATTAGCTATGCATTTTCACCAGCGATGAACAAGAGTCTGCACACTGTGTTCATTAAAATCTGCACCATTGGAGGAGATACACTGTTTCCACTGTTGCTACAATGGCATAACTGCTAAGAAAATGTTACCCACACAGTCCTGGATCTAAAAGATAGAAGTCAGAAGGCACCAAACTGGACAATACTGTGGGTGTGGTAGGACAGTCTAGCCAAAACTTGCAATATGCTTCACAGTCTTCAAGCTGGTATGAGGCCTTGAATTACTGTGCCACAAGAGAAAAGTTGTCTTCTCTGGCCTGACTCTGCAAATTCAAAGCCTTCAGCTTAGTCAGCAGCATGATGTAGCAATCAGATGTTTTGTCTGGGTTCCAAGAAATCTAGATCCTTTCCTATCCTAAAAGCACACATAACTTTATCCAATAAGGGCTGTGCCACCTCTCCACAGACTGTCATTTTGACTTTGGCACCTAGAGGTGACACCATGCTTCGTCACCAGTAATGATGAGATCCAGGAAACTGTCACCTTCAGCCTCATATTGGTTCAACAGATACTGACAAATGTGCATACAGTGCTCTCTCTCTGTTCCTATGTGAGTACTCACGGGACCCACCTCATGCAAACTTTGCAGTATTTCAACACTACCATCATCATTTCCAACCAGCCGATGCACAGTCTCCTGGCTGTAGTCTGCTGATCCAAGCCGAATGATAAGCTGAATGAGATGCTCTTCATTTTGTGGTGTGACAGTTGCACATAGACGTCCAAGGCATCTTTCATGTCACTGTCACCCTGCTGAAACGCACCACTCTCCACCTCACTGTGCTTGCATCAACTGTTCAGTCTCCATAAGAATTCAGCAAGTGTCAATGAATGTCAGTGGGTGCCATTTTCTCCACGTGGAGGAATTCAATGACACATCTTTGCTTCATATGCACTTCCACGCAGGATGCTATTTTGTCGGACTGCTCCTCTGCTGCCATCTGTCATGCATCAACAAAATGTAATGGAATATTGGCAGAAAGGTTCAACCTGCACTGCCACACCACCAACATCTGCCTCTGACACTGTGGGCCAACATAATAAAATAGGAGGCATTACTTTTGGAGCAACTTTCATGTTTTCAGAAACTTAGAGACACCTAATAAAAACTGTCAATACTAACCCCCCTCTCCCAGAGTGTACAGATATATTAATATATATATGGCTCTGGGTTATTCAATTTCATATTGTTTAACAGATGCATATATTAACTGCATGGCTATAAGTATACTCAAAGATTTCCCCATGTGTTTTGCAACTGCAGAATACAAGACACAGATGTTATGTATTTACCAAACACCTGAAGCCCAGATAAGATTCTGAGTTACAGTTACTGGTGGTGAAAAACAATTTAGGAAATCTCTGCAATGTGTTTAGGAGGACCAGATCTTCCATGTCTTGAGCAAGACTCCATTGGTACACAAACCAATTCTGTAGAACTGCAGCACTGCCTCATATGAATCACAGCTCTTCTTCACAAGAGGGAGACTAGGCACAAAATTTATTACAAAAAGATTGTAAGCATGCCTGCTTATCAGCCACAAAGAACAAAAGATCCTGCAGTGGTTTGGAAGAATACCACCAAAACATTAGCTGTGTTTTAACCAAATTCTGTTCTCCACGCAAATTTCACGTTGTCTTACAGACATACAAATGCCTGTAATTTTTATTTTGTAGCAATGTATAGACAGTAGCATTACATCTTCTATGACTGGGAATGACACATGTGCATTATTCTGACAGGTCTGAGTTCTTTTCATCTGAGCACAGCAGCTGATTTTTTCTAATAGCAGTACTACGATCTCTTTATGCCAGAGCGAGCTCAGTTCTGAGACGATGTCAAGGCAGTCCAGACTGATAAGGTAACTCATGATCCACAGAAAAGGTCACTGAGGCAGAAATTACTTGCTGCAGTGACAGGAGAGGAAAATGAGGTTTTAACCCAAAAAACACAACAAAGAAATTCTAGAACAAAGGAAGTAATATTAGCTTGTCTATCATATCCCCTCGAGTCTGGCTATTCTAAGGAACGGCCTGTGCTGTAACAGCACTTATGAAAACTGCTCTTTGTGATTGTAGTATTAGCAGTGAGTTACACAGAATGCACAGCAACCTTGTCATTAACCAAGCGTGTCCTACTCCATGCTGCAGATAAGGCTTTAGGGTAGGTCTCAAAAGGCAGTCTTGTCACTACTCTGCACAATGCTTATCTAACAGGCTCCTGCCATGGCCACAGCTAGGACTGTACGGCTACTTTATGTCACTTTCAAGAGCCAAGGATGACACCCACACTGTAGAACACCAGCGTCTCTGAAGAAATAGTAACATTTCCTTATGCAGCACTGTTTACAAACACCAGCCACACAGGCCAAGTACACCAAGTCAGGAAAAGGAGGAAAATAGAAACTGAAAGACCCACTGACATCGTGAATGAACTGAATAGAAACAAAATGATCCTATAAGGTTCACATTAATTTCAGATTGGAAGCACAGATTTTAAATGACAGTCATCATTTTTTACATGACCTTTCTTTGAGTAACGGAACATACATCAAAGCACAGAACAAGGTAGTAATGGCTCTGCTATGATGAAAAGCCATCACACCATCTTCCAAAAGTTACGTTTCTTAATAAAAGTGCCATACATATTTACAGACCAAACAAAAGTATTGTGGAGAAACCTATTAAGCCCTGTATTCAGCTGTCTTGCAGTCATCTAACCATGAACAATATTCAAATAAGCAGGATTTTTTTCTCCCTTTCACTGCACCCACACTTCTTAGACAAACCCTTGCTTTTAGGGACCACATTTGGTCATTTAATTATCCTTAAACACTGCTGTAGCTTTGCCACACAAACATTTGCACAAATAAGCTGGGAACGCTGATTCTAAGCTTCAGTGGAAACGCTGATTCTGAGATTCAGTGAAAAAGCAATTGACTTGAAAAGAAGAACTAGAAATGGACTGAAATTCAGCACTGAGTAGATGCTTTGCCAGTCCCCCTGTATGCATCATCTAATTACTGTGGGTACAGCACCACAGACACTCTGGTTGTAAGCACATTTCTAAAGTGTCCCCGGAGGCATGCATCTTCTTCACTGCTTCTCAGAAGGCTATATTCTTCTGCTCTCTTGGCCAGCTCACACTGCCTACGAAGTAAGAGGTAAGCTCCTACAAACAAAAGCAGGTTCTCCCTGAAAAGCATAGAGGAGAAAGGCACGTAGGATGGTTGAAACAGAAAAGATTGAGAAGGGAACAGCCTATGCCCAATATTAATTCTCATTCTTGCTGGGGCACACACACACACAAAATCAAACATAAAGAAGTAATCTGCTTGGAAGAAGGAAGGCAGATGCAGGGAGAAAGACGCTACTTCCCCTCCCCTCTCGGCCTGCACCAGGTGCAATGGCCTGATTTGTCTTCAATTGACTCCAACACGGCCCCAGGACTAAGGGCAGCACACCTGCCTCAGGAGGCACGGGTCACTGCGGTGACTCTGCTGTCATTACCCTCAGCTACAGCAAACCATCAGCTGCCCCAACGCGCTGCTGCTTCTGCACTGTTATTTCACACTCGCACTGGAAGCGGTTATTTCCGATGATCAGCGCACACGCAGATACTGCCCATAAGGGAGGCGTTCCCGCTGAACCCCGGGACAGAAGCGCGGTGCACGGCAGCACAGCGAGGCACAGGGCACGCCGCGCTCCCCGCGGTCACGCAGGCAGCTGTGCCGGAGGCAGACAATGACAAGCACACAGCGCGACACCGCCCGGAAAGCACAGCGGCAGCACCGCGCCCCAGCGCTCGCTGCTCGGCCGCGGCCCGCGACCACCGACACAGCTGGGCGGCCCCGTGCACGCCGCGGTTGTAGCAGCGGCCACTGCCGCCCGCCTCCGCCGCCCAACCCCGGCTTCAGGCGGCCGCAACCCCGGCGAACCGAGCGCCGTCCCTCCCTGCGAACGGGGGAAGGCGGGCGCCGGGCGGCACTTACCCTCCGCGCGGGAGCGGATCTCCGACACCGTCTTCTGCACCGCCGGCATCGCAGCAGAGCGTGGGGCGGCGGCACGGCCGCGCTGCACCTGCACCTGTCCCCGCCGCCCGGCGGAGCGCCGCGGCGAGAGCCGGGCCCCGGGCTGCGCTCAGCGGCGGGACTGCGGCGCCGGAGGCAGAGGGCTCGCGCCTCCCTCCGCTCGCGCCGCCGCTGCTTTCCGACAGCCGCGACGCCAGCACGGCTCACCCGCCGGCCCCTCCGGAACCTACTAACTCCGCCCCGTCTTCCCCCGCCTCCCCTCCTCGCGGTCCCCCACCTCCGCCTGCCGCCCCCGCGGGGTCGCCCGTACCGGCTCGCTGTGCCCAAGCGAGCAGCGGCGCGGTGAGCCGCTTCGCGCCCCCCTCTCCGACGAGCGGAGGGGATCCGGAGTGCACCCCCCCGCGTTGCAAGGGGAATGGAACGTGCCGAGCCTTGGGCCGCTGCCCGCGCTCGGGGGGGGGCCCGTCCTGCCCGCGGGGCTCGGCCTTGGAGCGGGGAGGAGGCGGTGGGGATGCCCATCGGCTCCTCGAGGGACAGTTCTGTGGGGCGAGGTGCCGGGCCGGCACCCTGTGAGGTCACCGGGGCTTCTCGCCCAGCTCTGTATTTTTATCACTGTTCGCCGTGCCGCAGTTTGACAGCGTGGGTTGGCGAAAAGGAGCTCCCAGCCGCAGGTGCTTCGGGCTGAAGCCGCAGCCGCATCTTCGCTGTCAGGCTGTTTACGTGACACTTCGTTTTGTGCGACTGCAACAGGCAGGGGGACGTGTCTGTGCCGCGTCGTGCCTGTGCCTCAGTGCGAACTGCCGCCCGCGCTGCGTGAGCGTGGAGAAAATAGGCACGGTGATAGGATTTGGAACAGTGGGTCTTGGGATGCTTCTGTTTTGCATCCATCACAGTTGGGCGTGATAAACAGCTCAGATACAAGGAAAGGGGGATGTTTCCTTTCGTAGGAGACCACATTGGGAAGTAAATGCTGTTTTTCAAAAGGCCATCGAGTCTGCTGGAGGCTCTTTGTAAGATACAGTGCTCTTCTGCATCATCCTCTGCAGCAGCGTGTTTGATTTTTGTTTTTGGTTTTTTTTTTCTGCTGAACCATAAACGAAGATCGTAGAAATATTTCTGTTCATCCTTTTTTACTGGGAAAACAAAATGCATGGAGAGTGCACCCTTATCCGGCTTGAAGAAATACTCAACAGTCAGCCGTAGGTAGACGTGTGGCCCTTCTGCAAAAGAAAGCTTTTAGTTAAGATTCCATCGAAGTTTGTCTGAATAATGTCATCCAGAGACCAAATGCATATGTAGCACTCAGCATAAATATGGCAGAGGACCAGTGATGAAGGTCCTTGTGTGTTTTGTTTATTTATTTCACAATTCATAGCAGATACACTTGTTAAATGGCTGCAACCAGACTGAAGCCCACTAAATTCATATAGAAATACAGAATGGCTTGGGTTGGAAGGAATCTCAAGGATTATCGAGCTTCAACCTCCCTACCACAGGCACAATTGACAGCTGCTGTACCACTTAGCCCAGGGCCCCATCCAACCTGGCTTTGAACAGCTCCAGAGATGGGGAGTCCACAACCTTGCTGGGCAACCCATTCCAGCACCTCATCACCCTCTCAGTGAAAGACTTCGCCTGACATCTAGTCCAAATCTTCCTTCATTTAGTTTAAAACTGTTCCCCCTTTTCCCACCACTATCTACCTGTGCAAAAAGTTGGTTTTCCTCCTATTTATAATCTCCCTTTAAATACTGGAAGGTAATGAGGTCTCCCTGCAGCCTTCTCTTTTCCAGGCTGAACAACTCTAGTACCTTCAGTCTGTCTTCGTAAGGGTGGCCCTCTTCTGGACCCTCCCCAAAAGCTGTACATCCTCACACTGGGGGAGGGCCCAGACCTGGTCACAGTACTCCAGATGGGGCCTCAAAAGGGCAGAGTAGGGAGGGACAATCACCTCCCTTGCCCTGCTGGCCACTCCTCTTCTGATGCAGCCCACAATACCATTGGCCTCCATTCATTCTCCCCCAAAATCACTGTAGTGATGGTGACAAATAGGCTTGTCATTAAAATCCACTTTTAAATTCAATTTCATCTAAACTTTCTTTTCCATTATTCTTTCTGTAAATTCCCTGTCAAGCAATGCTTATTACTCATACCTTTGGGCAACTGGAAATTTACCCAGTCAAGTACATAAGGTACTAAAACAATGCTGCCAAGTGCTCATTCACATTGGTGAATAGTTATTTTACAAACAAGGCCACTACCCAACTTGTGAAGAAAACAGCACAATATTATTGGTAGCTTTATTCTCTCTCTATATTTTTTAAGCTGACTTGTTGTAGATGCTCAATATCCTTTTCATTTTAAAATAAAAGCCTTTTAATTTTTTTTAATATCAGTAATACTTGAAAAAAGCTGAGAAGCAAGGCTCTACTAAAGTTTTCTATCACTTGAAGAAAATTCCCATTTCTTCAGTTGTAATTCTACAGTCTCAGCATTAAGCTAAACATGTTTAACTGTTTACTTCTGTAATAGAGAATTCATTCAGATGACTTCCAAATGTAGAAATTCTCAACTCCTTTCTTTTGTAACAGTCCCCACCACCTACAGCTTCACTCCAGGAGAAGCTTAGTACCCCCTGCACTTTCTATCTCTCCCCAACAAGATCTGCATGCAAAACAAGCTGGCCCTTGTACTTCTTTCCTTTGGGAAATGAGTATATGAGCTCATCTAGGGTAAATATATTCTGTGTCACTAAAGAAGTTTCCATCTCTGCATGTCACCATTCTTGTTTTGATAGAAACAGGTCAAAAGATGCTTCTGAATCTTTTTAAGCTGAGAGCATGCCCTATATTTAAGGAATCCAGTATTTGTTTCTGGATCACCACTTGTTTGTAATGTATATGACAGGCATGCAAAAAGGAAGCAAGCCAGTCATCTTTCCAGCTAAGGTGTAAGTTAGACCCTATACCTATATCATACTTGGGAAGTTAGGTGGCACTCTGCATCACAGAATCATTAAGGTTGGAAAAGGCCTTTAAGATCATCTGTTCTAATTGTCAGCCCATCCTCACTACACTCAATAACCACATCCTTCAGTGCCACATTACATGTTTCTTCAACACCTCCAGAAATGGTGACTCCACCACCTCCCTGGGCAACCTATTCCCATGCCTCGCCACTCTTTCTAAGTGGAAAGTTTTCCTAATATCTAACCTGAACCTCCACTAGCAAAACTTAAGGCCATTATCTCTCATCCTATCACTTACTTGGGAGAAGAGGCCAACCCCCATGTCACCACAACCTCCTTTCAGGCAGCTGTGGAGAGCTACAAGGTTTCCCCTGAGCCTCCTCTTCTCCAGACTGAACAATCCCAGTTCCCTCAGCTGCTTCCCCATAAGACTTGTGCTCTTCTTGTACTTCCTCTTTGATTTAAATGTGTATTTTGAAATTTGCTGAAGCTCTGGTGGAACCAATTATTACTTTCATACCAGACTACATTTTGGCACAAGACAAACTTCATTCTTTAAATACAGCAAAAGAGCATATCCACAAAGAACAAGTTGTTTCAGATGGAGAAAAAGGTGTTGCAGTGACAGCTGAAATGCTCAGCTAGTAAAAGAAAATTGCAAAATATTACAAGTCTACTCCTACAACAGAAATTTATACTACTTTATAGTTTAATGGATTAAACTAAGCTGTGTCAAGCCATACTTTCTTGACCACTTCATATTTTGTTATAGACTTCTAAACCCAACCGAAATCTGTTCCTGCAAATGGTACAAGTGCTTATTTTATTAGAATTTAAAGATACATGCTTCCATTATTTAAGATAAACCAACTCTCCTCTGTAGTAGCCGTCAACCATGACAGTAGCACTGCAGAATAAGAACCATTGCCTTTCCCTGTACGTCCATTCATTTGAAAATGAGGGCTGTAGGCTTGACAAATGAATTTTTAATAAAGCAAAATGAGGTCTGTACGTTTGAAGTTGTCAGAAATTTGACACGTATAAAAAATTTAATCCAGTATTTTCCTGTAATGCTATTAACGTTTATGAAGTGGTGCAATTCTCCTTTGTGACATACTGTCAAAAAATAGATGGCTAGTTTTCATACAGTAGTGGAAAATTAATACTGTAACTGCTGCTTCTTTTCCAGCATTGTCTGGAAAGAAGTTGCATTTCATTGCTGACTTCCATCATGCATCTTTTCATGCTTTGTAAGATATTGCAGCAACTGTTGCAGCTAATCTCAAACTCTTAAAATATTTTAAGCAATACTTCATTAGTTTAATATATAAAATGATCCAATGGCATGGAAGGTTTAGGTGAAATTTTATGAATAGGCATATCTGAAATTTAAAAAGTTACAGGGAAGCAACCCAAGATTTTTCTTTGCTGATATTTGAAGTGCTCCCAGTGAAACTGCCAGCCGTTTTCTATGTAATTTAACAGAAACCAATATATCTTTTATCTGCTGGAATACAATATCAAATTTAAGAGATATAAAATCTAAAGGACAGAATGTTATGTTTCTATGAACTCCTACATAAACAAAGGCATAATTATGGCAACTAGATTTATACTCCCAGCTGAGCTGCAGCAAACGTTTAGAGAGACCTACAGTTTGTGCACTGCTAAATCAATTGCTGTAGCAGTGCCTGCAGTCTGAGTGTATAAACACAGCACTGGAGAACAAATAGAACCAGGTAAACAGAAACAAACCAGACCCAAAGAGCATAAATTTCCCTTATCTATATTTCCTTTATGCACTGTTAAGATTCACATCCAGGGCACTGAGGGATACATTATCCCATAGTATGGACCCAGACTCACATTTGGTTGCTGTGGAAATCTGCAAGGATATGTTCTCTGATGTGCATCATATATTACCTTGTGGTACAACTGAGAGGCCATCAGACCTGCTAGCCCCTGAAAAGACATGATCACACATGCAAGAAGGAACCTTGGTAGCTAGAAGCAGCCAAACTGTGAAGGTCCATGATGGTGCAATGCACATATGGTCAGCTCTTAGCCTGTTTCATAGCTTGGCTTGGAAAGTCAGTATAGATAACATAATGTGAGCCTTCAGGAACATTCATTCTGGTAAAAGAAACTGAGTGTGTCAGTACTTCTTAAAATCCTCATGATCCTTTTCTGAAAAGTGTGTGGGCATGCTTTTTTTTTTTTTTGGTATTTTAAATGTGAAGGATGTTGAAGTTTTTTTTTGTCCCAAAACAGGCTTTGCCATAATTAAGTTTGGATACAGTAATAATGGAATGGGTGAAGGCAGGAAGGGGCTATGTGAGAAGAAATCCTTGGGGACAACTGCTGTTGGTGATTGTCTCTGTTATTGTGCCATATGGAGTTGTCACCTCAACTTCCAAATGCTCAGTTTTAGAAGCATACTTTCACCTTTGGAAAAGTTTATAAGGTAACTTTACATCCTAGAGATATGTATTTAAGGATTATGTACTAATTTGTGCTACTACCTCTTCAGGGGTGTGAAAAGGTGAGACAACTGCATTCCCTTCCTGAACCTACCAGGAACAGTTTTATGATCTTGAATAAGCACTCGCTGGCTATTAAGTGCCATTTCTTTGCCATTGGATCTGTTTTCAGTGAACTTTTTCTCCTGGTATTCATTTGGGTAGTTCCAGTCCCATTAGAGTGGGCTCCTAGCATCATGCTTAGCCTTTTACAGGTGTTCAACAGCACGCAAGACTGGGCCAAAATGACTCTCATCTCAGAGACTGTTTCTTGCAGGGCTGCCGGTACCACAGGACCCTGTATGGTACAACAGGATAAATAAGAACAAAGTAATACAAAAGCAAACAGCTGAAGGAGGATGTGAAAATACAGGTCTGTGCCTCATGTCACAGAAACTAACAGGAGTGAAATCTATAAGGAAGGACATCATGCTTGAAATAAAAACTACTAGAAAACAAAGCAAAGATCCGTCTTTCCAAGCCACTTGGCATTCCCTCTGGGTTCGCTACTGTTATAGGATTCTGCAGATGTCCTTTGGTGTTTGTGAAGCTGCAACAAGCACAGAGGCACCCATTGCTTGGCAGGCGAAAGCCCTGCTAGGCCTTGCAGTGTAGCATTTTGGCAAACAAATTTGTCATAAGGAAAAAGCATGGGAGAAAAGCATTGTTGGCATGTAAATAAGATGAATCAGAAACAGCATGGCCAACCAGATGTCCTCTTTGTGGACAAACGCAAATAATTGACTAAAAACAGAAGAACAATAAGCAGGTGTTTGTATTACCTTGGTTTCTGTGATGAGAAACAATGTAAGAAAATATTAAAAGGGAAATGGGAAATGAATTTCATGAGTTTATAAATTATAAAGCATAACCATTTAATCCTGCTAGGAAGTGATTACTTTCACTTACAAGAAACAGGTGCAAATATAAGCTATATGGTTTACACTGATGGCAGTAATACAATTCACTGCTACATCGCTCTGTCTTATACCGGTTTTAATACTTCTGATTTTAAAGATGTTACAACACAAACATGGAATAAATGGATAGTGAACTGAGCCCTGAAGTCTAGATCTAAAACAGCTGCAGATACTTTCCTGATAGTATCAGTAAAATGTTGATATCCAATTAGGTACATCTCTAAGAGAATGAGAAGGGAAAATAGGGAGAGACTCCATCACAATAAATGCTGTCAGTTTTCTAGTCAGGCAGCTACCAGAAGCACTGGTAAGAGGTATAAATATCCACATAGATACCTCAAGGAGCTGGAATGGTAGGAATATTTGAGGTTGGTAAAGAGAAGGAAGATGAAAAGGAAGAAAAGGAAGATGCATAAACAATCTGAAATCCACCCAAACCAGCATCAATTCTGTTAAACAGAGCAATTCCCAGCATAAGCCAACTCTGTGTGCTGCAGCAAGCAAGCAGGTACCACTCGCCCTGTAGAATCAGAGCCGTATAATGTGCACTGCCTGTTATCTTAAGGTGCTGTAGCTTGACAGAGCTGCAAGCCTTCTTATCTCTCCCTGATTTACTGCACCTGAATAAAAACAGAAGACCTTGTAAGAGAGAGAAAATAGCACATGGTATGCAAATTCCTACATTAAGAATACTAAATAGTCAATACATTATTAAAATAATGACAACTAAAATTGGGCAAGTCATGCCTTTGAAATTTTAAACTTGTGTATTCTCAGTGCAATCAGATTTTGATGGTTCAGTGTCTGAAGACTGCACATTTTGATGGGTACAACCTGACCCAGGACTACAGGAAGAGAGTGGATTCATTTCTGTAATAGCTCTTTTCCATGTCTCCCCTACTGTCAGTAGGGCTGGGTTAACATTCAGCCAAGAAAAATTAAATTTCCTATGCGCTTTAAAGTAACACTGAGACAATTGTATGCAACTGTTGGGGCTAGAGAAGACAGGAGGGAAGGTACACCATACAAATTAAAAGAAAAGGAGCTAGTTGCATAGTTAAAAGCAATAGAAAAAGTGTCAGTACCAAAATACACTACTTGTAGTATATCAGGAAGCTCATGCTCTCAGGAGGCCTGTGGAAAACCTTCTGGTATCTGGACTTAGGGTAATGAACCAAACTCTAAGTTTCAACTGCTAAGCCCTGAAACTCATGACTAACCTAATAGCTTTAATGAAAGTGAAAATAGCTTGCACTTTGGATTTTTGTTTATTTTGGTTTTGGTTCTTGAACAGCTTTAAAGCTGTAGCCAGTTTCACTGTAAGAGTTACAGAACCAATGTGCTACAAGTGAAAAGTCACAGAATGGCTGCTTGCTGAATTGTATGGGCAGGGGGTTTTGGAGTAGATGATCTTCAAGTTCCCTCTCAAACCAAACCATTCTATGACTCTAATTTTCACATTGCTATTGTGAAAGCTTTCTTCTAACATCTTCCACATCTCAGTAAAATAAAAGTTCAGAAAGAAATCCTAAACTAAAAGTGACAGGAATTTTTGCTATTGAACGTAAGAGTACAAGAATACTACCCAGTATTTTTAAGCCTGTCATATTAGTCAGTAAAATAAGAATGAAGAACCAACTTCTAACAAGAAAATGCAGTTCCAAGTATTGTGATGCTATAAATTAGCATTATTTTGTGATAACATGGCCTAGTAAATTATAGGTTTTCTTTTTGTCCTCTCTAAAGCAAGGTAGTGTGGGACAATTAAGGAAAAAAAAAAAAAAGGCAGAGGGGCATTCTCATATAATTTTTAAAGCAACATAGTATAATGCAATGGAAAGGTCAGCAATGACAACAGAGCAGCGAGGCCATAGGCTGCAGCAAATGAGGATTAGCACAAATTCATCAATCATAGGCACAGAAATAAGGGAAAGAAGCTACATACCTTCAAAAGAGCTCAGGTTTACAGGGATCTCCAGCAAAACGTATTGAGAAAGAAGCTACATACCTTCAAAAGAGCTCAGGTTTACAGGGATCTCCAGCAAAACACATTGAGCTCCACTGCCAACCCTTAAATGAGGTCTGGGAAGGGGTGGATCTTGGCTTCACCATGTCTGCTCAGTCAGGTACATTGCATGCACCTGAGCTCCCCTGGGTTGGCCCTGCCTTCCCACCAGGTGTTCAATCACTGTTTGAAGCCATGACTTAGCATTTCTGCTACATGTAGTTACTAAATCAGTTATTTGGTTGTGTATAGCCTATGTTGGATGTATATCACCCAGTATTTTACTTTCTAATTTAGTAAAAGTCTGTCTGGATCATTCATTTAGCTTTGCGGTATCACAGGAAAGAGAGTTACAAGACTACTTAGATGGGAAATGCAGCCATTATGCATTTAATAAAGAGCTGTCAGACCTATTTCACATTTCAGGAGCTTATGAGCAACTGATATAATGAACAAAAACATCCCACTTTCTGTGTAACAGTATCCATTTGTATGTACGCACTGGATCCAGCTTATACTTAGGTGCCCACAGCTAATATTTACTGTTATAAAACAGCATTATTTTAGATGGACTGATCTGTTACGTTGATGCAATTGTAAGCATTTGCAACACATATGTGCTTTTACAGAGGTAATAAATATAGACAAATCTGAGGAATTAGGTCATTGGCTCTGTACTCAAAGCCTTGCAACACTGGGCCCTTTTGAAATGTTCTAACCATGTGCATTTATGAAATTGTTTTCTTGAAGAGTGTACTCAGCTAATGTTTTGTATGACCTTTAAACTAAATAATGTCCTTCTATTGGGCTCTTTACAGAATGAAAACATACCCCATGGTAGGAGCCTCTGAAAAGCCTTGAAAATTTCTAATATAGATAGAGGGAAAGTAACATGACAGATGCCCATTCTTCTGTGTTAGGGAGGTGAGAATTCGTGTTTTATTTTTGATATGTTTGACATGCCAAAAAATCTCTATCAGTCTGGGTAGTCAACGCTGTAACAAATGATTTGACTCATTCTTCTCTGTTCCCTTTTTATGTATTTTTGCACTATAGCAGTTAGATGTTTCTGTTTTTCAGAAAAATAATTTGTTACATGATTAGCCTGTTACAGCTCTGTACAGTGTTTACACTGTAATAGGCCAGATTCATTTCAGATATACTCTGATAAAACCAGTGGAATGAAATCAAACGAAATGAGCATTGGCTGGCAAGTTGAGTTTTAGAAAGGTGTGTATGGAGCCAACTATAGATCTTCCATTAGTCCCAAACAATGCCTTCTATCCAACTGGATGACTTGGCAGAAATAAGATGATCACAGCTCATGCTTACCAAGCACTTTGGACAAAGTGGCTGTGCTTTATGGATCTGTTCCCGGGACAGCCAATATCTCCTCTAAATCTGAATTTAGCTGAGTGTTTTAGTTTAACATGTAGGATCTTAGGGGTAAAGATGGGCAGAATGTTTCTGTAGAGATGGCATCACTCAAGGCTCAAAGCTTGGCTGAGTTCTTGGCATGGCAGTCGAAATGGACAAAGTTTATATGTGTCTATGCATGTGGTAACTCTTCCCCAGGAGTCAGAAACTATCACTTTTAAATAATGTTGGGAATGTAAGATGCACCCTGATCCTCAGCAGACATCCAGCTAAACTACTGACAAATTTTTTTTTGTATCATATTGGGCCTATTTTTGGACCGATTTTCTTCTGTAGTATGAGTGCATGTTTTTTCAGTGAGGCCTCTAAACTTTCTTTTGAACTTCAGTGGTCCTGAGTGGGTCTGCAAGTTTATTTCTTACTATGAATGAGGAAGCCTTTTTTTTTCCTTTGTTTTATGATGAGCAGTTTCAGACTTCTGAAAGTAGGATTTCATCATCTTCTTCAGTGTTTTTCCATGTCAATGCTGAAAAGGTAAAAAAAACAAACTTGTGAAGTGCATTATGTGTTCAGGATATGCTCAGCACCAAAATTGCAGTGATACTTTCCTGTCATCTACATTGAGAGGCTTCCCTGATGTAGACATCACTAAGTCTACAGCCACAGTGCTCCAGTGCAACATCTCTCTGTGAGTCACAGCCTAATGGCATTACAAGGTCTGCAACAGCTGCTGCAGAGACATATTTGTGAGTCATCTGAAATCCTACTATGAATAAAGCTCTAATCCAGCATCATGGCCTATTCTGCTAAGAAAAAAAATGCTAAATATAAATAGATTTGTAACAGAATGCAAATAGAGTGGAAGATTCGTAAGATCTGGGAGGAGTGAAAACACTCCATTACCCTAGAAAAGGAAAAATGAAGGGGAAATGAAAATGTATTTTCCTCTAAGTGTTGCTTTTCCATTTCTCTTTTAGATCTCTACAGGTACCAACATCCTTTTAGACACCATGAGATAGACTTAATATTTATCTTGGAGAAAAGAATCAGAAAATGTAGATTACTGAGTGAAACAACTTGCTATTACACCAGATGTTTGGAAATCAAAGCAGATTATTCAGGGTTTGAAGTACAGGTATGAAGTACTGTATATGCAGTTCAGTATATATATATATATAGAAATACAGTGTACATGGGTGAAGTTAAACTAGCTCATCGGCTGTGAGCTGCAAAAGTACCACCAGCTTCAGTAATGCCAGTTTTTCATTTTGGGTCTCTTACCAAAATGATTTGTTGCGTATTTATATGGATATATTCATGGATATAATGATTAGCTTTGACTAAACAAAAAAATACTGCTTATATACATATCTGTATCTACATATTAATTCTCAAACGTTAGTCTGCTGAAAAGAACTCTATTTTCATAGGAACACACTGTGAACTGAAGTCCAGAGAGATGAGTTTCACTATCACTTTCTTTTCCCTGCAGTGTTCTACAATGAGCTACAATTCAGTGTTAGTGAACACAAAGATTAGAAGTAATAGACTGAATGTGGTTTGTGCAATGTCTCGATTTTAATAAGCTTAGTTGTTACTTTAAAACTTGCTGAGATGGTAATCTATTTATATTTCAGCAATACTAGGCACAGCTGTAGCGTGCTTAGGACCCAAAGAGCAGAGCAGTCCTAAAGGAAGTGGAACTGTGCAGAGCTGATTAAAGGGTAAAGTATGTGTTTATCAAGACAAATACAGGAAAAATGGGAAGAAAAATTTGGCTGCATTGAGAGCTTTCCTAGGAAGAGGAAGGGGAAAAGGAAAAGCTTTGTACCCTCCAGTATAGAACAGCATACCCTGCTCCAATGACAGCATCCCCTTTTTATTTATTTGTTTCTTCATTAAGCTGGAAAGTAGACGTGAATTTAGCTCCAGATAATTCCTCTCGTTTCCTGTAGTGATTTCCACAATTGTATCTTTACCAGTAAAACATAGCTGTGAATAGCTTTTGGTGACATTTATAAAATTCTCAGTTTAGAACAGATGAAGAGTAATACTAATTATTCATTACTCTCTATTATAAGGGCAAATATAAAAAAAAACTAAGTAGAACAAGTATTTAAAATAACAATATCTAAAAATGTGTATTGTTTTTACAGTCATTCTGAGCACTTCATGCATGTTTATGGAGAACCAAGTTAGTGTGGGTATCAGTTTAATGGCTGGTAACATCGCATCGTTACCCAGTGTGCAGTGATGGAACAGCAACAGCCTCATAAATCAAAGCAATGACTCAGCACTCGGCACATGATCCCTGCCTTACTTTCCTTTCCTAAACAAAATGTGGCAGTGAAAAGAAACTGATTCCTTTTTCTTGTAGAGGAGGAACAAGGAGGAACAGAAACCTGTTCATGCTGCTGCAGACTGATCCCCCAGGTCTCAGTTCTCCGTTGCAGTGTGGCCAGCTTTGTTTATATCCCTTTTCTCTGTCTTCCTCCTGATAGGAGCTCTGCTGCCACCTGGGAGAAAGCTATGGCTCCTGCTACAAGTGACATGTTGGGGTATCAATTACATTTGAGCAATATGATCACCTATCAACAGCAGATTCTAAAAATGGAAGCTGTAGAGTCATGCAAATGCATAGCATGATATAAGTGTGTTAACTGTGTGAGTCGATGCTAAGCACCACTGCTTCGTGAAATTTTTTCTTGCACGGAAGCTGACAGAGGCTGCAAAAGCTGAAGCTTTTTCTTCATGCATCGTGTCAAGATAAAACCAAGGAGATACATACACTAATTGGATTCTTACTGGTTGCACGAGAACATTATCTTTAATTGGCTTTGTGATTAAATCATTCTTGGGGATGTGATGCTGTCACCGATAAAGGACATATTATGAATTATACTTGACAGGTAATAAAATTCATATTATTGGTTGAAGTCCCTGCCTTTGCACATGTAGCTGTGAGTAAAAAATGTTCATGAGTTCATCCTTACAATCTCTGACCCAGATAAAAATTCTAGTGCCTCCCCCCCTTTCTATTTTTGACAATCATTTCATTATAATACATAATAATGGAACAGAAAGAAAAAAAGCGACCATGAGTGGTCATTCACAGAACTGAAGTAGGCCATTCATTCATAGCATAACAGAGAATAGTGAGAATCCCCATGAGATGCTGGTAATCTCTTTTACAAGAATTAGTATAGGAGCCCCATTCATTCCCTATTCTGCAGCATTTATGAATTATTCAGTTAATCTTGTCTCGGGAGATAAACGTTGCATGCTATAGGAGTTCATACTATGCTATTTATTAATTTAGCTCAGTATCAAACAGTCCCCAAGTTTGCTTTTCCAAAATGCCAACTATTATTGTTTTAGTTCTCGTATTTTGTTTCTTATCGCTGAGATTACAAGAACCACCCCCGCCTGTCTTTCTGCTTGACAAGCTTTCTGAAATGAATCAATTAAAAACATTCAATGTTGTTAAAATGTATAGTAGACATTTTGTCTCAGATACTAATAGTATCTGTCAGTGACTAAATAAATACATTGTCTAGTTCTTTTGGAGACTTTTATGATGTTTTAAGCTTTATTTCTGATCCAGGTCTCATGTTGACCATGTAGTAAAATTCAAAAGTGTTCTACACATTTGGTTGAAAAAAGTTTGGCAGATTTCAAGTTGCTTGCTGGAGTGCACTGGATGCCTCCTGGCGCAGGTTGCTGCTACCCTGTGCTTTTCTCAGGGCCGCAGTCTTCGCAGCTCTGTGATTCTGCAGACTTCAGGAGTGTGTTTGGCATTCATTTTTAAAATGACTCATGGTTTTTAAAGATGGTCCACTTCTCTTATTTCACCGTGAAATACGCTGTACATTGGTTCAGAACCAGTATTTGTATGGTTAAAGTGAAGGTGATGCTACTCAAGTGAGTGTCTTTCTTACTGAAATTGTGACTGGAAACAGTGGGAGCAAAAGGAATGCAATGAAGAGCTTATTTCTTAGATCACACTGTGAAATGGGACACGATCCTTACCTGATGCAGCTTTCATTTTGCACCCCCTTATCCCTGCAGCAGAGTGCAGAGTGGCCAAAAAGTAACTTTGCTTCAATGGGAACTCCTCCGTGTCACTGCGGCCTTGCAACTGTGCTACCCAGACGAAAGAGCAGCAGGCAGGCCTAATGCCCTGCTCAATATACTGACAATATCCCGGTGGTTTTCCTAGGCTATTGCTTTCTAGGAAGTAGATGACCTTTTCTACCCCTGCTAGAAATGTCTCTCATTCTCTGTGTGTGCTTAGTCTGCCATTACCCTCGTGATGACAACCTGAGGCTTGCTCGATCTGACAGGAACCCTGTCCCTGGGAAAACAGGGCGAGCTGCCTGAGAGAGTCCCTGTCAGAAATATTTTCCTGATGGCATCACAATGTGAATGTGACTGTTTATTCTGAAAATACATGGACGAACACATACATGTGGGCACTGGCTTATAATTCAGCTTTAGATATAACCACGTAAAAGAATGTGGCATCTGATGATTCACCTGAAAACTGTCCAGAATGAATGAAACAATAAGCAAGAACCAGTTTTAGTGATCAGATGTGACTTTGTGTTAATAGAGGATTAGCACAGTTTATGCACAGGCCGCTGTGCTTAGGGCACCTGCATGGCAAGTATAGCTGTCTTCCTCAGGAGCATCTCACGTTTACAGCACAGACCCTGTCAGACTTCTGCAGCCCTATTTCCAGGCTGACATTTTCTGACAACTTTTTCTGTCTTGCTATGATAAAAACAGCAAACACTGAACCCTCAAAATACCACATAAAATGGCTTTTGTGTGTATGCAAGTATGTATAAGGAGGGACTAGAAATAGGTCTTTATTTCTTGATGAAAGCAAAGAAGGAGTTTCAGGTGTCAATTGTTACTTTGAAAAGAAAAAAGCCCACAGCTTCAAATAAAATAGGGTTTATCAGAGTATACTTTGTAACAAGCCATTTTCTGAACTGTATATACAGCTGTGATACTAGAATTGTACATTATTTGCTGTGAATTCTCATTCTGATGAAGAACTGGAGGGAAATGATGGATGCTTTAATACAGAGATAGTTTTCCCTTCATGTTTACGAGTAGGCCTTGAATTCTCCTTCTGGGTTTTACATCATTATGTTTCCACTTGACCTGAATTTCCTTCTGCACTTTGATTTTATGACACCATTAAATTTATTTGGCAGTGGAGTTATGGAGTTATTTTCAACCTGATTACTTTTCTTGGCTGTATTTGTTGTTTTCATAATGTGAGAGATTGGGAAGAAAAGAGAATGAAATGAGCCACAGAAGTCTCGATACTTGCCTAATGCTTTACTTTGGTTAGTCTAGAAATTTCCACTGTAAAATATGCTGGAAATCAATGCTGGACATGCTTGGAAAAAATTGAGTTAACAAGAAACAAAACTGTTGGAAGATGGAGGACAGGATGCAAAACTGCAAGACTTCAAGATTGGGCTTCACTAAACTTAAAATTTAGGAATTTTTGGTCAAACTTTATTTTTTGTGGAAGGACTGAAATATTCCTAGGCTTTTCTCTGATTGATCACTTTTTCCTCAGCAGCACACAAATGCTGTGCTGAATGTGCTCTTTCTACTGAACGGCATTGCTTCAGATACCATTCTTTGGCTTTTCCTCCCATCAGTGAAGGATATTGACTGCACTCCCTGTACTAACAGTTTTTAAGAGGAAGTTAAGCATGCATTTTCTGACCTTGCCAGGTCCTTATTTCTTTCTGTTTTCTCCTTTTCTCTGCTGTTGCTTGGTGGTTAAATTTAATTAACTCACCTTATGGAGTAGTTCACAAATGATTTCTACTGACAGGCATAATAATTCATCTGAATAAGCTTTCTCTTGTTGATTAGAAGAGCTTAAAGACTTCCCCTTAACAGTAGAAGATACACTGGTTTCTTCCTTTGTCATTCCAAGTTACCCATTCCAACACAATAAAAACTATTATCTTCTATTTTTAAGATGTTTTTTTTTCCCCCAAACACTTTGCATTTGAATGACCCAGAACACCAGAAGAAAAGCTGGTCAAAAGTGCCAGACTTTTTGCTTTGAATGTTGATGCTTTGACTTTTGAATTATTAACATTTAAAATGTTAATAATGCTATACCTTTCTTTTCTCATTTCCCGTTGCCATTTTATTTTGGAACCTTTTTTTCCCTCTGATTTTTTTTTTCTAATTTCCAACTGAAGAAATAAGATCCTTCTTTCCCGAAGGACTCTATATTGCATTGTATGTATATAATATTCACGATACCAAGGAAGAAGCAAACAAACAAAGATAAGCAAAGAATAAAAGTCTCAGCCTAGAAAATTAGGATCTACCTATGTTTCAGGAGAAGTGATTTTGCCTTGTCTCAGGCTTTGTCTGTGTTGCATTTTTGTGCCCTGAGATGCTAATAGGATAACGTTAGTCCTTCTCTCAAACATAATGTTAGCAGCCATAACACTGAAGTTTTTTTTCTACTTTGTTGGTTTGTTTTTGTTTTTGTTTTTTATTCAAACTAACTGCTGAGTGACCTTAGGAAAGCAGTGTCCAGAAAGGAGTGGAGATCTGATTGAATGAAGACTGAGTGAGCTAGCTCTGCACTTGTCACTTCCAGTTTGAAACATGTGCTGCTTCTCCTTTCCCTGCTTAAACCGCCTGTTTTCCCTTTCTTGCTCTTCCCTTAGCATTTCAAAATCTGGTACATCTTTGAGCATCCAACATAAAGGATTTTAAAGGACAACGTAAAGGACAATAAAAACTAAATGTAAGATTTTCTTCTCCCATTTTTAAAAAATAAATTCTCTTTTCCACTCCTATTCTGTAAAATGTTTAGCAGACAATTACTTCACTGCCTCATATTCTGACAGGGAATAGCATATAATTTAAATTCTATTGTACATTGTTCTATCAAAAGATATTCCAATTTATAGCTTAATTTGGCAATTGTCAGAATGAAATAAGAAAAAATACACTTTCAGACAGTTTGAAATATATGATTGAACTATTTTCAACAATAGCTTATGTGTCATGAGAGGAAAGTACTATTTGACCTGCTCTCCTACTTTGGGCTGACAAGTTCCTAAATATATGGCAAACTCTCCTGAAAAAATGCCAAAAAATTGCAGTTACATTTTAATGCCAACCTTGAAAATATCTGGGGATTTCTTCTGTACGAAGAAAGCTAAACTCTCCCCTATAGGTTGTGGGTCATTTTAATGGCCAATTTAATTGGTTGTTAAAATTGACAGTATTTATCCTGTTGCAATTATATCTGTGGTGTTACTTACAGGCAGAATATTTGCTTTGTTACAACCTATGGTGACTTACTCTCCTGGTTCAATGTATAGCCAGTGCACAGTGACCACCTCAGTTCATCCTAATTTTGCACTCATTATGCAGCCCAAAATCCTGTTATGTGAATTAACTGAAAACAAATTATGATTATATAAGTTGGGGCCATAGTGATGCTGCTCTTACTTTCTGTGCCAGCACTAAGATCTATCACATTCAATTGAACAGCTAACTTTCAAGGCAGTAGTTGTCTGTGCAGTTTATTTCTAGTTTAATCAATAAGCACAGTTGCTAGAAGTTCAGTTATATGTATTGCTTTAACTTTCTAGATTAGCTGTTTCATTTTAACCGCACAATCATCCTTTCTTGGTGTTACATTCACATTTCCCCCTCCTCCTCCCTTTCCCTAAAGAGAGCTATATTTAAGTATTAAATTAGTGTTAAGTGAGGAGTAATTTGAAATGTCTAGGAAATTAAAATTTAAGCACTGATCTAAGCTGTTCTCCTTGTCAGGTATTACACATATTATCTGAAGCAATACTGTGCCATCTCATGTCATGTACTGTCAGGGATTACTGAGTTGAATGCGTGGTCATAAAAGACAAGGTGATGGGAGAAAGAGCAGTACCTCTTAATGTTTTTTCATCTGTCACTTCTGTGACCAACCTGATACAGGAACTGCAGTCTACTCTGCACCGACAGCTATGGGTCTGTTGTCAGCCTTGTACAATTGCCTGTGGTATTTTATTACCTGTTTCTCACCATCCACCATCAGTGTGCAAATTTAGGCCTAATATTGTCAGTTTTAGTGTACTTATTCTCCTTGAAGAATTATGAAAACAACTCCTGTAGACATGGTTTCTGAAGAAAAGATCAAATATGAAACATGGCTTCCCAGAACAGGTTTTGGTGGATCCTGTTGATAGGGTCAGAATGCAGAAAGTCTCATTTATACCACTGCAAGGACTGGAAAAGCTTGTGTAGTAGAAGTGTTTCAACCATACTACACATGATGTCCCGAGTCCTTCTTAGAGTATTAATGGTGACTGTGCACCATTGGCTGTAAATATGGATGTCTTTTTACAAAGCAGCTACTTTTAAAACCTCAGCTTGTTTTACGCTGCTTGCTGGCTATCAGCCAGGTGACAACGAAGTTAAGATCTGTGTTATATTTATAGTTATCTTCCTGTCATTTACTTGAGAGGAGAATGTATGATTGCAGCATGATGGCCATAGATAGGTTATAGAGAGAAGATCTGAGCCAGCCAAAAGGCAGTGAAGAGTGCTACCTGTAACCTGACCCAGTTTTGAAGTACTTTGCAGAGCTTGGCAGGAAGATCTGAGCAAAAGAGGTGGCACTTTTCCCTCAGTTTAAACTAGTTTTTCTATTCTAGCTATTTAGAATAGCTGTTTTTCACTTGTATTTGTCAGCACAATGCTACAGCTACTTCTTTACCAGAGAAAGAGAGCCTTGAATAGCAGGTGCTGAAAGAGTGTATGAGTTAATGAGTGCCATTGAGAAGGAGCATGCCACCTTGCTATGATAACAGTTACATCCTCTTCTCTAGTCTGAAAAGATTTTTATTTCCAAGTTATTTCTCTGGTTTCAAGTTGAAGGCCATCCTAAGCTGCTGAAAAATGATTTCAGACCTTTCGTCAGACCCGCGTGTGCTCTGCTGATTGGTTTGTAAGTCAGAGTACAGCTTTTGCATTAGGTTGCTTCTAAACCTCTCCTGTAATTGCACAAACAACCCATGACTTAGGGCAGGGGTGCACAGTGAGACCAGGATCTGGGCAATTTTTAGCTGCCGAGAGAAAAAGTTTTGATCAAACATTCTATTTTTTTTTTTTCCAGCAGATTAAAAAGCTGCATTGCTCTGAACTGATTTAGTTTCTTGACGATTCCCATTTTTCAATCTCTAGCTATGTTTGTTTAAAGAAGAGTCTCTGGGGCAGGCTTGTTTCGCTCTGTTGGTGTGATAGCTTATAAGAAACTTTACCATTTTACTCTCAGTTACCAGGGAATGACACCTTCCAAATAAACTCTGCACAAGATTGAGAACAGCTTACTTTCAAAATGCCGTGAGGAGCAAAACTTCTATTCAGGCTGCATCCTAAAGAAATGGCTTTCACCCTAGGCAGACGCTTCCTGGAACAACTCAGAAGCAAAAGGGCACACTAAGAATTGTGTAAGACTGCATCTCTTGTTACAGGGTTTCTTCAAAATCCACAAGGCATTTTGTAAACTTCCTGATGGGCAACGTATAAGAGGACTGACAAAGATTATCCATTGCATTGTACAGTAAGAAGTTTTGAGTTTGCGGATTGTGGATCACATTCAGGGAAATGGTTCTGTTTCCAGGCTCCAGTGAATGGGGTTCCTCTTATGCACAATGCAGAAGATGCCCTTGATAAACACACACAAAAAAATTAGGTGTAACAAAACTTCTGGACTTTTATCAAGAAAAACCCGATGTTTACTTCCACACGCATACATGTTAATTTAATCTCTTTCTGTTTTTTCCTCTGCTTTTCCTCTTGTTTCACAGCAAAAAGAAGGAATGAATGCGTAGCCAACCAGCTCTCTTCAGCTTGGAAATATCTTTTGTATGGATCTTCACAAAGAAAATAATATTTTAACTTTGCTTGGGAACCACTGTACTGTGTGTGCTAAAGAAAAAATTGATGGATGTTTTTTATTGTTGAAATTGATGATCTTGAAAGTCTTTTCCAAACTAAATGATTCCATGGATCTGTGTTTCTATGTAGGGCTAATAAATGTAGTTTCATTGTTGATTTAAGTCATTATGATATTCTGCTCACTTAAATTTCATCATTTGGGCCCCTAACTAGGTTTGTGATTTGTATAGCTAACAAACACAGTCTTCATTCTCTGTGGCATAGTAAACTGCTTTGCCGCTTTGGCTAGGCACACAGTAATGCACTTAAGATTGAAGTCTCACTACTGCCATTTCTTGCTTCAGAGAGGACTGTCTTTCACTGTGGGTTTTGAAAGTATGGAAAACAATTGTGCACTTCACAGCAATTACGTTTTACTTATTTTTTTCAAAAAAATGTCCTTCCCAATCCAGCTCTCCATTCTTTTCTAGGTCATATATTTGTATTTAAGAGTTAAATCTCTGTCACCCATGGCTCATGCAACTGAGGCCTTCGCAGAGAACCTCTGGATATTGCAGTGGAAGAATTAATCTTCCTGTAAAACAACAAAACAACTGCAGTCCCAGAATAGCAATGAGCTCCAGGAAGCCCTTTTGCAGTTGCCAGAATTACTTGCCTTCTTTCTGAGTCTACAGCCATGTGTCATCTCACACTCCAGTGATGCTGCCTATATAGTCAAAAAGGTTCCTTCCTTGATTGAAGGTGGATGGCAAAGCTTCAAACCCAAATAATAAAGTAAGGCAGGAGTTTTTAAAAAGCTGCATTCCAATCATTAACTATCCCTCATAAAGAAAGATGTGCAAAATCCTATCAGCAGCTTATCATGACACTGTGGTTTTGGTTGGAAAAATAAATACATCACTTAAAGGGAATAAAGTGCTTTTCTCCAGTAATCATTCTAGTCCGGACTTTTGTGTCACAGATTGCCTGGCAGAATCTCACTATTGTTTTCTCCTGTAGCTTCTGGAAATGATCTTCTCTTCTCTTCATTAAAGAGAGATATGCCCAAAGCAGAGATGGGTTTTATTTGTAGTATTCCTTTGTATTTTTCCATTTACCGTTAGCTGACTTTTAGCTCTCACTCTATTTCATGTATATTGAACATCGTTTACGTCAAGACTTGTACAGTGCTGCAGGTAGCTCTTGATATGCCACAAAATCTGCATGATATTACTGCATTTGTGTTGTTAAATCTTTGATAAGCACACTAGATCTGAATCACACTTGTGACTGCACATTTCAATAGCGCAAACCTGGCTGCACACACAAAGCTGGTGGAGGGCAGACAGTAGGTCCTAGCGTGGTTAGGTCTCACATGAAGGATATATAAAAAGCCAATGCTAATACCCCCTAAATAGACTTGCATCTTTTATTTATTAGAACTCATTTGTTCAGGCTATCCTAAAATCTACTATTTAGTTAAGGAAGAAAAATATCCGAGGTAACTGCGTTTGATTTTAAGCCTGATCATCTATCTGATGAAAGAGAGCAGCAGGCATTTAGATATGAACTGTCCAGCTAATCTATGCTCAGAAAGAGCTTTCTCCCCTCCTCCAGTCCTTTCTCTTGGTATCCAAAGAGCAGCAGCACCCTCCCTCCCTCGCTCCCTCCGAGGCTGTTCTCTCAGCATCGTGCTGTGCTGTGGCCAGATGGCTTGTCCCTCCTGCCTGGCTGTCATACCACCTCGGAGACACTACATCTCCACCTGCACAAGGCCTGTATGTTGGACAACAGCCTGGGAATTGCTGGAGATTTGACAGTGATTCAAATGCTTATCACTTCTTTTTTTTTATAGCCATCATGACTGCAAAACACATTTCCTTGAGAGCTGGGAAGGAAGTGATGAGCCTGAAGCCTGACAAAGTGGTTAGTCTCTGACTAGCATCCTTTATTTGATGAAAGATATCACATGTGAAGTTAGTATTATTGGCTGTTTTCCTCCCAACACCTGTTATAACTCAGCATGAGCTTGAAACAATTTCAGAAATGAGTTTTCTGACCCTTCATCACTTCCCATCCCACCACAGAAAAGTTTTTTTTTTTTTTTTGCTTATGTTCTTTGGGGTCTCTGATTTCAGTGTTTTCCTGTGTACACATCATTCTCTGTGCTTGTGATACATTACCTTGCTTACGGGTATTCAAAGTCTGGAAGCCTCCTGTACAATGTGATTTGTAAATACATCTTCCAAATCAGAAAGTGAGGAGGGGAGGGCTCTAAGCACTTCACTGCCTGCTGTGCTGAAAAAACACAAGGGTAGGAAATAAAGAATCTGTCCAAAGTAATCTGTTCTCTGTTGGAAGAGCTTAAAATGGAAGATTAATATTAATAGCAATGGTAAATTATGTATACGTACATGCAGTTAACAGTAAGGTTACCCTCTGCTTAGTTTTAAATAACAGATGCCAAACCAAATCTCTTGTTAATTTGAGTGAGAGAGTGGGAGGGACTGACAATGCCTGGTACTGGGAAGATGGCTCAGACCATTCCTCTCAGCTCCTCTACCCATTCTGGAACATTGGACAATGTTTCTCTCAAAGCAAAGCGTGTAAGCAGAATTTAGCAACCAAGTGCTGCTAAATGCAGTCCCATGTGAGATGTAGTGGGAAATACCACCACAGTCAGTTTTTTAATCTAGATTTCTATAACTTTGATGTCATTGGCTGCAACTGCATGTATGCTTTTTTTTTCCTACAGATTTCCTAGATTTAACCATTCCAAGAACTGAGGAACCCAGTGCTGCCATAGAAAACTCATACTACCACAGTAGGGTCACTGAACATTACCAAACATTTTAAATCAAATACACAAATCTCTTGACTGTCACTGGGTGAGTCAACAGCTTGTCACTCTGCTTGCAGAGCTGCCAGCCATATGATGAGAACAAGATGAGCTTCTGCTAACAGATGAAGGCTGGGGAATCAGATGTTCTCTGGTTCCATAAGGCTCTGAGAGGGAAATACTGTCCTGTGCAATCCCAAGGGTTTGTTCTTTCCTACCCTTTTGCACTCTTCCACTCTCAAGTGCGAGTCCTTTCCATCTCAGGCCAATACGATCCTCCTCCTCTCTTTTGAGACACTAATTTCTCTCAGCCTACTCTTTTAGCTGGGAATAATCTTCCTGAAATCAATGCTTTACTCAAGCATTGCTAACCACTGCATCCTCCAGCATCCTGGTGTTTTTTTTTCCATTGTCATTCAGATCCAGCCCCTTGATCAGCAGCATCACCTCTCAGTGACTACAAAAAACAATGGCAAGCGGATTCCTATCCTGTTAATTGAACTGCTTCATTAATGTGGAAAAAGCAGTGCATTCCCCTCCTCCACCAGCTCTGTTCTCAGACACGACAGAGAATATTTTTCCACGCACTGCTTCCAATAGAACTCAGCCTGAGGCAGAAAACCTGGCACAGAAAATTTTAGTCTAAATAGTTGAGAGAGAGATATAAGCAACCGAAAAATGATCTTGCAATGGAAACTGCCAGGCATCTGCCTATAGGTTATATTACTGGCTTTGTCTACCACCGCATATACTCACCCTTCTTATACACAACACACAGTATGGCATGCTCATTGGAAAGGTATACTTGAACAAGTGGGTTTGAATTGTTCTCCATAACATACAGCTGTTCAGATGTTTTCTGTTTTATCAGCATCCCTGGCAGGATATGGCATAAAAAAATGCTTGAGTATTATTAAAGAATTAGCAATAGAAGCCAGCTGAGTGACATTGCTGGATTTTAGACTACTAACTAGAAAATGTGTAACATACATTAATAACTAATTAAATAATCTGCTGGTTCCCAGACCACCTTGCGAATTACGTGCCATTTTAAAGACAGTGAAAGAGAGATGCAAAATGCTTAAATGTAAAAAAGGAGGAAGTAGAGAAAGACAATTCTCAAGAAGACAAGAAAAAATATACCCATGATCTGCACTATCTTATACTTAGAAGATACTGATGTAGCACAATGCAATTAGAATTAGAGCTTCATCAATACTTGATAGGAAACATAATTACCGTTTTAGCTCAACCCAGGAAGAAAACTCTAATGTTTTTACTGAAATAAAATTTATTCTAGAGGTCTTATACTTTCAGAGGTTGATCACATATGTATCTCCAACTTGTGGACAAGTAAAACTGGCTTTCTGTACAGACCAAGTGGCAAATTACCTCTCCTGCTTTCTAGTAAATCAAATTTGTCATTCTCTCCACAGCCTCATCTCTCTGTGCTGCCTGTTGGTTACGTGTTTGTGAGACACCCTGCAAAGTGAGTGGGACTGCCTAGAGATGTTCTGGGAGCTCAGCATGATTTCTCAGTGATATTAGACTGGCTGTGCCACAAACAGCTCTCGGAGAAATCAGGAGCTTACCAGTTTTAATCCAGCAGCTGGACTGATGGTGGAGTCATAATGAGACAGTAAGAGGAAGGTTTCACTGCCTGGTGGAGACTTGTTGGAGCTGCTGCTTTGCAGCTGCACCTCTTTATCCCTTCTGGGAAGCCTGGACTCTGATAGCTCTGCCTTGCACAGCTGTACAAAGCAGGTTAATTGTCCAAACTACTTCCAGCTTACTTAGAACAGGCTTACCAGGAAGTGTTTCACATAGACTTTAAAGCATAAAGCATAGACTTTAACCTTGACTGCAGGGAGGCAGGCCGTGATTGATGAGTACAATGGAATGAGCCCTCAGAACATTTCAGCATGCTGACAATCAGAGAGATTCAATTGGAAATCTAATTGTGTTGCTTCAGTACTGCTAGTCTAAGGAAGATTGGCATTTGTGTTGCACTTCTGTGTATATGTGTCACTTGCAACCTGTGACCTGCTTGAAGTCATTTTTAAAGCTAAACCAATCCAGATGGGATAATGTTTTTTGAATGCTGGATTCAGCTGGTTCTTCTAGAGGCATTTTAGCTGTTCCTCCTCCAGAAAGGAGTTTTACAACCAGCAGAACAATAGAAGAAAGAAAGCAAAGACCTTGAAAAGTATCCACATTTCCTATTGCTATGGAAACTAAATGTTTCTTTCCACACATCAGTACATGCTATTGTGCTTTATTATGAAACTCTGGTAAGGCTTATCTTCTCATAATGAAGAGCTTTATGTAAGTTGTGTAACCTCTCCTGAATTGATGCAAAAGCTGTAAGTCTAGACTATGAAGTAATGCTTTGTGGTATGATTTTAACCTGAGATATTTTATATATTAGCCTTAGTGGTCAAAATAACAAAGGCTTCTTTGCTTTCCCGAGAGAAGCAGGGATGGATTATTCTAAGGCAGCTAAGAATGATGTCTCCAGGCACACACTGAAGGTTAAAAGAAAAAAAGAAAAAAAAAAAGAGACCTAAAAGAGATCTCTCTATGTTCAGTGAATAAACAGATGAGTATCCCCTTAGATGCAGACATCTCTATAGAGATTCTTACATGCTGTTAGATTCACTTCCAACATCTGCCATATAAACCTCTTTTATCCTGTGCTGGGGGAATCTATTAATTCATTTCCTAGGCCTGTGTGCCTTTGCTCTCTTGTCAATGCCTGTACTTAGACCAGCTGTAGAAGCAAAATACCTTTTTCCCTAGAGAGTTTTAGACAGGCTTCATGTCCTGCCACGTACTCTGTAAATTGTCAGAGATTTCTGAAAAGTTGAAGCAATCCATGCCTTCTCCATACTGTATGTGTCAACTTTATTGAGATCCTACAGAGAAAGTCATTTTGACAAACAGTTTGTGTACCTTCCTCATGTGCCAAAGCCCAATGACTGACTAGATATTTCTGCATCCTGCTCACCTGCCTAAGTTTCCACCTGTGTGCCCCACACTGGAGCCTGAGAGCTGAGGGACTGGCTGGAGAGCTGCCTCCAGCCCTACCTTCCCAAAGATCATTCTCCTAGGACTTCTTCTGGGAGGTTCTCCTAGGGCATTTAATCTCTGTAAATGACAAAGAATAGGATCAGGCCTAATGGTCCTGACAAATACCTCTTGCGGCTGCTGTCTGTCCAGCTCTCTCTCACGGCTCATAGACTAGAAACTACTGTTTCTGAGGGGCTGTCTGCTGAGGAAGAACTATTTTCCACTCCTGGCTCTGATCTCTGCTATCAGTGCCAGTGCTGCTGAGTCAGTGCCCCATTCTTCTGTCCACAGCTTCTGGCTTTGCAGCCAGGTTCCTGGTTTTGCACTGTCAAATTATTGATTTTCCAGCACCTTTAAGCAAGTAGGGAGTGGGGTCAAAACCAGAGACACAGGAGGTCTTTGGATAGCTGTATTATATGAAAAAAAACAGGAACAACAACAACAAAAAAAACCAAACTCAAAAAACATTTCTTCCTGGACCTCATGCAGAAACTACCACACAACCCATCCATCAGCTGATGTAAATGCAAGCTAATGACTGCTTTACTGTTGCGCTGTTATGTTTTTTTGGTTGTTATTTTTAATTTTTTTTTAAATAAGCACTGAATATACTTGCTTTCTCCTTTCTTCTTGGGACAGTGTTTACAGAAAACATCCCTGCAGGCATTGAAGACAAGGCTGGGTGTGGTTCTGGGCAGCTTGGTCTAGTGGTTAGCAACCCTGCCTACAGCATGGGGGTTGAAATTAGATGATCTTTAAGGTCCTTTTCAACCCAGGCCATGCTATGATAACATCAGCTATCACAGATGAAGATGACTGAACCACACAGGACAAGTGCCCTATTAATAATAAAGAGAGATGACAGGAGGCAGGTCCTAGACCAAATGATTTGCCCAGGGGCAAGGAGTAGAAATCAGCCACCATGGGGAGAGAAGAAAACCGAATCATCTCTGCAGACTGATACCGTTATTTAAAGGAAGCTGCCCGCTGTTTTAGTTTAATGATCAGGAGGAATCATTTTCAACAAAGAATGAGGATAGGACTTGCATTTTGGACAAGTTGTAATGAAGTTGTTATTTTGACAGCAACTCACACTTCAAACTGCCTGCTAGCAAGTTCAAGCTAGGCTGAAATCCCTTGAGGTGTCTTCATCAGTACATTGATCTGTGTAAACTGCATGACTGCCTGGAGTTATCTGTGCACTTTAGACATCTGCCTGTAATACTGACTTAAGATGGTTTGCAGCCTGACTTACACTGTTTTTGTCTTTGAAAAACACGGTCACTGTGGCCACTTGGGACCTTTTCAGGAGCGTACAGCAGGGAGCCTGCATTCCTCTTTCTGCCATGAAAAACTTGAGGTCTCTAAAACCTTCCATGTGGCTCAGCCCATGCAGGCAATAGAGTCTTTGTCAATAGAGACCTGTCTCCATCACCTATACTTATGTGTATCTTGGGAGATAACATCTTGGAAAAAGGCTACTTGCAATACTACTTGTGAGTGGGTTGTCAGTAAGTTTTCAGGTACTGAGAAAAAGCTGTGACTGTCTGTGTCTATTATCTGGGGTTATATGAGTGCTAGGGACATGATTCTGGCTTTGAAACAGCATTAGGGGAGAGAAATGATAGGATTGATTTACTTATCTCCAGAAAATCATGGGAATAAACACGGAAGATAGTTGATATTTGGGCTGATAGGGGGAACTGTCAAATGCTGACTAGTTCTAAGGTAGGATAGGAAAGCGGTGAAGGTATAAGCCTGGCCAGAATAGGGAAGACTTGATCCAGACCATCACACTAATTTTAGGGAAGAAGTGGAATGGAAATTGAACATGCAGTAAGGGTTTTGAGGAGTTGACTATTTGAAGTATATTTCTGTTTAAATTTCTCTCTTTTTATTCAGTGGGGACAAGATCAGGCCATTAAAACCACTGGATAATTTCTAATAATAGTAGATGGCTATTTTAATGTATTAAAAATTTGTGATGCTACTGAAGTATAGAACTTTGAACACTAACCATTTTGCTTTGTCAAAATATTGTAATTTCACTGCCTTTGATTTAAATGTAGTTCCCTAAAGCTCAGCCACATAAGAAGTGAGTCATGAATTTAAATGGCACAGACTAAAATCTAACCAAAAACATTCATCATTTAATCTTATCTGTCCTTTATAATGCAGCTATACGTAATATAACATGGCTGCTACTGTCAACAGGGGATACTCACATGTAAGGGGATTGATTATAGTAAAACTAATGGTGAGTGTCTTATTGAATGCCCTATTACTTGAAGAGCATGTGTTCTTTTAAAAATATCTGATTGCTGCTCCCATGTTTTCTGTTCTCCCTTCTAGAAAGGAGACACTTTGTTTCTATGCTTCTACCTAACACACACTTCACGTATTTTACTTAAAAGCATCTTTCAGAACTACGTAGGTTATGTACAGTGAGTGAAGAATGCAAACATAAGTGTTTTTTAAAATTTATTTTTCCTAAATGGGGGGAAAATCCCCTAAATATCAGAAATGATATATTTATTTGGACGCACATAGTTCCTATAACAATACTCTTCCATCACTGTCCTGTATGGAGCTCTTTGAACAGATCTTCCACTGACTTAAAATCGATGGGTAGCTATGTGTTGCATGGTTTTATCCAGTCATAACAATTGCTTATTATATATGCAAATATATGTGTGCTCCATGTGTATTTATGTCAAATTACATGCATGTGTGTAGGTACGTATATAACTATGTTGCAGAATCCAGCCTTGTGAAGATTTCAGGAACATACTGCCAAGACAAAGAATGTGGGGTAAGAGACTTGGAAGAATTGTAGCATTGTAGAGATGCTTATCAACAGTCTCATACTTGCAGTTTTTCTTGCACAGTGCATGATCTCACCCTGAGCTTGACAGTCTCCAGGCCCTGCATGTGCCCTGGGCTCACTGAGTTGCAATAAGTGGAGTTTCGGTTACACCAGGCTGTTAAGCAGAGCTTGCAACACAGAAGGAAGTTACTTGCATCTTCATTCCTATCCCTCCTTTTTATTTATTTATTTATTTTTAAAAATGCTTGCAATATTACAGAAACACTTATGTATAATTTGTTATCTCACTTCATTCCCCAGTTCTTTCCCCAGGTCTGCTTTTCTATGTTTGCACAGTGCTCCTGTAAGTATGATTTATTGTTGAGCTCTGGCCAGTGCCTTCTACATTTCATATAGTGAATCACAAGCTTTGTTTCTCTAAATAAGCAGGGATTGTGTCACTTGGTTTTCTAGGATTGTTCTCACCCTGTAATTATCAGCTTGCAAATTATCATTATGGTTTTGCCCCTGACCTGCTGCCATCTTAAGATCCATACACTGTAAATATTTTTTTTTCTCACTCAAATTTAGTGCTTTTCCCAGAAGAGTGATGTCAGCATGGCCAGTGAGCTTTTTGGTATTTAAGCTTATTCCCATTATCTGTTTTTATTCTGTGACCTTTTTAAAATTTTCTCTTCCACCCTCCTTTATCTGGGCTTTTTTCTCCTTAATTTGTGTAAATTTTATAGTTTTAGTTGAATCTTCACAAAGATTCTCTGGTTCTCCTCTTTTTTACTGGATGTATTCGCCTTTAACTAGTACTTTTGACTGGGCAGTTTTTCTCTTGTTAGCCTGAGACGCTATCTGCTAGCAAATAAGCCTAAGAAAATGAAGAATGATTATCATGAAAAGGCATAGTTCAAGCTGGTCGAAAAAAAATGCAGTCATGAGGAAAGAGGAGATAAGGATCTGAATATGTGGCAAAGACAGAAGATTCACTGCTTCTGGAACAAAACAGTGTAAGAGGATGAAATCATCTGGAAAATGGCTATAACTCTCTAAGGCAATCTCCTACTAGGTAAAGATATCAAGATGAACAACTTGAAATCATATGAGAAAAGCCTGCTGTGCTTTTTCACTTCAAGACACAAAACACATTATTGTAGAATACCCAACTGTTGTTGTTTTGTTTTGTTTTAAATGATAATTTCCTTTTCTGCTTCTTTCTTATGGCTCATATCCTCTATAACATGGATATACTTGTACAATTTTCTCCCACCACATGTAGACAATGAAGAAAGGAAAGTGATAAAATGTAAAGCAGCTCAGAGATTCCATAGAATGTAACATTAGATGAATCCACACTAAGCTGTAAGGAGACAGTCAGGAAGCCAATGAAGCAATGGTTTGTGCTTTATAATGATGACTTACTTTCTTTCTTCCTTTCCTTCCTTCCTTTCTTCCTTCCTTCTTTTCCTTCCTTCCTTTCTTTTTAACTAAATAAAAGGAAAGAGAGAGCATTAGCTTTCCACGAGGCAGGTAATTCAGTGAAGGAAACATAGCTAACTGTAATACTGAGAAATGTCACATGGAATGAACATAAAGTGAAAAATAGAATTGGAAAGATATATAGTGGAGTGAGTTACTTAGTTAAAACATCAGTTTAACAGTGATTTGTTTGACACCTTTATTTGCATTAGAAGCATTGAATGATGTGTTCTTACAGTCCTGCCTTTTCCTAAAGCATGTCCCCATCCATCTCTATCTTGCTCCTGCTGTGTGCTATAAAGTGCTCTCTCTTTTCTTGTGCATATGCATTCTTATGAAAAATAGGATGACTTCATGGAAGACATATCCAAGTACACCTATGAACAGGACAGCCGTGCTTTAAAGTCAAAGCAGTACCCAGTATCATTGATATTGTTCATGGCTCCAGAACACCTACATTAGTGACCAGAAGTTGGCTGAGATTCATTCCAGGGTAGCCACCATGTTACCTTTGTACATGCAGCGTTGCATGAGACCCGTGTTTCTGGTTTACCTTTGGTAGCCTTACAGCCAGGATCTTCAGGGCCAGGAGGCAGCTGAAGACAAAAGGATATGCCTTCATTTTGTTTGGGTAGGTCCTGCTTTGGTATGTCTATGCTCACTTGTGTCACCATTGCATTCTTGCAAATCCAGTGCTGGGATGCCTGGCCGTACTGACCTCCTCAGCATTTCACTGTCCTGATAGCTGAGTTACTGTGGATGATTGTGCCTAGAAGAGGCAGGAGAGTAACCTGAAGGAGGATCTCCGAGGTATATGTACTGCCTGGCACAGCAGCTGTCAACCTGCTGCTGTGTGGAGAGCGTGCAGCATTGCAGGGGCAATAGTAAGCTGTCTGCTGTTATATTTATATTGTACATGCAGTGCCTGTGCTAGTTTGAGCACTGCTGGTAGCACAAAAGCTGATATGTTCACTGACATATTTGGAGGCCTATTTGGGACTTCCTGATATTGCTTGTCACCCACTGCCAAAGGAAGCACTTCACAGGGGCACCAGGATGGGTGTGGGCAATAGTTGGTTATGGACAGAGAAAACCCACTCATTCCTCTGCTGTGGGATGGTCAGGAGGGAATGAGTCATGCTGCTCCATTTTCCCAATGAGGAAGAAGAAACCTATCCCCAAGGCACATGCCATTTGGTCATGTGTCACATAGTCTCAAGGCATGTCTAACTAGCCATCATCAAGCATTTTAGAGTATAGAGTAGTATAGGTAGAGTAGCTGCAAAGCCAGTTCACGGTGTGCTTTAAAGGGTGAAGAGCTGTAACCTCTGATGCGGAGGATGCTGTGGTCCTCAGTGACACACAGTGAGCACAGAGCTGGGACACAGAGTGTGTGCTAAAAAGGCAGGAGGAACAAGATGAGAAAGTGTGTGCAAGTCTTGCGTCCCTTGCAACTCTTCTTGCCCAAGTGTGGTAGCTGAGGCCTTACCAGTAATAATGCAACTGGGGTGAGTGGGAGAGCACTGCTGAGCCCAAGAACACTGACAGGAGAATGTGATTCTCCTCAAGGGAGATGCAGAGAGTCTATGGCTGGTTCAGTTGCATTAACAGGTTACTATCTCAAAGGGAGTTAATTTGTAATATACACTACCCTTGAGCTTCTAATAGGAAGCTGAATGCAGTGGTCAAGTGAAAAAAATAAGTGCACTGCTGCTGACAAAAAACAAAGCCAAGTTAGAAGTGCTACAAATCCTTTTCATGGACTACATGATACAAAAAAAAAAAAAAAAAGAAAAAAGAAAATGTATATATTAGTTATTAGCACAAGTTATTATCGCAGTACGTCCCATTGCACACTTAAGAATGTATCTTAACCTTTAGAAAACAAGTTATTGCCTAGAGAAACAAAGAAACAAAGTCCCTAAGCTAGACAATTGAGGCATTGTTTTCTTGAAGGAAAAATCTCACAGATTTCTCTTCAGAGTGCCCAGTGAAAGAAACAGTGGCTCGAGAACTGATGGGTTATTGTTATGAGAAATTGCTTTAGTCTGAATTTAGGCCTTTGAATCATCCTTACCTTCTATGATTATTATAATAAAAGAATCTCTTTAATTTGGTAGCCGTCTAAAGCTTTGTCTACCCAGCCTTACACCAAAGGCTTGAAAGATAAACACACCGTAACTGTTTTTGAATTTTGATTTGTTTTTGAACTCAGAATTCATCTGTAGAACATCCTCCAAACAGTAACAATAGAAAAAGATCAAATATTTTTTTCTCCTGATTATGTAAGTAGAACAGATGGAAACCATGTTTTGTGCTTCTTTGTGAAACACATGATTTTACCATGAACAGTTTCTTTTATTCTATTTCTTTTCCCGTTATTTGAACAGGCACACATTACTTAGCTCTTCACCTCATTCATTATAAGGTTTTCTCCTACGGAGGAGAGACTTGGTCCTGCAAGTCTAACTACTAGAATGAAAGGAGGTACAAAGATCACAACATTCAGATTCTATTCAAAAGTAAAATGGTTTTCTTTTTGGTTTTGTATCTACACTTCCATTTACACTGCAAACTCAGAATTTTTATTGTCATGGTATGGCAATCAGAAATTAATGCGCCAACATGATCAAGTGATCTTGATACAAAGCCTCTGTTTGCTCAAAACACTGCTATTATGCTTTCAGTTTATAGAAATAATTCAACAAGCTCAATAAAAAAAAAAAACACTGAACTGTGAGACTAATAGAACACCTTACTGCAACCATTTCCAAGTGCTCCAGGCTGTCACAGTTTTTAATATCCTGCCCTTACTCTAAGTAGAAATCAAGTTTATCTCTTTTGAAAACCTGAAGGATTTTACTTAGAATTCTACTTCTATTTAAGCAAAATAAAACAGAGACCCACCTTTGCTTCTGCTACCTCTCCAAAAGCACACTATCTGTGGCCTATGTTCCCCATTACTTTATTGGGAAGTGTCAATTTTACCATGAAACTTAACACAGAGATATGCAAGCAATAGGCTTAAGTTTGACTTATACAGAAATCCTATTATAGATATGAGAAAGCATGCATCTGCATTGTGTTAAAGAGTGTCATAGATATCTACAATTTTCATAAACTGTTGTAATGGAGATTAAATTTCATAGGGTACTGACAGATAGAAGTAATCCATATACACCCCATCTATTTGGTCTTTTATGATAAACTTTTTTTTTTTTAAAAGGAACTTATGAAAAAAAGATATCTGGTAAGAGAATAACTCAGAACTGTATTCCAAAACATTTTATATTGTTGATGCTAAATACTATCCATTGCTTATGGCATAATTTTATCACACTATGGAAAACTTGTGTTTTGTAGTGTATTACCTCCTCAGAAATATCTGAAGTGTGTCAAATATATGCAATGATCTGACTATATGTACATGAGAATTTCATGTTTCATATTTAGCTTCATATTCATAAGGTGTAATTTCATACCCAGTTGCTTAATTATCTCTTTAACTGGACAGTCGTATTTACAGTTATACTAGCTTGCTCAAAAACTCAGTAAAAGCCAACTTTCACAAACTTTCTTATTATAAAAGTCTACATTTATCTCTGTATAAGGCACTGATGTTCACACAGTTCATTGTATCAGTAAAGAAATACAAAAAGCTGAATTCTTACTCCATAATTTCTTCCTACTTCTTTTTAGATTCTGGGGAATTGCATAAGAACATTCCTGGGCCTCCATTTGTTAATGCTTGACCCCAGCTGTCTGGTTAGAGGACTTGCAGCCCTCTGATGATAAAAAGAGGTCTTTTTAATTTTTAAAGCAGCAATTTCCCCCCCAAAATGCAATTTTTTTTCTTCTGTAAGATACTAGATCTACTTCATCTCACTAGAATGTAGAGAATGTTTCATTATAGAAATACTTGGGAGGCATCTTACTGCTCCAGTATAAACCAGAGTGGGTTATGAGTTTATAAACTTCTCTCACTATAAAATAGATGGGTACTTTTTATAGAGTGTCATTTACTCTCTTACCGTAAAGATAATGGTGCCTATATTCTCTCTCCCTCTGAAATACTTTCTTTTTCAAAATCATGTGTTCAACAGCTACTGTATTATTACCCTGCAAATTTGATTGCAAAAGGAATGAACAGTTTTGTCATATGTGTTACTATCGACTTCCTCTTGATTGCAAAATTACTGAAACATTCTTCTAACCTCTGGAGAAGAGAAATAATTAAAGTGAAGTAATTGTGGATCAAGAGTGTGCAAACTTGGGGAGGTTAGGCAAAATTAGCATTGATTGGCTAATTTATTTTTTATAGAGTTGTTAATATATTGGCAGCACTGGGATTTGCAACAAACTGCTACTGCAATTTTGATTAATTGTGATTTCGGCTTAAAATGTGAAAGTGGTAAACAGGAATTGCAAACTGCTTCCATGAGGGTAGGGTTTAGTAACTGTAAATTAGAAACACATCTTTAATTTAAAAGTAACAATTATGTCTTCTG
Organism: Gallus gallus; assembly: GCF_016699485.2. NCBI lineage: Eukaryota > Metazoa > Chordata > Aves > Galliformes > Phasianidae > Gallus > Gallus gallus. Next base: position 67,629,687 of record NC_052535.1, on the reverse strand, counting down.
CTTTAATATACAGAATATGAATTTAACCCAGAAAAGATACCCAGTTACTTGTGGACTCAGAGCTAAGCAAATATTGAACAGCATGTAGTAAAATATTGCATTAAACATTATAGTCCTATAGTCTGTAGTAGTTTTGCTCACAAGACCAGAGATTGCCTCTGAGCTCCAGTTTCCATTCTGCAGTAGGCCAGCCCAACATGAACTATTAACATTTCGAATTAGGAAGATTTAAATTATAAATGATTACACGATTAACAAACCCTGTGTTGAAAGGTTTTACTTTCAAGAAACAGGAGTCCACATAATCATTAAAACAAGTAGGAAACTTTGTATTTTTTTAGTTTAACTTCCATTAGTTGTATGTGCACTGAAACTGGATAATAGAAGACACACATACACATGATTTACTATGCATATTTGTAAAGTCATAATGTGATTGAAAGTATAGCAATAATAGTAGGGTGGCAAAGTCATTGGCTGCAGCAAACAAGGACAAGCCCAAATGCAGCAGCTGTGAACACAAAAACAAAGGAAGAAAATTTGCTTACTATTGGAAGGCCTCAGGTAGACTGGGATCTCCAGCAGGATACATTTACCTCAACTGCCAACCCTTAAATGAGGTCTGGGAAGGGGTGGATCCTGGCTTCACCCTTTCCAATCAAGTGCACTGTGTTCACCTGAGCTCCCATGGGTTGGCTCTGCCTTCCTACCGGGTGCTCAACCACTACTTCAAGCTACAAAGTCTCCATTTTCACTACAATATTTTAGTTTATTATATGTATTCATACAGATTTAATGAGATATATTCAATGTACCACTTAAAACTATAGATTAATGCAAGAAAAATGTGTTGGCTTTTTTTTTTTTTTTTTTTTACTTCTGTGTATTACCTATCATGCTGGTTAGCTTTTTTGGCAGATTCTGTCTTGGTTCATTTAAAACCTTACTTTTGTAACTACAGACATGTGGAAGTTTTAAATCATTAAAATTCAATAAAACACTTTATAAAGTTTTGATGTATTTAATAGCTTGTAACTTCTTCCTGGATGTTAGTGTTTTATCTATATTGATTATCCATATTAAACCACGGAGACATAAAAGACAACAATAAAAATCTTTTTATATTAGTGAGAAGGAAAAGTATGAGACTGGCCAAAAACAATTTAGTCTTTAGCAAAAGGATACACAACCAAAAGCTGTAGCTTAATGTTTTCAAATATGAAATTACAGAGGGGCCTTTCTTGACTGTATGAAGTTTTAATCACTGGTTTAAGTCTTGTTGGCTGTTTTCTACCATCAATATTTACTATGAGAAATTTGTATAAGCCATTTCCTTAGGTCTCAGACCTGCAGGAAGAGACATCTCTGAAGATTTTATTGGAGGTAATCAAAACAATACATCAGAAAGAGGAGACAATCCAGCTCGAGAGTAATGTGCAAAGAAAATTTCATATGCATTCTTTGTCAGGCAGGAGAATTTGGGAAACAGGGCTAGGTGAATGGGGCAAAACCACTCTCCCATAAATTTGGAATATGGATATTTATAGTGGTTAGCTAATGTGGGTCTCCTTGTGTATTCCCACCATTTCCATACTGACTCTATGCCTTTCTTTCTTCCTACCAGCAACGATGAAGTATTCTTCAGGAGTTTTCTAATTTTTGCTTTATAAAGCAAGAAGCTTTCTACAACAAATAAATACAAAACCTTCACCTTCTCAGTTAGAAAGCAGCAAGAGAAGCATTGCCTGCCCACTGTGACTGAAACAGGCAGTAAGTAGAACTGCCTTGAACAACAAACAAATCTCACCACATTCTTTGAACGGAAAGAAAATAGGAGAGATTTTTGATGTCACAAATTTAATTCCAGTACATTGACTTTATTTCTACAGGTTGAAGCTCAGAATGTCAGGAACTCTGGAATGTTGCTATGGAAGAGTCTATCACACTTAAAACGTTTTTCCTGAATGTGTGTCAGTAGCATTTATATCTTCTAAATTTGGGTCCAGATAATAAATAAATAAATTTAATCTGATAAATAAATACATCTGCTTTTAATAAATCTCCAGAACATATATAATACTCCTACTTTATGTTGAAAAATAAGAATCTACTTTTGGGAAAATGTCTGAGGAATTAATCAGGTCACTGCCGTCAATATGAGAAGTTTTCTTGCTTCTCTATTATTTCTTTATAGCCCTGCATTATTTCTAAGAAAACTTGCCAGAGTACTTTGCTCTATTTCATCATTTCATTGCCAAAAAACATTTGACAATCCTCTCTTGCAGAAATGATCTGCTAACTAGGAACATACTACCAAGATACCCTCCTGCTTTGCCATGTGAATTCTGTCAAGATGGACTTGGCATCCTAAGGGGAAGTATTCCCTTTATGCCCTTTATTGAACATCTGGTGGAACAAGGCTCTCTACAGACTGCCAGGTAGACTGTAGCTTGGATTTGTTAGTGTGGGTGTCTTTTTTCCATTACAAGGTGAGAAGAGTATGGTCTTACTGGAATGCAAGTGGGAATGTGCAGCTTCTTCAGCTCTGTCATACTGACATCATTCTGCCTTCTATTAATAAAGGCTTTAAGAAAATATTGTAGAATCTCTCAAGGGGAAAATCATACATTTTAGCCAACAAGCTGATGTTAAAAGAACTAAACAAAGATTACTCTGGCTCACACATGAATATAATGGAATTCAATATTCACTGCATGGGTAAGACAATTTCCACCCATTGCCATGGATTTGGATCAGAGTTTTCCTATCTTTTATTTTTTCTTTTATATATATATATATATAATCTGGATCATTCCACTTGTTCTCAAAACAGATAAAAAAATTAAAATGGTGCTTTACCCATTTCCCCTGGGCTTACTTTCTGCCTCTTGGGAAATAGATTGCTTTGCAGCTTAAGAAAACATTACTGAGGAATTCAAAGAATAGATGGACATCAATATTTTTATTCATAATACCAAAAATATATCACTATTGCTATTTTTTTTCTGTCAAGAGGAAGGAAAATAAAAGAGTTCCACCTTGAGATATGCCTGGGTATTGCAGATAACTGATAACCTTCATGGTATTTGAGCACATTTGAAAATTTAAAAAATTAGCTTGGAATCTGTGATGGCTTATAACTTGTGATGGCAAAGGGTATATGCTCTAAAAGGGAAGGAAAGAAAGGTACTGTTTTTATTGCAATTTCACACCAGAGAAGCACGCTCCAAGACTTATCATTTCTTCTGGCTGCCACACAAATCTTTTTTATTCCACATCAATTGCAACTTTCAGCCTTGAATCTACAAAGATAGATGCAAGCATCGTATACTTTCTTGCATTCGACAGTATTCCCCATAATGACCAAAGCTGCACTTATACTTACAGGTCTGAGAGAGCAGACCCTTGCATGCGATTTAGGATTTTATTTCCTTCTCCAAATAAGAATTTACGTGTCTGACAATTTGTACAACTCACAGTAGTAGAAAAACATAACTACAGAATGTTCAGTGTCTCCTGTGGTGCTGGATACTGCAGTGCTGCAGAAGTACAACATCAGTGAGAATCCTCATGGAGAAACAATGTCATTAAATCAGAGCCTTTGTTTATAGGCTTGCTTTTTCATTTTATTTGCATTAGAGTTTTTTAAATTCTGGCTTCTTGCTAGGCATCCACTTAAATTGCCACATTTTTTACTGCTATCATAAAAACCTGAAAATGCAAAAAAATAGGAATTTTTTTTGAGGAAATACTTCTATATTTCCCCTACAGCATTCATATATTTATTTTCTTTACAGGCATCGATTTTTTTCTTACTTTTTTTTTTTGCAGACTTGGCAATTTACATTCTTTTAAATCCTTAGTGATCTTGATTTTTTCATTACTTCTTACTTTTGCTTCTACTGCCTTTTGTAATTATGCCTCTTCTCTAAAAAGTATATTGGACAGCCTAACTTGTATTTTCTCCATTTCATCCACACTGAATGTGACACTGAATGATTCTTTTTATTATCTCATATCCCAAGCACATAATGACTTGAATCCTTAATTGAATTCTAAAGGGCTGAGCTACTGCAAAAGTTTACTGTCTCTCGTGGCTTTATGTGGAGTCTCAGGACATGTGGAGAATCTCAATAAAGCTTTCCTTCCTGGAGATAGATTATGATTCTCTTTCAGGAGAAAAATTAAGATGAGTACTATGAAAGCACCAAAATTCAAAGACAAAAACTTCAACAGTGTTTTAACACATGAATTGTAAGTCAGCCTGCCTAATGGCTCAGCACTCCTCAAAGAGACGGGGTGCCCATCCTTGGCAGCTCAAGAAACCTGATACTGCCAGCATTTGCTTGGTTCTCTCTCTTCTGCAGGGTGTGAGTATTTGGCTCAAAGGAGAACTTTGTCCATTTGAAATCGATGCCATATGTTCAGATTTCAAGTTAACATGAATCCTATGTGAATTTATATAGTTTTTTATGTTGTGATTATGGATGTAATCACAACCATATTTATTACAACGATTTTGCTATTAGTTTTCAAATCTATATAACATTTTACAGAATTTAACAATAGAACCTGAATAACTCAGTGGTACCTAATCCCAAAATTAGGCACAATGTGCCACTTCATATATCTAAAGTTTTGAGCAGTAGGTATGATGACAGTCCATGGAATGTAAAGCTTTCCAAATAAGCTTTCTGTGTTCATTATCTTTGGCTTAGCATCTCCATTTTTCTTCTTATCCTTTTTCTTAACAGAAAGCCAATCACTTTCTGATTATAGCCCATCATTTTTCCTCTTTGCTTTGTGTTTTCTACTGTTGTACCTACTGCCTCACTATTTTTCAGCTAATGCTGCAGTAGAGTGAGTCATTGGCCAAGGACAACTACTGCCTAATGCTATAAGAGCAAATAAGGAAAACAAAGGCAGAGAAGAAATTTTCCAATTTGTTTCCTAGCAGTGATTCAAACCTTTATTAATGTTTTCATTGATTATACTCTCTTGCTCAGCATTTACACTAACAAAAATTATTGCAGTCAGTAATGTGTAGGACTTACGTACTAATGAATGATTTACTGTGTATATCAGCTACTTAATTAGAATTAATTATTCATAGACTTTCCTGATGAAAGACCTCATTATTACAACATAGGTTGTCAGTGCTTTCTAAAATACCTTGCCTAATGGGGCTATGGAAATTGCTTGTGATTTTAGTCTAGCAAAATCAGGGATTAGAGAGAAGCCATGAAATGTGGTCTGGCAGAATGTTTTCATCGGCCTACATGAGAGCAGCCACCAGACTGCACAATGCCTGGCTCTGCACAGGGGCACAAGGCATCAAAAGAGGCTGTGAGAAATGCAGCACATTCCCTCTGTGGCTGTGGCAGGACCTCAGCAAGTGTGATGTAGGGCTGAAAGCTGGGCAAGACAGGTTAAGGTGTTCCTTAGAATTTCCAGTTAATTTTTAAAAGGAACCACTTATTTCAGAGTTGAGTTTCTCTATTTCAGATGAAAAGAAATATCTGAAACATGGTAGGACAAAACTAAGCTTGCTCAAAATAGGTTTTTTCTCTGCCATGTGCTGCTTCTGTTATTGTCAGCAACATGGTATCATGGCAGCAACTCAAGAAGAGGGATGAGTAATTAGCAAATAGCACTATCAGTTTGTGACAGCTACGTGGCTGCATATATCATAGGAAATACAGGGCTACTACTTTTAATTAGATAATTAATAGAAACAATATTGTTCACATTATATATTCAAGCCTTTACTGTCTGACTGCTGTGAGGACACAGAATTAGCAAAGTCTACATAAACTAAGCTTAAAGCCTTTCTCTTTGGCAACATGCTTAAACCCAAACCAGAGAGAAAGAGATATGTTGACAACTAGAAATGAGATCACTGGCATGTTCTTGCTTTCTTGTTCATGGTGGTAGCTACAGTTCCTTATGTTTACTTTTGATCAACAAAAAGACATTCAGAAGCCCTTTTTTGTATATTTTAGACAGCACTTTCCAATGGCACTTGCTATGATATCTATTGTGTCAAACATAAAGGAATAAATGGGGTTGGTTTGTTAGTTGATATGTTTTATCTAGGCCAGAAAGACAGAGAGAATGAAAGAAGGCTGGGAACATGGCATCTTACAGAAGTGAATTTCTGCAATGAGGCATAAGATCTAACTCCTTATTTTGTCTTGGTGGTCTTTTGTAGCTGCATCTTTGGTAGGAGTTATCCCAGTAAAATTGGATCTGATCTTCTAGATATCCTAAATCTGTTTACAAGCTGCCTAGAAATATCTGAGCCAGGGTAACTAGCACCTATCTATCTGCTCTTGGACACAAGGCTAAATTTACCTAACTGATGCTGTTGATTAACTGGAGTCATCAGGGGATGCCTCGATCTGTCTAATCAGTAAATGATCTGAAATTATTTATGTGTAGTGACGGGTGATGGCTGTTAAGTCAAGCTGCTGAAGTCTCTCACTTAGAATACATAAGGGGGGGATATCCATTGAACTATTCAGACTGGACTTAATCTGGAACAGTCGCAGTACTTGGCACATAACTGGAAACATTTTGTAAGAACCAAGTCACAGCTGGCTGCTCAGGTGGGTACTAGAATGCTGGCTATTAAGTTAGTGCTACTGAGTTTGTACCTCTCCTGTGACAGTGCAAGCCTCCCATTTCTAATGGGAGAGGAAGGAAGGAAGGGAGAGAATTGGGAAAGAAGGAGAAAAAAAGGGAAATGGAATAATATCCTTTCCTCCTTCTGTATAGAAGATGAGCTACTGTCTGCAGTTAGCATTGCTCATCTGACAAAGTATTTAAACAATTCTGAACTTTCTCTGAAATCAGTATAAAGTTCCAGTGCTTAAAATAGCATGCCATTATTAATTCTGAAATTGTTTCAGTCCCCTTTTTCCTCCCACTCCACATGTTACATAGACACAGCTACTGTTATTTTTGTGCTTAGCTCCCAGTATATCTGAAAATGAACAATGATGAATGCTTATACAAGGGGACTGGTAAAAAATACATACATTATTGTGCTCTCCTATTAGATAACAGATCTATAGCATATATGGGGAAGTGAGTTCCTTAACTCTGAGTTCAAGCTGGTTGAACTGCAGGTAATGGCAGCCCATTAGCTTGTTCAATATTTGCAAAGTTAAATACCAATTTAGCAAATTTCTTCCAACTTGATTGCATGAAATGGTTGCATTTGCATCAAACAGCTTTTCTCAGAAGTAAATGTAGAGCTATGGTCTCAGCATTTGCTTGAGACTGTCAAATAATTGTGGTCACCTCGTCAAAACAAGAAATTATTTTAACCTAAGCCCTCCAGTGCTGTGATGTGTCTGTGTGTGCTGCTAACACAGAACTGGGGGGGCTCAAATATTGCTGCTTTAATGCAATACTCCAGGATTTTAGTTCCATCATGCACACCCTAACAAAAAGAGTTGATGAAGAGAGGGTGTGATAGAGTAGCCACTCCTTCATGTTTATTTACTGGGATGCATACCCTCCTGTGGCAGAAGGTACGTATTGCATCACTACCGAAAGGTAGAGAACAGGAAAGCTTCCGGAGATCTATGTTAATTCCAAAGCTAAATTCAGTAATACAAAAATGCTCTGACAGATACCTCCAGGGAGGATTGGCTACCAAAGAACGGTAAGAGACTGCTTGATAACTTTCCTGCATCTTTCAGTGAGTGCCAGTGGAGTTGAATTCAGCATGAAATTAGGCCTTATGAGTGATTGCTTTTCCCCAGGTTTTTGGGAATGATCATCTGGTACAGTGCTAATACTCAGTCAAGACAACCTGTAGCTTCCTATAGGAAAAAAGTAGTTGTACTTATGCCTGTGACTCGAACTAATTTCACTTACCACGAGTCAAATATGGGCTCATGATGGATACAAACACAATGACTGATTGTCTTGTACATAATTATTTGCTCTCTCTGAAAGCCCTGTGTATATTTTTCACTATGTTTTTTTTTTAAATTTGTCAATACATTTTAATCTATTTTTACATTTTTGAATAAGAAATATTTTTTTTTCTTCAGTGGATATGCTATTATTTTTAATATCTTTCTTCTAAATCTGTTTGTAACATTCTTTTTACAGTCTGAGAAGTGTGCTAGAGCTGTTGTAAGGGACTGAGGCCCAGCTTGGGCCTCAGCAAGGGTGAGAACAGGTATTATAATGACAAAGTTACAAATGATTTCAGCCACCACTTCGAATATTTACTTGCACTGAATTTCATGAATGTGTTCCTTCTAAGGGTGTTGGGAAAATAATGCAGTCATTTGAATTACCAGAAAAACAGTGGGTGAAAAATAACATGGTCAACAGGCCTGGAGAGGATAAGAGAAGTATAAATATGATGCTTTGTACTGTTGTTTTACAAAATCAATATAGTTGTCAGTGCAGAAAGGTTTGTCTTGGCATTCTTAAAGCATGGCAATGGCATTCTCATTTAACTCTCAAGAAATAATGTTTTGCTGGATAAACTTCTTCTACTTCTATAAATTTTGGAATTCAGCTTGTCATTATTGAAAAATTCAGATTTTGCTGTTTACAACATTACTAACCTAAATGTTATTTTGAAATATGTCTGAAAATCTTAAACTAATATTCAATGCAAACAGATCAATTTCAGCTTTTCTGCTGTTCCAGGACTTGCTGACCACACAGAATGACGATGTAATGGTGGCAGTGACAGACTGAGAATAAGGTGACTAAGTTTTTATGAAATCATAGGTCCATCTTCTCTGGGTTCATTTCTTTTAACGTACCACATATATCACAGGCTGTTCAGGCCATTATGTTTCTTTTATCTCCTCCTGTACTGATACCAACCCATTCTGAGAGGTCTTCAGCTTGATTTTAGGACCTAAATGACCATTGGCCTTCAGTTACTCATATCCCATGGTGTCTTTCAGCAAGCTACCTGCCCATCTTATTTTGAGCAGAATATTGTCAACTTAAAATAATGTGATGCTGCACCTGGTTAGCACTCCCTGGGCTATCTTTGAGCAAACTGGCATGTGCTCATGTTGTAGGGCAATCTTTTGCTGAATTACTTGCACAAGCCACAAGTAGGAACACACAGGGAGAAAATAATCCTTGCCTCTCAACTGGGCTTGTTTTGCCCTGTGCAGTTGTATGACTTTGAAGTGCTACCTTAGTAAACACTAAGTGGTATTCTGGCCAGTGCCGTAGATCATCCATATTTTTCTGCTGTAGAGCATATCTTCCTGTCCTGAATCAGTTCTTTCCCTGAAGGCAAGCTTTCACCTGAATTTTATTATCATTCCAAAACACTCAGTTTATCAGTACCAGATTCCATAGCTTGTATTAATTTCCCAGCAAATGAGATGGATTCCTGAACCTAGGATTACTCAAAAACATTTTCCAGATTTGCTGCTTTCTAACTCAGCTAGCCTGGGTGAATAGTTCATATTTGCTGTTTCTAGATGTGAAAATCTACCTCTGACTGGGTAAAAACTGGGACTGTTGAGGGTGGTTATTTTTTGGTCATTTTGTTGTTTTATAAGATTTGTTAGCTGTTTCTTAATCTTTTTTTCAATAGGTATCTGTAATTCTGATTTGTGTTCATCCTTTGTCACGTTACAGTGTGTCAAATACCTTACAGAACTGTGGGAAATATATCTGCTGAGTTACTTTAATCAGCAAAAACTTACAGTCTTAAAGGATGCAATTGGACTTGCTTGTCAAAACTTAGTTATTTCCCATAAAACCATGTTGATTGTAGGAATCTAACTAATATCAATCTTTAATTGAATGTTGCACTAGCTTTTCTCTGATTTCATCCAGGGCTGATATCATTCAAAATTATGCTCTTTTTGAATCTTTTTCTGTTTTGCAAACACTTCTTATCAAGAAGCCAATTACAGACAGTGCATTTGTATACAGTAGTCGGGCAGTTAAGAATGCATTAATTAGTATATTACAGCAGTGGTGCTTATTTTTTATGCCATAATCAGAGAATGCAATTAAGTTATTGTAGAGTCACTATGGTTTCCTAAGGAGGTACAGTGCAGACTAATTACCTCAAGACACCAGATGGTGATGAATAATTCCTCAGCAAATACCCTATCACCTCTGCCTCTCTTAGGTTTGCATAGTAAACAAAACATTGATAAAATGAAGAATGAGAATGCAGTGATTTCCTTTTATAGGTCTCCACAGGTTTCTATTTGCCCTCAGCATATTTACATTCTTCAGACTATTGTTTAATTCTCTCCTATCTGTGCAAAGATCCTAATGGATGAACTGCAAATAGAAGCATGTAGAAAAGACTCTGCTGCTGGACATTAAGTGCAAATGCTACTTCTGCCCTATATCAGGGGTTTCTGTATTTTGTATCATGGTTATCCCTAAAATATGGTGGATAGAAAGATGCCTGATCCTGTCTGCTCTACAAATAAGCTGTAAGAGAAATTTTAAGCATTGTCAACACCCTAGGTTTCACTTTGCACTAGACAAATCACCACTTTGTGATTAATGGGGACAGCTTACAGAACAGCAATATTGATGAACATAGGACTTTAAGCTTGACATACAAGATGCTCCATAAATAATTTGGGTTGAAAAAAAAAAAAAACACTGCAAAGCTTCAGGAGGCTACTCTGTCTTACAGACAAGGTTTTCTTGTATTCCTGTGGCTGTCTTCTTTTTCAGAGATCAATAGGTTAGTCAGGTTTCTGCAAAATCTTCTGTTATACAGCCCAAGAGAAAAATAAGTAGATCAACTCCAGGTTTCAATATTCTGTATTCTGAATATAAATAAACTATAAATTTTACCACTGGGGAAAAAACCAACAAAAAATTACAAGGCCAGACGTTTTTGGTACTAGGAAAAACCCTCTGGGTAGTCCATTGGGTTTCAGTAATCACTCTTTAGGGTAATCCTACAAGTTCAACAGAGACAAAAAATAGAGGGGACATCTTGCTCAGCAGGCTGTGCATTCTGCTTTAGGAGCTTGTGGACCTTCTGGGGACAAGGTCCAAGATCATCAGGAACTCTAAATGAAACAAGCCATACCCACCCACAGCATTCAGGTAAGTGTAACCTATGGAGAGGGAAAGGATGGAAGCTGGTTACTTCTGGCAGCAAGAGGAAGGCTCTGGCCCTGCCTAAGGCTTACAGGTACAGAACAAGTCCACTGCCCTCCAAGCTGAAGAGGAACAAAATGTGCCTTCAACCAAATGACCTTGTCCATCTCTGGCTCACAGGAAAAGTTTGAACAGAGAAAATAAGGTGCAGGAATGACAAAAAGAAGGGTCTGGAAATAGAGTAAATTGAGAATAAAGTATAAAATCAGTTTAGAAACAAAAGGGGGTGTAAATCTTCTGACACAGGTAGTGTAGGCATCTACAGACAGTAATGAATATGAGTGGTGGACTGGGATGCTGATCCACCCACTGGGTGGCTGTATGGAGCTCTCCAGCAAAACACTGAACTTACTTTCAAGTTTGGGTCCATAAGGAATGGTAAAGGCTGTTGAACTTACAGCCCAGGGAAGGAAAAGGTAAAAGCAGTAGTAACTGCATGAAATTTATAGAAATCTACAGAACAGTAGAGTGATAACTAAAAGCTTTATAATTGTAAGCAACAATTATGCAAAGTCATAACTAAATCAGAAGTAGTAAAATGCTTATTAGCTTAATTAATGATTAGGTAACTATTTTCTTTGAAATATATTACTTAATCAGTAAATACTTAATCGCTTTAGTTTTACAACAATTATGTTTCAGAACTGCAGGCTTGAGGGGTAAATTAGACCTATGAAGTAGCAATGTCCAAATGAAAACAAATTAAGGAAGACGTAAATACCAACTGCTATTTTCAGTGTTGGCCCTAGGTACAAATATGCATGTCTGCATTGTCACACTGATTAAACTAACTTCTCTTATAAATATTTAAACAGTATTAACTGCAGTTATTACTTCAGCTCAAAAACAATTTGAAAAGATCCTGTAATTTCTTATCCCTGCATAAATTTTGATCCTTGCTTAATTCCAGCAAAAGAAATAACAATAAAAAAGCCCAGATCAAATGAAATACAACGCTTCTTCCCCATAAGTACTGGCATCTTGGGAACGCTGAAGGCAGATTGCTTAAATTAACAAACTACAAAAGAAAACACTTAAAATATCAGCAAATTCATTTTAGGAATATCTGTGTTACTCAAGACAACGCATTCAGCTGTGCAGTCAGTTTGAGGATATAATTCTGGTATAATAAAACTATATCATTACGGGAATCAGAGAAGTATGAAATCACTTATTTGTGTTACACAATCCATTGATCATGAAACAGCAGATTGCATAGTTTGAAAATATGTTAGGAAATAAGTCTGTGATCTACTTTGTTCCAGTCAGAGAAACTCAGTATTTTTTTTATGTGCAGTTAATAAACAAGAACTTGACTGAACACAAATAACTATCACTGAAAGATAACAAGCTAGAAGATTTAATTAATTTTATTTTGCTGTAAAAGAACAACTAGTAAACTCCACCAAGGAACGAGCAGAAAAGGAAAGTGAGCAAAGTGGGAAGGCTAGGATGGGAAGCAAAACCAGCAGTGCCTCAGAGCAAAAGAGAAAATCAGAATCAGGGCTGAAGGAGCTTTGCTCAGATTGCAAATGTTTCCATCCTGACTACTCCATTTGCTGTCAACATTGAATTGAATTAAAAGGTATCTAGAAAACTGATTATTACAAAATGTTTTCTCCTAATAGAATCACTTGCAGAATAATTTCCTTTAATTTCATATATAGTTAATCTTTCTCATTTATTCTCTAGTCAGTATTATCCAAAAATCAAGAGGAAAATTTTTAAGCTGGGTGACATTTGACAGAGAAAGGTGCAAGAACAGCAAATATGGTACTAAGTCTGCAGTACTAACATATATGCAAACATTTTGTCAAATATTTGAACAAATGCCAAAGAAGTTGTGATAGACACATGAAATATGTTAATACCACATGCTCTAAGAGATCCCTGGCATGTTGAATTTTACAGTACATATGTATTTTCAGTAATATATCATGATTTTGTAAACTATATCATCAACTTACTATATTCCAAATTTAGTAAATCTGAGAACATTCATTGCGGTTCATTTTCATGTGCACCATATTATGTAATGACTGAAGAAATAGAAATGTAATCAGAGGTACACTAATTTGTAATCTTTTTCAACTTTAGTGTTTTCTTAAAATATTCTCCATAATCATGGTTGACATCCTGGTTACAACTCAGAAAAATAATGAATCTGAATTGAATGGACAAATTATGGTAATACAGAGCTAGTAAAAATATGAAAAGGCATTCTTTGGTTTGCATTGCTTTTTTGCTACAAATTTGACAGATTGATATTTGTCAAATGTTAATATATAAGTTCAAAAAATACTCTTAGAAATCCTGACATGAACCTTATCCTATCTGTCCAGGTAAATGGTAACTCACTTCTGTACTGCACCCTGTATGCAACCCCTGTTGTGCTTCAGTGTCAAGCTGCATGAGGACTGAGTAGAAAAGGCCTCCTTCTGCTGCTTGACCCTCTATTCTCTGTGTACCTTAGTCTGGTAGGCTGCTGATATTTTTAAAGGAAAAGAGGATTGAAACAGCAAAAATAAAATTTGGTAGGAGGTCTAGAGTTCAATTTCTTTCATCGAGAAAGATTGGGATGGTGATTTGAAAGTTAACAGCAGGCAACACTCCTAATCAATGCTGTATGCAATCCCATGCTGGCTTTCAAATACTCAGACTCCTATCAATAAGACTTACTGCTCTCAGTAGGAGTCAAGATCCTCAACATTATGTTAAGTCCAGGGCATGGCACAACATATGTGGTTGCTCTGCTGAAGATCAGAGTTTTCTGCTCTTGCTTGTGGACATCCATATCATATTTATAACCACCTTCATAAATCTCATCTGCCATGACCTCTACAAGGGGTAAACAAAGGAAATGACTGATAGAAAACACTCATCTCACAGAAGCATCAAGTTATTTTACAAAAGATTAGCAAGATGCTCACATACTACAGTAATAGGAATACAGTGAAAACTGTCAGTAGAAATCCTTGTAAACAAGTGGCTGCTGAATTAGCAGGTACCAGATTTTGGCATCTCTTCTTACTAAAGTGAATAACTTCTTATGTGTAACATAAGCTGGTAAAAGATTTAGTCACTAGCTTGCATAACCAGATGTATTGCCGCTGAATATTCCCAAGAAGGATGTCAAGTGTCGTACACCCTTTGGTGCAATCCCCCCCAATAGACAGACTCAGCAACCCTCACACATTTGTGCATTTTCTTTGAGTATTACAATAATTTGTGTTCTTATGCAAAAAGGAGTGAAAAAAATATGGAGATATTTGAAATAGGACTGGACACAGTCCGTGCGCACAGCTACTGATAGAGAAGGATTGTATGAAGATTTCACCTACAAAAAATGAGATTTCTCTCCATGTCGATACATGGCAAGGTTGGAAACCAAAGGGGCACAATAACAGGATCAAGATCAGAGAGGAAAAGAAATATACACGTTAGTATAATAGTAAAATAATTACCTGTTATGAAGATATTAGGAAACCTAACTGGTATTTTTGAATGTTTAGGGAGAATGTTTAGTGACTGAGACCTAAGTGACACTCTTTGGGTTGTATTAAAGAAAAATCTAATATCCATGCTATAGTTAAAGTAATAAAATGTCTTATGTATTTAAAAGGAAAGCTCACCTGCTCAGATATTGCTCTTATCCAGGTTTTGTTGCTGAAAATAAAGAAAATAATCTGCCCCCAAAAACATAGGATGCAGAAAAAATTGTGGAGGAAATGTCACAAATTATCTGTCCTGGGAAAGAAATGCTAGAATAGTAGAAAAGACATTTTGAACCCAGCAAATGAAAGTCTTTGGAGATTACCCTACAATGGGATTCTAGAATTTGTGTGCGACTATAAAAATTCCCTGTGATATCAGCTGTCCCAGGTGCCTGTTTTATCAGAGATCGTTATGCTGCTCAGTGTTCCAGGAACAGTTCTGGACAATGAAATATCTTTGCATTCAAAGAGGTGACATTTAGTCACTAGGCATTTAGCTGCCTGGCAGAAAGGCCACTACATTAAAAAAAGTGTACCTGTGTGTTATTAACTGGAGACTATAGGTGATCTTCTGAAAGAACCATACAGCAGTGCGATCAGTATCTTGGGCTTGATGTCAGACTGGTCTGAAATGCTCTGAGCTTATTTAGACTGTCACTGAACCTCAGCAAAGACTTGATTTGAAATCTAGCATTTGTGAATACATCTTTCAAATGTAAGAATGTAGTAAAGTGTGCATGCATTTGAATTTACCTCTGATGAATATATACCACAAAGGAAATGAAAGTCATTTCTATATCAGCGTTCAGCTGAAGGATTAGTCCTTTGGGAACTGTTGTAATTCAGCATTCTTCTCAACTTCATGGAGGAAAGAAAGAAGAAATAGAAAACAGTTACAGAAAGTCTAATCAAACCAAAAGATATTCTAATTAGGAAAACAATTTATAGATTAAGAATCTCAGATCCATGTGAATAATCTTGTAACTAAAAGGTGACACTGCCACATGGTTAATAATAACGTTGTGTGCTGGATGCACAGAAAGGCTCTGGTGGATACACAGTGCCCAGCTGTCTCCATGCTCGGACACAGATGCCTGCTGCTATCACAGTGCTGAATGCCGTTGCTGCCCCTCAGCTCTGACAGAGATAGAGGTAGAGAAAGATATAGATAGAAAAAAAACATTTAATTTTATTTCCAAACAGTTATAATTCAAATAAAGAAAAGATCACCATGTAAAATGAAACCCTGATCTCTCTGTAGAGATTTCACCAGGAAACCTATAGATAAACTCACATACAATTTAATATTCACTGGAAAAGAAAGCATTACAGTTTTGCTATTGGTTTCTTTGCCATTATCTCTACCTGTTGGATCTTACTGTAGATTTTAGTTGAGAGAAAGCAGATGGATGCTGTGCCAGGAACTCCTGAGGCTGTAAAACCCAGGGACTGTTTTGGCATTGAGGATTCCGGTGGAGACACACAGTCTCTGCCTTTCCTTTGCAGTCTGGTTAACGAGCCTGTAAATTGAATTAGCTCAAACTAAGCTACTGAAAACAATCTAAGCACTGAAAATCCAAGCTGAAGTGAAAAGAAAGCAAGATTAGAATAGCATACTTGTTTTGGTGCCACTAGTTTCCTGAGGAATGCAACAAGACAAATAAAATGATAACAACACAACAAAAGCATATGTGACTGAAGATGAGAGATTCATTATAAGGTACAAACCACTGTGTTAAATTGTTCAGAGTGCTGGGTGCTCAGCTCAGAAATCATTGTTTTTCTGGTTATAAGGAGATTCAGGGTAACTAAAGAAGGCATCTTATTTATCTTCAACCCCCCCCCTTCCCCCCCACTATCTGCATGCATAACCATCTGATAATGCTTGACTAAATTTTTTTTAAAGTATTATATTTTTAAATACCAGATGAGTGGCCCAAACAGGAGACCACAAAGTAGAGTAATGAAGAACTGGATTTACACAGATTCAGCAGTGCACTGAACTTTGGGGAAAAACTGGGTAGCGCTATATCATTTATTAGCAAGGGGTTTTGAAGTTATCAATACTGAAAGAAGCCATCTGTCCTCCCAGACTTTTCTTTTCTCATATATATATATATTTCCCATATATATACATCTCCAGAAGCATCCATTGTTATGTTAGCAAACAGAAGAGGAAGGGCCCCTCTTCTGACAATGCCTCTGACCCCACATACACCTCCCTGGGCCGCCCTCTGCCAGTCCTGCCCATGTTAGGGTCCTGTAGCTTCCCCCCCCCCCCCCCACCCCAGCATGCCTGTGACCACATGCAAACCACCTCCTCCCGCTCGTTTACTCAAATTAAACTCTTCATTTGTCAGGGTAAAGCAGCAATTTCATTCCACATTGTACAATCAACAAATATGTTAGCAGAGTGGCATGGTTAGGCTGGTATTTTACAGGTTGTATAAGCAAGAGGATTATCACAGTGGAAAGGGATAGCCAAAAATAAATGGAATTGCTTACCCATATCTTAGGCTTGCATAAAAACTCCAGAAAGAGTGATCTCTGGAAAGAGATCCTTCCCTAATGGCAGTCAGCCCTTAAATAGGGTCTAGGAGAGGAGCAGCCAGGCTCCACCCCCTCCAGTCACACAGGTGAATTCCTTCACCTGTGCTCCCACAGCTGACTCGGTGCTTGCCTCAGGTGATCATTCAGTGATTCAGGCCATAATTCAACAGTTCCCATGCACACATAAGCATGATTTCACTTGTTGCCACAGAGAAGAACTGGTAGATGTTATTTCCTTTTGCCTGGGTCAGACAGGGTGAGATGATTCCAGTTTGGTGGCTGAAGCGTGCAGAACCTGAATGACTCAGTGACTCATGCCTCATAATTAGCTTAGCCATTAAGCAAGCCAATACCCACATCCTCTGCTGCCTCTCTCTGCTCACCTCTAGGCACATTCATTGGTTATTGAGGTGGAGAAATCACACCAGTCCAATCTCTTCTGTGTCTGTGTATGGTCCTTCTGCCTCCTGATTTCACAGAGAATTTCCTTTGGGAATTCACAGCTAATAAATCTCCCCAGGGCTAAACAAGATGAAGCTGACGTGATACAGCTATGCTGAAGACTGTATTAAACACTATTTGTTTTCCATCCAGGTTTCAGTACATTTGTACATACATAAATATTTCCTTCACCAATATTGATAGTGACCATATCCATCAATTAAGAACAACACAGCAATCCAGGCACTGAGCTTATCAGCTAGAAGCCGGACAGAAAAAAAAATACAGAGTAGGCAGATCATCTTCCTTATACAGGAGTCATTCTGCTGTTACATATGTGAACAGTAGTGTACACAGTTGAAGATAAAAACCACGCAACTTCATGAGATTTTGGAGTCATTTTTTTTTCACCCAACAGTGATGTGGAGGAATGGAGAGCAAACAACATGAAAGGATTTATCAGGTTTTGAATAAAAGAAGCCCACAGTAAGACTCTAGTGGTACGATTTGCTAGTAATGACATACTTAAATGAAAGTCCTTTATCTTATTTTCATCACTCCTATTCCCACATAGGAAGTAAAAGCTAAGCTGCATTGTTATATGTTATTACCTCTGGAGTGTCTGCTGCCTACAATCACATTAATGATGTAATTTTCTAAGCAGAAAACAAAAAACTGATAGGAGGAAAACACTGAAGATGGTTTTCTCCTCTGAAAGCCAGAGATGCAAACAAAGATTCTAAATTAATAGTTGTAGTTTTTGAGCCAAAAACTTTTCATAGAATCATAGAATTTCTCAGGTTGGAAAAGACCTTAAAGATCATCAAGTCCAACCACAACCTAATCAAACTACTCTAACAACCCTCTGCTAAACCATGTCCCTGAGCATCACATCCAAATGGTTTTAAACACATCCAGGGATGGTGACTCAACCACCTCCCTGCAGAGCCTATTCCAGGGCGTAACAACCCTTTCTGTAAAGAAGTTTTTCCTGATATCCAAGCTAAACTTACCCTGGCACAACTTACAGCCATTTCCCTCATCCTGTCACCTGTTACCAGTGAGAAGAGACCAACCCCGCTCTCACTGTAAGCACCTTTCAGATATTGGAAGAGAGCAATAAGGTCTCCCCTCAGCCTCCTTTTCCCCAGACTAAACAGCCCCAATTCTGTCATTCTCTCCTTGTAGGGCGTATTCTCCAAGCCCTTCACAAGCCTTGTTGCCCTTCTCTGGACCTGCTCCAGCATCTCATTGTCCTTTCTGTACTGAGGTGTCCAAAACTGAACACAGTGCTCGAGGTGAGGCCTCACCAGTGCTGAGTACAGGGGCAGGATTACTTCCGTAGTCCTGCTCACCACACCATTCCTGATACAAGCCAGGATGCCATTGGCCTTCTTTGCCACCTGGGCACACTACTGGCTCATATTCAGCTGACTGTCCATCAGTACACCAAGGTCCTTTTCCATCAGGCAACTTTCCAGCCACTCCTCCCCCGGCCTGTAGGATTGCCTGGGGTTGTTGTGGCCAAAATGCAGGAACTGACGCTTGGCCCTATTGAAACTCATACAGTTTACCTTGGCCCATCAATTCAGTCTATCCATGTCTCTCTGTAGTGCCTTTCTCTCCTCAGTCAGATCAACACTCCCTCCCAACTTGATGTCATCTGCAAACTTACTGAGGGTGCACTCAATTCCCTCATCAAGATCATTAATAAAGATGTTAAATAGAAGCAGCCCCAGTACCAAGCCCTGGGGGACACTACTCATGACTGGACACCAACTCAGTTTAACTCCACTGGCCACAACTCTTTGGGTCCAGCCATCCAGCCGGTGTTTCACCCAGCTGAGTGTATGCCCATCCAAACCATGGGTAGCCACTTCTCCGTGAGAATGTTGTGGGGGATAGTGTCAAAGGCTTTAAAAGCATGCATGAAAACATGTCAAAAAGCTTTAAAGGTATGAAATCTCACAAATGCTGTCTAATGGAAATCCTGAGGGAGGCAAGCAGGACCTACGCCTCAGGTCAGATATAGGATTTTGGCAGATATTTGTCTGCTCAGCAGCAATTTCCATACAGTCTGCAAGCAGTAGCATATTACATATAACTGCAGAAGTATAAATCTGGCTAAGAAAGTGTTAGTGTTGATAGCACCAATTCCCTCCAAAGTAAAGTCGAAACCCATATATTACCAATTGAAAAGCCAACTGGTATAAACCAAACATAAAACATTTTCACAATGTAAGAATAAAATTTTAAAAACATGAAGGGACTTGTAAATCCCTTTCATTTCTTTAAAAGCATATCAGAGTAATCCCAGTAAAACTATATAATTAAATCTTTATTATCTCCAAGGATCTTTTAAGAGAGCTTTTAAATAAGGTCACTCACTAATGAAATGCTGACAGCTCACCAGTAGAACTCTGCAGCTGTTTAAAAGAACATAGCAACATGAGGGAAAGACCACCACATCCAATTAGGAGCACAGGCAAAGTTATTGATGCAGAATGCAACAGTTTAGCTGGATTTTGTATAAAGCACTGAAAGCAACAGGTAGCCCTAACATGCCTACTTTATGAAAAGGGCTATGAGGTCTTGTATCTGGTATAAGTACGTATATATGTATTTAGGAGTCACAAAATGATAGAAGTGTGCTAGAATTATATTTAAATTTTATATAGCTCATATTACCCTGAGATACTGTCTGTGAACAAGGCAACCCTGAAAAGCTTACTTAAGCTACTTAACAAAATGTAGTTTGAAGAAGAGTAGTTCTAAACTGAATTTTACCAGTGTTAGTTCTTTCTTCTCATTTTACTCTAATGTAACTGAATGTTGGTTTCTTAATCCCAGTACTTGTGTAACATTTGTTTTCCTGCCACAGACCTAATGCAGAAACATAGTCCATGTCTCTACTGGAAGCTAAGATAAATAAATGTATGAGGCATCTCAGGACAGGGTTCCTGTATTTCTGCTGCTGGTGAGGCTGTTTCATGTGGGGCTCCAAGAATGGAAATGACTGTGAAGCTACAGTGTTAATTATACCAGGGAACAATCTGACATAACTATTACCTCTTATTTCACATGCTTCTAATCTCTCTTGATGTATTTTTTCCTTATGTATATATTTTTTTCATAATACAATTGCTCTTTCCTCCACAAATTTCTGTTATAATGTTCCTCATCTTCCGGAAAAAAGAATCATGTCTGCTATCCCCATTGTTATGGAAATAATGGAAATAGCCTTCTGAAACATCAGTGCCTGTTCTCAGTTTTTACCTGTTCAACTAGAACACAGAGAAAATATACCAAAGATCTCTATAATGGCTGCAAGCCATGAAAGATTTTGGTGGCCAACTACAAGCAAAATCTTCTGGAAAGACAGCTAACATTTATACAGATCCTATGATGACCACTTACATGACTAGAAAAAAAATGGAGCTATGAACAATGAATTTCAAGATGGGCTGCATGAGACAGAAAATAAATGATTGTCTCTTATCAGACATACAACCTAGGTCAAAGCTTCCAGCCACTGCTTGTATACTGGAGTCAGTAGCCTAGAAGTATTTGCCAAGGTTGCCTGTTCCTTAAATGTGCTAAATAGCCAGGCCATATAAGTAATGACTTTCTTTGCCCAGAGTAAGTAAACAAGATTTCAGCATAAGCTGAAGAAGATATCCCATAAAGACAGAAGGTTTTCATGAACCATTGTTTCTGCATGTAGCCCAGCAGCCTGGCTCCTACAGAAATATATCATGGCAAAAACAGAAATTAGAGAATTATGCTGAAATATCTGTGAATTTTGAGTTAAAGATAACATGGCTCCCTAAAGACCTTAGTGTGAATGAAGGGTTTCTGCTACTATGGCAAAAGAGAAACAGAAAGATCCCATATGTCCACTTACTCCTTGGGCACCCGTGTGTGGCCTAGATACTTGTGTTGATTTCCTCATTTGTTTAAATCCTTCATTATGTAAATCAAAGAAACAACAAACCATCTCACTAAGGCAAACAAATACAGACACAGAAACCCTGCTATTTTACTTAATAGTTTGATGGAAGTTAAATAAAATCTACACACTGAATCAAGTGACAGCATAGAGCACTTATGATATGACTAATTAGACATTATAATAGCAACAATGTGCTCAGTCCATTCTAATTTGTATTTCTGTTTAGCCCCTGTAACTGACAAACAACAGACTCTGATGGGTACCTGGACATGCGTAGTATGTCCTAATGAACTTTACTGTAGTTAAGATATTATTTTGCAGTAAATATGTCTAGGCTTGCAGTATGTTTATTGTTTATTATCCAAATAGTCTACTTTTTTAATCTCTAAATCTTTCTCTGTTGTTCTTGTAGTTCACAAACAAGACTTTTTTGTAACAGAATAAATAAGCTCAGATTTTCAAACCAAACTACACATTTGCCAGAAGTGGATGGGAAATCCATGTTTTCAAATACCTGGGTCCTCATAACTGTTCTTCTAATGGCACATTAACAACGAGAGATTACAGCAATATGCTTCTGATTACCACCAGCGCTATAGAAGGGGCTAAAAACAGACTTTGTAGAGTGAATAAGAATTAATGTCACAAGACGTCACCATGAATTCACACCATCACACCAATGATGAATGACATCAGTGTGAATGGTGTCAAAGCAACCTACAGATTTGCTGTATATACTTAGTAACCTACATGAACATAAAGCAAAATGACCTCACTTAAGCTGTGCATCAGTAGAGCATTGCATCTCGTCACAGGTTAAGCTGCTCTATTGAAATTATCACTTGTTCAGAAATTAAGAAGACATCTACTGATTTCAGTCTACTTTATTTTTAAGGCCTCTGTTTTCTTCTGAAAGTCTAATTTTTATGATTAATTTTTAATTTGTGTATTAATATTACCCATTTTAGCAGCCTTTTATTACTTTGACTTCTATTTAATCTCCAATCAAAGGGATTGTCATGCGGTCCATTTTTCTAGCAGTTTCATATAGTATAGTCTGTGGTCTACATTTCTTCTGCAAAATGCAGAAATACTTAATCAAGTGGCTAGATTATCTTTCAATATTTATTACAGTTAATTCCCAGTGATGTTGATCCTTTCCTGAGGGGAACCTGCAAAAATGAGGCATCTGGGACAGTTTCTCTGCTTGCATAAAACGCTGAAATAGAAGCATGTATATATTGGCCCTGCCTTCCCACCAGGTGCTCAATAACTAATTCAAGCAGTGACTTAGTATTTCCACTACACAGTGATTCTCTGTTCAGGAGAAAATCTCAACTTTTTCTCCATGTGTTTTGTCTTTATGTTTACTGACCACTCTGTCCTGATGCCCAAACATTAAAATCAAACCAAGAAGAAACAAGAACAAACAACAGCCGAATGTTTCCAGAAGATTCTTCAAGATTGTTATGAAAAAGAAATATCTAATTAGTGCCAAATATTGCCACATTATTATTTTTTTTAAAGAAATAACTCTGAATGAAAGTAACTTTGTTGAGAGAAGCTAGGAAATGAGAAGCACAAATATATCAGTTGGCAGGATGCATCATCAAAGTGGATAAGCAGGGTTAGTGTCAGAATTCATTAAAGGAGTGAACAAATTTAATTTTACAGGAGAGACAGAGATGCTTAGTCATATTCTGTCCTTTCTGTTTGTTGATAGTGTGCACCCACAGATGGTACAAATGTGCATTTCAGTTCTTTGAACTCTCGGATGTCTTATGTCATGAATATAGTCAGTTTAGAGTCTGTAATCTGTTTCCTGCTGGCTATGTGCGCTTGCCCCCAGAAGTCACATTTACTCAGAGAAGATACACAGTTGGAATGTCAAGATGAAACCTTGTGTGTGTAGATGCCTCTGTCAAGGGGCATTCTCTACTGTGCTTGCCTGCTTTCCTATAGAGAAAATCCTACATACAGTTGGTTTTTGTTCTCATAACCAGACACAAACATATTTTCCAGTGAATAGTGGAAATGCCATGAAACTAAGTGACAAGCCAATTTCCTACTAGCAGAGAACAAGTTATTAACAGTATTTGAAGTATTTTTAAAATGTTGTACAAATTAATTCTACATTTCTTTAATGCTATGTTAACTTTTTAAAGCACTTAGATATCATCAAATCTTCTGCTTTTTCATTGTCTGCAATTAGAATAAAGTGGTTTCTATGTTAAAAAATCCATAACATCATTTAGAGGAGATTACAAATATTATAAATGTGTTTTGCGAAATGTTTCTGTTACAGAAGCTCAGATTTCTTAATTTGTGGCAATTCATTGCAAAGCACTCATATTTTATTTAATTAAAAAAAAAGAGTAATAATAAGAAGATAATTTCAGCAGATTTCTATGAGGAGATCACTCAGGTAATCATATGATACCATGATACAGCCAGTTTTGGGGTAGGCAACAGACCCAATGTTTTATTTAGGTACATTCTGGCCTTATTTGGGTAATTGCACAAAAGATATTTTGAAACAATCATTCTGCTACAAAATGCTCATAGTTCAAAGTCAGCTTTTAGTAATAATGAACAGTATTTGCTATCAAATCTCCTGTGGGCAAGCAGCTATATTGCAGTGAGTATCAATCTATCCTCCTAAAATGAATTTTAGAAGGTAACTGCTTATAATATTAGTACTGACCATTTTTATTCTCTGAAAGTTGAATAGGAGTTAATTTTAACTCCAGTAACGTATTATTTTTACTTATTTTTTTCTGTGTTAATAGTATTAGTTGACAATGTAGCAAACTAATGTAGTTGATAGTACAGTTGATAACACAGCGAAATTGGTATAGCTGATAATATAGCTGACCTTTCCTTATTGAAAGAAATGTGAAAGCAAGTAATGCTAGAAAGTGTCACTAATAAATTGTGTTCCTGTTTTACAGGTGAAAAATAAGTAATTTCACAACTTATTCTGAAGAAGTGCGATTTTGGGCTGAAGTGCAGCATTTAATGTCTCTTGTTCAAAAGAAAGCTGCAATAACTGCCATCTAAATGCTGCATGGTTGGAGCTCACATTTCCAAAATCTTGTTCAGAAAGCCTCCTCAGATGCCTGAAGCTCTGCAGCTGCTCATGTGTTATCATTTTGGGATAGCTGAGCATCTAGGGACTCGCTTCTTGTCTATATTTGTCTGAGGGGCTCAAGCTTCAGGATACTATTCATTATACATGAGGCTAGAGAGAAAATGAAGCTATGGAGAGTGCATAGGGAACATTTGCTAGGAAAGTGGGAAAGGAACATGGTTTTTGATGCTGCTCTAGATGATGATATGCATTTTACTTCAGATGGAGAAAATGTTAGTAAATCACTGTAAGTATGGATCACCATGCTTTGTGTTCATATGTTTTACTACATTATATTGAATAGACATCCAGAAACCTGAAGTTTCTATAGCGTTTATAGTGTATATGCACCTATAGTAGGGTGCTCAATATTGCTCCAAGCTCTGCTTATGACTTGTTGTGGTGACAG
Organism: Gallus gallus; assembly: GCF_016699485.2. Lineage (NCBI taxonomy): Eukaryota > Metazoa > Chordata > Aves > Galliformes > Phasianidae > Gallus > Gallus gallus. The sequence continues at coordinate 67,604,569 of NC_052535.1, read as the reverse complement.
AATTTGCTTCCCTTACTGTGGAATCCACCTAATCCTTCATTTCTTTGTTTGCTGCTTGTTGCCCCAATTAATTAGTTTTCTCCTATTCTTTTGTACACGTTCCCTTGGTGACCCTTTGAGAAAAACAAGAAAATAAAGCCATGGTAACTGTGTGATAATAGCAGTGGCTTAGTTCCATTTAATATCACCATGTTATTCTGTAGCAAATTGTGACTAATTGCTTCTCTACTATGTTAACCTGTGAGAAGGCCAGCATCACAGAACACTAAGTCATGGCTTTCTTCCTAATCGCTGTAAGCTTACATAAAAAGGAAACTTTGGTGACTGAGGTACTGCTGGTAGGTGAATCAAGTGTAGCGATGAAAGATGTTCCCATCACTGACTCCTCTTCAGTGTCGAGGATGACAATTTTCACCTCAGGTGTAATGTGCACAAACAGCCGTGCATCTACAGGTCTTGTGGAAAACTTCCTTTTTGCCTTCTTCAGCAAACAAAAATTGCATTTACATAAATTCCTGGAACATCTTTGTCTGGATTTATCATGTACAGATCTGACTTTTTATTCAAACAATATAATTTCTCCCTTTCTTCCTTAGTGCTAAAAACTACACAATGGCTCTTTAATATTTAATTGACGATATCATTTTACAGGTTTTAGTTTAAAGGTAACCATAGCACAAACGCATTCATTATTAACTGCTGAATAGCAGCGTAGGTTCTTGGGAATCCTCCCTGGCTTAATATGAGAATCCTCATCAGAAGAAAACAGCACTGGTATTGTTGTTAAGCGTGACAAACTGGCAGACCTGATGGGCACCACCCTGGAACAATGCAAACTGCTTATATCAGTGGAAGAGACCATGTTCAAGGGTGAGGTGAAGGCGGAAAGTGAGAGGCTGTCAAGGAAAGTGCGGTTCCGTGTGGCGTCCTCACACAGCGGCCGGGTGCTGAAGGAGGTCTATGCTGACGGGGAGGCCACCGACTCACTGGACTCTGAATACACCAGCAGCTCGGAGACTGACCAGACCAGCCGGCTGAGCGAGGTGGAGGGACAGCAGAATGGGCACGGTGGCTCTGAGTGCGATGAAAATGAAAATGAGCAGGATGACTTACTCATTTTAGTCCGAGCCACGAAAGAGAAGGGTTTTGGTACAAAGCGAGTCAACATTCTCAGCAAAAATGGCACAGTCAGAGGTGTCAAGCACAAAGTCAGTGCTGGTCAAGCCCTCTTTGACAACTTGTCAAAAATATTTCAGGTAAGAGATGCAGTTCAACTGGCTGCAAGCCCAGCATCTGTCTCTTTCAGCTCTTCACATTATTATTTTCCTTTGTCCAGAGCTCTCTCATTGATGATTTCTCAGACTCTGAATTCAGTTCTGCCTTATCTCCCTTGCAGTCCTCTGGCTGCTCTTGCATGCAGAGGCTGATTACTCCATGAAGTTTTTCTTCCAAAATTGACCTAAAATGTGATGGCTAGCACTCGGTGTGTTGTGCTTCTCATGTCAGAACCAGGAAAGAAAAAGAAGAATTAACCAGATATCTGCACAGTTGATCTGCATGGAGATGTGTTGTGTTTCCACTCCTGTTATATTAGTTCTAATGAGTTTGCAATGTAAATATGTATACTTGTAAATTCCATTGTGTTTAATCTATGAAGTAGATCAAATTAGATGCAGGATGGCAGCAATGACAGTTTTCCCACATGAAAATTTCAGAGGAATGAAATCTTAGTCAGAGGTCTCTTTTATTAATGTCTGTTTTCCATTCGGATTATTGAAGGAGCAGAATATCTGTATTTGAAGTGATATATGCCACACTGACCTCTTAGCTAGAGAAATTCACATCTCAGAAAAAAATTGAGATAAAGTTCTAAAAATGTTACTTCATATGTATAAATTTTCTAGATATAATATTCAGGTCTTTAAATCATTAATATTCAAGCAGAAGAACAACAGGTCTGCAAACAAACTCTGAAGTTTGTTATATCCCAGGATAACACTGCTCAATTTGAATTGCCTATAGTTTACTTCATTGTTTCATTCTTAAAAAAGGATGCAGCTTTAAAACATGAATATTTTGATAATAGTAATGATGGCTGTTTTGTATTAAAATGAAGCATTCTAAAAGTTCTTGGTTACTTTGAAATTGTTATTTCATAATACTTTAGGAATGCCTGCTAACTGACATTGTCTTACTACTGTATATGAACTTACCCCCTGTGCTGTACTTAGTATTTCTGTCCATACTGATGTTTCTTTGGCTGGTTCAAGCCAGCTCTAATGCCTGTGTTTATCACAGAGCAGTCACATAGCTTGCTTTCCTCTACGTATTCACTGAAGACTTTCCCTACTCTGACAGTATTTTTAACAAACTCAGTGAGTACTTCTCTAACTAGGTATGAGTTAGGAAGTCTTAACTGGGGCATGTCTGCATTTTCCAGCCCTGATTCTAAATCCCATTCCATGTTTTGATACAGAGCATACTATTTCACCTCACCACCAGCTTCATTGCCACATAAATTCTTCCTTCTACTGCATCACTGACACCAAGATAAGAAATTTGAATCAACAAAATAAATGGAACTGTCTGTGGGCATTTACACCTTAATTAGCATCTCTCTTGTCTTGCTGTTTCTATCTCCTGTTGCGGAATGGTTTTAGACTGGGAGGTTCAGGGACTGGAGTTAATATACCTGGATAGCAATGAAGTTTTATTCCTAGCAGATCAGCGCTATTTCTATGAGATGTTTTGCTAGAAGAAAGGAAGGCTTAAGAGTAGTCATAACTATCTGATAGCTTCAGAAAATGATATATAGCTAAGTCAACCATAGCTGTCCATACTTAGAACTGGTAAAATAATAAACAACTTAAAATGTGATAAGGATCTTTAATTTGTAGTATTTTACAATATAAGAAACTGGGAAAATTAATCTAGATGGAAATTAACAACAGTTCTTTGTACAGCAGTTAATTAGATTTGAGAAATCTGTGCTAGAAGCACTGCAAAAGCCAAAATAATACAGATTTTGAAAGCAGATGAGAAAAATATATGGGGAGAAGAACAAATTCTTGCTTAGGTAGATCTAGATGCCTAATTCCTAGAACTGTGTAATCTTACCTTCAACATCTGCTGGATCAAAGAGATATATTCAATGATACAGAGAACATCGTGATTTAAGGCTTTGTCACAAACAAGTTCCTGTTTCCCCACAGATAAATTTTAAAGTCTAATGAAAATGATTGTTTGCATATCTTTTAAGTCATACTGTGAACCAATTTTCTGTGCTACATGGTGAGCACAGAGGAGAGCAAAACGCTCTCTCAAAAGTTTGTCCCTGGGGCTGATTGAGAATGGCCTGATCTTGATGTGAAATAGGATCATACTCCATCTAGTTGCAAATGAGTAACAACTTTTAGTTGTTATGTATGTATCATACAACAGGTATGTTATCATGTTGTTTGATAAGTTCTAGTTTTCTGTAAGTTGTTCCAGACAATTAATTGTGCCGTAATACCACTTAAAGAGCAACAAGAGTTCTGCATTCAAAGATTCAATGAGATAGAAACATCTGTGTTAGAAGATATAAATGAAAAAAAATCTCTTCATCTGGGCACTTTCCTAAATTTTCTTCTCAATTATGTGAGGCCACCTGCAGTTACACTCCACTTCTCTTGGGCAAGCAACACATAATGTGTAAAAGTAGGTAAGATGTATATGGAATCTCTTATCCATGTGAAAAGCTTGTCTCTGCCCCTTTGTTGACTCAACAGTAGATCATCTCGTTATACATTTCTCAGAGTCAAAGCAGGTACTTGGTATGCTCATCTTGACAGTCCTGAATCCCAAGTACTGTTAAATACTTGAATGCAAGCACTTAGTATTTAATGGATCATTAACTAAAATGTGCATGGAAGAAGGTAAATACTGAGTATGTGTGTTTTGTGATCATGAAGTAGGGTTTTTTTGGAGTTTTTCTGCAGTGTCATTATTATGATTCTTCAAATTACATCTGGAAGTCCCTCTACCATCCCATTATGCAAAATCCCAAAGTATTCATGTAGTAGTGGAGACGCACTTAGTTCAGATAATCTAGGGATAAACCAGAATTCATTAACTGAGCTTTAAGTCATTCAGTCAAGACCTTAAATGTCTGATATTCAGAAAAAATTATAATATATCTGTGATAAAAGCACTCGTGCATTTTTCATATTCCATGGAATAGTTGTCTTTTTGAATATTTTTTCCACAATTGCTAACTAACTCTACAGAATTTGTTCAGACACAATCTCCCCACAACAGTCTTATCCAAAAAGCCTCCCAAAAACTCCAGAAGATGTGAATGTGAGTAGTATGAAGTATGTAATACAGGAAATATTTATAGGAAGAAATTTTATTATTATTGTTTGATACAAGCCTGTCCTAAGTAAGAATGTCTACTGCCAAGTAGATGTGCATCCTCAGCTATGTAGTTCTGCAACCATGTGCTGAGCACTTCCATCACCAGCACAACCAGAGACCTGATTTCTGCTGTTCCGTAAGACAATAAACTAGGTCCAACATACTGGCCTGTCCAACAACTGTCCTGTATCCTTGTCAGTGAGATGTCTCCACGATACAGGGCAGAGCAACATGCATGTGGATTGTCAACTCAGTTCCAAGGCAGGCCATACAAGGGGCAGAAAGGTGAGAAGAAACCAGCCCAAAACACCTTCTGGGAAGCAGATTCTGTGGCATCCTCTCCATCTTTTTCATTCCAGGGGCAGATGCCACAAGGAGAATATTTCTGTGGCAGGCATCTTTGG